>NW_015175975.1:648177-661840 GCF_001447785.1 Gekko japonicus
AAATGTTGAAACAGTGTGCGACTGCAATAAAAAAAAGGCCAACGCTATGCTGGGGATTATTAGGAAGGTAACTAAAAACAAATCAGCCAGTATCATAATGCCCATGTATAAATTGATGGTGTGGCCTCATTTGGAATATTGTATGCAATTCTGGTCACCACACCTCAGAAAGGATATTATAGCATTGGGGAAAGTGCAGAAAAGGGCAACTAGAATGATAAAAGGGTTGGAACACTTTACCTATGAAGAAAGGTTAAAGTGCTTGGGGCTCTTTAGCTTAGAGAAATGACAGCTGAGGGATGACATGATCGAAGTTTATAAGATTATGCATGGGACAGAGCAGGTAGAGAACGAAGTACTTTTCTCCCTTTCTCACAGTACAAGAACTTGTGGGCACTCAATGAAATTGCTGAGCAGTTGAGTTACAGCGGATAAAAGGAAGTACTTCTTCACCCAAACAGTGATTAACACATGGAATTCACTGCCACAGGAGGTGGTGGCAGCTACAAGCATGGAACTGGATAAACATATGGAGCAGAGGTCCATCAGTGGCTATTAGCCACAAGGTATAGATGGGAATTCTGGGTCTGGGGAAGTGATGCTTTGCATTCTTGGTGCTTGGGGGGGGGGTAGTGGGAGGGCTTCTAATCTCCTGGCTCCACTGGTGGACCTCCTGATGGCACCTGGTATTTTTGGCCACTGTGTGACAGAGTGTTGGGCTGGATGGGCCATTGGCCTGATCCAACATTGGCTTCTCTTATATTCTTATGTTCTTTTATGTAAATACAGTACTATAAGATGGAGACATAAAAGAGTTGGCTTGAGTAAGGAGACTACAGACTGCCTTTGACATTACACTGCTCAGTCCTGCTTTTATCACAAACAGTGAAGCAAGAGGATGTTTCACAACGTACTTCCTCATTCAGAAAAATGAATACACAATGCATTGGATGAAGTTCCAGAGATCTTCACAAAGGAAAGGATATGTTGATGATATGGTGGAAACATCTCAGTAATTTTTCCCCAAGATACTGTTTTTTTCCTGTGAAATATGTGTAATAATTATCAGTTGCTAGAGGGAGAATTAAAAATAGAACAATGCTTAGGAAGGAACAAGGAATCAAGCCATTGTTTGGATTCCCTTATTTGCTGTAGATCCTACACTACAAGATACAGGAGCTCTCCCACCTCACCCACCATCACAGTGAGCTGCCTATTGGAAAGATTAATGGGCACTCTTCTTCCATGTGCTTCCATGTATCAACACTGGGCAACTTTAAAAAACTGAAATGATTGTTATCTCCCTTATATATAAAAGCCAAATGGTGGTGGCACTTCTCTTGAACATTCCACACACTCCAGAATTGGTTGGCGCCCTGGTGTGTCACTCAGAATCTGTCCCTATCCACTGGCTGCATTGCTTGAGTCTCGCCTCCAACATTCTAAACAGTTTGCTGTTTCCAATCTCCAGGTGAGGGCTGGAGATCACTCAGAATTACAACTGCTTTCCAGATGGCAGAGATCAGTCCCCCTGGAGAAAATGGTGGACTCTGTATCCTTATATGCTGCTGAGGTGGCCCCCGTATGACAGCCAATGTGACGTAGCAGTCAGGGCTTCAGAGCACGGGAGAGGCTGCAGGTGTATGGGGGGTAAAAAGCTGAAGAGTGAGGGGAAAATAAAGGTAGGGTGATGATTGGCTGGGAAGGAGATAGGGTTGCCAACTCCAGGTGGGAAATTCCTGGAGATGTGAGGGGTTGAGCCTGGAGATGGTGGGGTTTGAGGAGGCGTGGGACCTCGGACAGGTACAAAGCCATAGACTCCACCCTCCAAACCAACCATTCCCTTCTGGGGAACCATCGTTGCCAATTTCCAGGTGAGGGCTGGAGATCACTCAAAATTACAACTGTTCTTTAGGTAGCAGAGATCAGTTCCTCTGGAGAAAATGGTGGACTCAGTGTCATTATACCCTGCTGAGGTCACCACAGCAAATTGACACTGAGAGTCCAAGGCCAGGGCACCCGCCCAGAGCCTCTTTCTAGAGACTGTTGTATTTATTTCCACAACAGGCCTTTTTCCTAGGGTATTTATATCGATTAAAGTGATTGAAGGTGCAAAGAATGAACACATGACGCTGCCTGATGCCGAATCAGATCATTGGTCCTTCAAGGTTAGTACTGTACTCAGATTGGCAGCAGGTCTCCAGGATTTCCAGTAGAGGCCTCTGACATCATCTACTCCCTGATTCTTTTATCCAGAGATACCAGGAATTGAACCTGAGGCCTTCTGCTTGTCATGCTCTACCACTGAGCCATAGCACCTCCCTCAACAACATTTCTAATTATGTATTTTCAAAGTGAGCCAAGCTAGATGAGATGACAAGAGATCTGTGCTTGGATCTCCAGCAGATTTCTTTTTTAAAATGTTTAAAGAGCTCTGTGTGTGTGTGTGTGTGAGTGAGTGTGTGAGTGTGAGTGAGTGAGTGAATTGGGCTGTGGTGCTGTTTCCCCACTTTTAATCACTCTTTAATTACTAGTTGCCTCACAGGGGGGAAACATGGGATTGATAGCACCTTCAGGCACAGTTAAATTGGGGGAAATGTGCAGTGGAAAGAAATCATACCACTCCCCTAGCACCACAGACCCAGCTCAACACCCTCTCATACAGTTGTTCTGACTTTGTATGTGTGTGTGTGTGTGGAATCTAGGAAGATACAAATCTGGATCTCTTTCTCATTGCTATCTTGTCTCATTTGACCCTTCCTTTTCAGAAAGGATCATTTAATCTTCATCCTCCTTCTTTTTGTTTAGTCACAGAATGATCAGCTCAACTATTGAATCCTTGAATTATCAGAATGAGACCAACATTTTTTCTCTTTTTCATGCTGTGGTTGGAGATCCTTGCACAAGATGGACCAGAATAGTTTGAATATGTAGTTTATTCTGTGTTCTGCTACCAATAATTTATAGAAAAACTGGTAGCAAAGAGATGAAGGAGGCAGAAAGGTACTAAATACCATGATTGGATCTTGAACTGGATTCATTTCCTTTGTTTCAATTACATTGCCCCCTTTATGTCTCATAATAAATGTTCCAGAATTACTCTTGTATGGTACTCTTCTGGAATGTAGCATCATAGCTGTGCATTAGTCTTAGATGGTGAACATCTTCCCAAGCCACTTGAATATATTTCCATAACCAGAGAAGCTAAAGAACCAACACTACCCACTTTTGATCTTCTCTCCAATGGCTAATATCCATTCACTGACATTTTAAGCAGAGTTACAGCTTCAAAGCCGATTGACTTCAGTGGACTTATCAGAATGTAACTTTTAAGACTGTACTGTTTGTATGCCTGCCTAAGCACCCTCCCATTCCATCAAATCATGAGAATTTTATTCCAAAGGATGAATGTCTCCAAGATTGTCTTCCCATGCATGTTACTAGCAACTGGAAATATAGTTAAGGAGAAGAAAGTCATTATTTCTGCAAAGCTATCTCTTGGCTCCCATGAAGTCATTGTTGCTGTATCTTCCATATATTTCTATTCTTTGACCAATAAGCTTAGTAATAATTCCTGTCCATAATCTGTGCATTTGGAACTATATGCTAGTTGTTCTCCCCCCCCCCCGGTAGATAGCCCATCTATTCATTTCCATACAGTCCTTTCAGTAGAACTTGAGTAGCACCTATACTACCAGAATCTCCTTCATTCTTTCTCACCTGCAGAAAGTGTCATTTGTTGGAGATAATGAGAAACAGGTAAAATAAACATTGCAGTACAAACACAGTACTTCAGTTAGCAGCAAGTACTACAGGACCTTTCTATGGAATTTGGCTGGTGAGTAACAGGCCAACTGTCTATACGGAGATCCCATATATGTACCTTGTATTGCCAAAGGTAACAATGAAGAACAAAGTATGCTTAGTTTTCTTAACTTGTTATATGCAATTTACCGCTAAAGAATTTTAAATGACGCTAGTTCTGACTATTATTGTGTATAGAGCAAAAATTTTAAGTGAAGCCACTGATGAAAAAAAAAAAATCAGTTTAAGAGGTGGTCTCAGTACTTCTATATTCTGCTCTTCTTCATCAGTGCTTTGTACCTCCACTCTCTGATCCACTTCACTTGAAAGAAAAAGCTTGCTAGTTTTATATCTTTGGTCCGCCATCACAGCAAAGAAAGAGCTTCAAGTGGTTAATAGTACCCAGTGATGCTGATGCCTCCTTGACAAGAGTCGTCAAAATGGCCTTAATCAGGCTTGAATAAGGCACTTCAAGTATTCCCCAATCACTTCAAAGTGCTGTTCAGTGCAGCATTTACGGAGGTAGCTAGATTCATCACTGCAGCAGTTCCATCAGAGATTGGGTTAATTATTGATCTTAACCTACATCTTTCACAATATGACACTTAATAAGAGGACATTGGGCCTGATAGCTTGATAACCTGATTTGTAGATGATTGCTAGGAGTCATTCACATCAGCAAACATGCCATAGTATTAAGTATATCTGCTGTTCACAAAATTGTCAGGATGTCAGTCACATGCATTAGCCAATCACATGGCATATTTCCATGTGTATCCAAAATTGCCGTTATCTCGGAATGATGCTCCATACATTTACCATTAAAGATTCCATATATCCCAGGATCTGATCAAACTTTCATTAAGTTCAAAGCTGGGATGTTACGAGAAATAAAATGTTGTCCATCCTAACAGTGTCTGTATTTAAGAAATCTGACTTGTAAGTTACCTTGCACAATGAGAAAAGGAGGAATATACATGATTTAATAAATAGATAAACTTGTTGGGGTTTCATATGCACATGCATATACACTGCCCTGACCTGGACAGCCCAGGCTAACCCGATTTTGTCAGATCTCAGAAGCTAAGCAGGTTTGAACTTGGCTAGTTTTTGGAAGGGTAACCTCTAAGGAATACCAGAGTCATGACACAGAGGCAGGCAATGGCAAACCACCTCTGAAACATCTCTTGCCTTAAAAAACAAGTCTAGCTCACCACCTAGATAGATCAAGACGGGTAGCCGTGTTAGTCTGCCTGTAGCAGTAGAAAAGAGCAAGAGTCTAGTAGCACCTTAAAGACTAACAAAATATGTGGCAGGGTATGACCTTTCGTGAGTCACTTTCTCTTCTTCAGATACCTGGTTAGCCCATAATGAGAAACAGGTAAAAGAAACATTGCAGTACAGACAGAACACAGTACTTCAGTTAGGAGCAAGTACTACAGGACTAGGGTTAGGGTTAGCCCAGATACTCACGAAAGCTCATACCCTGCCACATATTTTGTTAGTCTTTAAGGTGCTACTGGACTCTTACTCTTTTCTACGGCTACTGACAGACTAACACGGCTACCTATCTTGATCTATCTCTATGGAAGGCACCACATTTAGCTTTACAGAATGGAAATCCATCAGCCTTGTGAAGAAATTTGCAGAGGTACAAACAGATATCATCTTTCTCACCAAATACATAAAACTGAACATTATACCAAAGGGAAAATAAATACATACATACATACATACATACATACATACATACATACATACATACATTTTTGATTTCTATACCGCCCATGACCCCCAATGGGTCTCAGAGCGGTTTACACTGAACTACTTCTGTAGTTTGTTACCTGACTAGGGCCACAATTTTTCCGGGGAGGGGGTTACCTAACAGCACCCATGCGGTGTATTTCCTCCTCATCCGGCGGCTTCAGACATAGTTCCTGGCGTCCCGGGCGACTGGCGACCATCACAGGCCGGCTCTGCTGCTTCCTCCTCTGGCGCGCACTGCTTTCTGACTGCAGCTTCCGGCTATGCATCCCGTCAGGCTCCTGCCGTGCTGCGTCATCTCGCAGTTGCGTCGCCCCACCTCCGCCTCCATCCGATCTGGTCGTCGCCTCCTCGGAACGCCGAATGCCGCCATTGTTCTTTCGCCACCGCTTTTCTCGCTGCCGCCGTCAACACTCCTGGCACAGAACCAGGAGGAGGGTGCCCCCTGCCACCTAGGGCAGGTACCCATTTCTCTACTTGTATTTACTTTCGAGCCGCTGGGTTGGCGGGAGCTGGGACTGGGGCCGGGAGCTCACTCCGGCCGCGGTGGGGATTCAAACAGCCATTATGGCTGTTCGCTATTGATGTTACTTTCAGGCGTTCTACTGCCTGCGCCACCGCTCCCTCTGAAGAGGTATCTGAAGAAGTGAGCAGTGATTCACGAAAGCTCATACCCTCCCAGCCAATGTTACCTTTAAGCTCCACAGTGTTGTGAGCAAAAATTCTACCTCATGAGCCAAAAAAGCCTGTAGCATTAAAGTCATGAGCAAGTCTACATAACTCTGTACATAATTTAATAGAGTGCAAGTCTATTCTGATGCAATAAAGCATTTTATGGGCTAAAGAAACCATCAAAAGCACAATATTGCAACAAACATCTCGCACCTAATAATTCAAAGTTTTCTAACTATGAATTATCAAGCAAATTTAAGTCCCATGACATAAATTGAGCTTATCTAGAAGTCTACAGTGCAATTTTACCCTTACATTGTTCCACATCCATTGAAATCAATAGGTTTAGGTGTAACTATGTTCAGGATGGCAGTCCTAATCTCTTCCCAGCACACACACAAAATCTAAACATTAAAGTCAACATTTTAAAATAATATTTTATGTCACAGAAATTATAAAGAGGCACAGATAAATTTACAATAAGGAAGATTTATCTGTTTTGCTTTTCTATATTTTACTGTGAAAAGTTTCCTGGTTTAGCTTAGACAAACGCTTCTGTCCCGTTTAGGAAACGGGGCTGAAGCGTTCTACCTGTCAACCACTTCCCAGTATTTTTCAGTTTCCTCTCCCAGTTCCGATGCGCTTTTCCCTGCCATTTTTCACCCACGCGGGCGATCTCCGGCTTTTTTTTTGGCGGGGGAACGTTCGCTTTATAGCAGTATAGTGCTATAGCGCTATAACACTATAACAAAACAGCATTATATCAACCCCATTGGAATGCCTGGAGTGTTGTGTTATAGCACTATAGTGCTAGAGTGCTCTAAAGCGAACGTAAAAAAAAAAGCTGGAGATCGCCCGCGCAGGCGAAAAACGGCGGGGGGAAAGCGGGAAAAAGTGGTGCAGTCTGAAATGGCAAAATGCTTCAGATCCAGCTCTTTACCGGAAGGGGAAAGCCATTTGTGAAATGGCAGCCCTATACCGGTTTACTCCACGATGGATCAAAAACGGCTTCAAAACGGGTTAAAATGGGTAATGTGAAATTCCTCTTTGTGTGTGAAATTATAAATATATTCCGGTGGGGAACCGGTTCTAAAACGGTTCTGTCTGAAATGACAGATCAGAAACCGTTTGGAAACCGTTCCTCTTCCAGATTATATTGTCTGTCTGAAATTCCTCATAGTTTGCTATCAGTGCCAGAGGTGTAGGAGTTTAAATCCTTGTTTCTCTCCCTCCCCCCAGGATTCCTTGTTTACTTTGACTATGATCCATGTTGATACTCTGTTATTTTTCTGTTTGAAATGTGCCTGATATACTCCAGGAGTGTAACAACAATAACAACACTGTTGTTGTATAATGTGTAAAACTTTTATTAGATCAGATAAAAAATTAAAGGGCCACACTCATTTCTCTAAACCAAACTGAACTTAGAAGCAGCAACTATGACCATCTTGAAAAAACAGTGAGCAGCTAGATTCTGCACAAAGCATAGCAGCCAACGTCACCATCTGCGGCTCCACAGAGTGAAGGTGCACAGCCACTGAGCTCCTGGGCTCAAAGCCATTGCAAGTATTTATCCAAATTTGTAAGTGAACACCTGCCAGAGAGAATAAATCAAGAGGAATGACCTTGCATTGATTGATTTTTTTTGTTCTGATTGCTTCAATGGTGAGCAAAAAGCAACCTAATTTAGCCAAATAATATGGTCAGTATCCAAACACTGAGATAAGCACTGTCAGAAGTTTATAAAATCCATAGTTTGGGGGGAGAGTCTATAGTGACTACTAATTATGTAAGCCCAAATTGCAAGATGCATTCCTCCATTATGGGATAGATATCAGGGATGGTGATATTCTACATGAGCATGATGGCACCTTTATCAAAGTCTATCACTTACACTGAACCAAACTTCTGATAAGATTGCTCAGTGTTTGCTTAATCCCTAGAGAAGAGGCATGTTGCTGAGGATATGGTAAAGTCATTAAAGTGATGTGCTTGTTGGCATGGAGGAAGTCATGGTTCATCCCCTCATGGTGCACGAGCTGTCAGAAATATCCTTCAAGTAGTCTCACAGATGATATGTTGCCTGCTTTTTGTACCCATGTAGTCAGCAGCATCTATTATGAAGTCATCACAAGACCTATCAGAAGATTAGTCAAGCCAGATTGAATATTAGATAACAATCAATGAGGTCAGAAGAACTCAGAAGATAATTCAAAAATGTGACTTTTAAGAACTGGAGAGCCAGCAGAAGCAGAAAAGACCAGGATGTGTGTCTGGCTTATGGATACATCCAGCTTGTTTGGATGTAGATGAACAACCCACCAAATGACTGGCTCACTTGTTGTTGTTCAGTCGCACAGTCGAGTCCTACTCTTCGTGACCCCATGGACAAGCTCCTGCCAGGTCTTCCGGTCTTCCGCCGTCCTCTGAAGTTTGCTCAATTTCATGTTCGTTGCATCTATGACACTGTCTAACCATCTCATCCTTTGCCATCCCCATCTTCCTTGACCTTCAATCTTTCCCATCATCAGACAGGCTCACTACTAGCAAGTAATTGAGCACCTTTGGTGAATATATGATTGTCTACTGCCTGGACCAACTTCTAGGCCAATAGCTGCTGAAGAACCTTTGTCTACTGACAAACGGAATATAGTTGTAATTTATTAGTGTTTTAATTGTACTTTTATCAATTCCTTTGTATTTTATATATTTTATTTTTATAAAATCTGATGAAACCCGCCCTGAGCCTGCCATGCGGGGAGGGCGGGATATAAGTCGAATAAAATAAATATATAAATAAATAACTGCCTGCTTTGAAAGACAATCTTCCAAGATAAGTATTTCATAGAATAATTTGTGATGAAGGACTCAGTGTGAGAGACACAGCCATCACCTCCATGGTTATTCTCTGGAATTGCTATATTTAGAATCAACTGGTACTGAAAGCAGAGTCATTATCTGAAAATATTTACAGCAAAGGATGAATCACTCAACTTTGCGAAGACTTAATGACTATTTTGATCGCTCCAGAATTATAGAGCTGATCCCACCATATTTATACAATCATTCTAAAACAATATCAATAATTTCAACAATAAACCTGCTGATATGACTTCTTGTTCAACACTTGGCCAGTAATCCAGACTCTTTTGTTGTCTGTGAGATGGTTTCTGGAAAATGGGATGGCATCGTGCCATTGCCCAGGAAAGAACATTGTCTGAAAGAGAAAGATTACAAGAAACCAAATGCTTTGCAGTGCTTGTGAACTGATTATTCCCTTTGCCTGCTTACTGGACTGGGGAGGCCATGCCTTTGCTTTGTGTAGTTAAATCCATTTGAAAATAATCTATAGCTACCGGGATGATCTATCACTAGAAACGGAGAGACAGAGACTACGTCGATTCTAGTTTAATTAGAAGATACTGTTAACTGGACATTCTGTCATTTAAGCAGCCTCTCTAGTAGTTTAAATAGCCACCTCCCTAGTCTCTTGTGGACATAAGAGTTGTATCCTGCCAAGTCAGCTATTTTTTTGTAAACAGAAGAGAACTTTGTTTTTCCTTGTAGGTAGGTGATGTGCCACATACATTATTAACAAAGATATATGTGGTGATATGAAAAGTTCTTATGTGCTGTTACTTTTGTGGACTTATTTACAAGTAAAACTTTAATTTTGGCTAATAGCTATTATTTTGTATGCTCCCGGTTTACCTTCACAATAAAGCTGTCAATAGGAATGCTAGCCTAATCTCATCAGATCTTGGAAGTGAAGCAGAGTCAGCCTTGGTTAGTATTTGGATGAGAGACCACCAATTAAGTCCAGAGTCATGATGCAGAGGCAGGCAGTAGCAAACCACCTCTGGACATTTCTTACTTCAAAATCCCTACAGGATCACCATAAATTGGCCATGGCTTGACAGCACTTTACATGCACACATGCACGCACACAGAAAGTAACATTTAGAAAAATGTATAGGTATGGCTTCTGTTCATCTCCAGACCTTGATCTACTGTGGTTGGGTTATAACCTAGCTTCTACCTGGGATAGTCTGGGACATGTGGCTCCCATGCTGGCTCATGCCCGACGGAGCACTCAGATGCACTGGAAAAACTACATGTCCCAAAGGTCTGTTCCACCCTAGAGAAACTCAGAAGCCTGGTTTGTATTCCTAGAAAGATAACAACTTATTGGAGCAGTGATGCTTGATTCAAAATGCAACTGAGGATTACAAACTGGAAAGCATTCAAACCAAATGGACATCACTGACGAGGATACAGGTTCAAGAGGTGTCACCATACTGGCTGCAACAATCAACTGGCAAGCATATCTACACAATGCAAACAGAAATGGCAGGAGCCAACGGGGTGGCTGAATAAGCTGTCCAGTATGGCTTCATTCAGAGCTTCTTGCCCTTGCTTGGGACTAATCAAAGCTGCTTTTCCTCAGACTGAAATGCCTCCCCTTTTTAGAAACAGACTGCACATTGTCCTCACCATCCCCTCTTGAGACACAACAAGCCACAAAGCCTGATGGGATGGATGAAAGGGATCTGCCAGCAAAGTTCTGGTGCATATGTGGCATATGTGTGTGCCATTTTACTATTCTGCTTACATGGCTAAAATTCCTAAATTCAATCCTGAATGCCACAGCTGGTTCAGATTGAGGGGGAAAGGCTGAGGAGTTTGTGGCTTCTCTTATTTCTTTAGCTAGCTAAAAAGCTTTTTTTCTCTTGCTGCCTCATTTTATCCCCCGCCACCACCATTTTTCATGTTGAAGTTTATCCTGTGTAATGTTGCTTTTTTCTTAAATTATACAGTGTGTTATTCCATAGGTGATGGGAAATCACCTACCCTTAAAAGTAACTATGCCAATGCAGATAGATCAAGATGGGTAGCCATGTTAATCTGTCTGTAGCAGTAGAAAAGAATAAGAGTCCAGTAGCACCTTAAAGACTAACAAAATATGTGACAGGGTATGAGCTTTCGTGAGTCACTGCTCACGAAAGAATCTGAAGGAGTATGCTAATGCAGAAACATAAGAACATAAGAGAAGCCATGTTGAATCAGGCCAATGGCCTATTCAGTCCAACACTCTGTGTCACACAGTGGCAAGAAACAAACCCAGGTGCCATCAGGAGGTCTACCAGTGGGACTAGAGCTCCAGAAGCCCCCCAAGCACCAAGAATACAAAGCACCACTGCTTCAGGCATAGTGTACCACCTATACCTTGTGGCTAACAGCCACTGATGGACCTCTGCTCCATATGTTTATCTTATCCCCTCTTGAAGCTGTCTATGGTTGTAGATGCCACCATTTCCTGTGGAAGTGAATTACACATGTTAAATACTCTTTGGGTGAAGAAGTACTTCCTTTTATCTGTTTTAAACCTACTGCTCATTAATTTCATTGAGTGCCAACAAGTTCTTATATTGTGAGAAAGGGAGAAAAGTACTTCTTTCTCTACCTTCTCTACCCCATGCATAATTTTGTAAACCTCTATCATGTCACTCCTCAGTCGTTTCTCCAAGCTAAAGAGCCCTAACCTCTTTAACCTCTCTTCATAGGGAAGGTATTCCATCCCCTTAATCATTTTAGTTGCTCTTTTCTGCACTTTTCCCAATACTATAATATCTTTTTTGTGGTGCAGTGAACCCACTGTACACAGTATTCCAAATGAGACTGCACCATCGATTTATACAGGGGTATTATGATACTAGCTGATTTGTTTTCAACTCCCCTCCTAATAATCCCCAGCATAGCATTTGCCTTTTTTATTGCCAGTGCATACTGAGTTGACATTTTCAGTGAGTTATCTACCCCAATTCCAAGATTTTTCTCCTGGTTAGTCTCCGCCAGTTCAGACCCCATCAATGTGTATTTATAATTAGGATTTTTGGCTCCAATGTGCATTACTTTGCACTTGCCCACATTTAACCTCATTTGCCACATTGACGCCCCCTTGCCCAGCCTCAACAGTTCCCTCTGGAGTGCCTCACAATTCTCCCTGGTTCTCACCACCCTGAACAACTTAATGTGATCCACAAACTTAGTCACTTCACTGCTTACTCCCAACTGCTTACCACCCTCCACTGTAAAAACTGCCCATTTATACTCACTTTCTGTTTCCTGTTAATTAACCAGTTTTTAATCCACAAGAGGACGTGTCCTCTTATCTCATGACTGCTGAGTTTACTTAGGAGCCTTTGATGAGGAACCTTAATTCTTTTGCTGTTTTTAAATCATCCTCTAACCTTTGATCTCCTGTGAGATAACAAACTAAACTTCCTTTTGGGCACACTATTTCCACCCATAGCGTTTCTGTAAGTAAATCTATTTGTCTTACATTCTCAATCTTACTGGACTGTATACCCTCTCTAACATACAGAGCCACTCCATCTCTGATCCTTCCCTCCCTATCCTTCCAATACAATTTATATCCAGGAATCACTGTATCCCAATGATTTTCCTCCTCCCACCAAGTTTCTGAAATGCCACACTATGTTCTCCTGACACTAAGCATTCCAGCTCCCCCATTTTACCTCAGACTCTTCTAGCATTTATATATAAACATCTATAATTCCCCTGACAAGCTAGGCCTGCAACCTTCCTCTTGTGGCTTCTAGATCTTATTGGGCAGTCAATATTGTTCGTCACCCTCTCAGTGGCCAGCCCTAATCCACTTCCCTGCAGAAATTCATTCTCAGAGTGCTCTAACAAGTCCCAGAGAGTCTTATCTGTGTGCCTAACTGACTGTCTCTGCTTCTCCAGGTCAGCCACCTTGGCCTCAAGGGTGTGAACTCGTTCCCTGAGAGCCAGGAGCTTCTTGCACTGAGCACACACCCATGACTTCTGTCCAGCTGGCATACAGTCATACATCTTGCACTCAGTGCAATACACTTGATAGTCCCCAACCCCCTGCTGGCATTCTATCTTCATTTTTTTTAATCCCGTTTTTTATAAATTTCCTATTTATGTGGATTTGTTTGTGGAAATTCTGCTTACCCTGTTAGGGATGTGGAGAGATTAGTGCCCTGGCTTCGGTCCCGTTCACATGCGGCTATTTGGTCCGGGAGCGGGACAGTTCGGGGCCGGATCAAACCGGCGCGATCACACCACCACATCTGGGAAGCGTCTTGCTTCTGTGGCCGAACTGTCCCGCTCCCGGGATAAGCCGGCGCAAACTAAACCACCTATCTAGGTGGTTTAAAGGGAAGCGGCGCGGCAACCGGGGCGTTTGATCGCCGCCGCTTCCCTGCGCCGGCTCAACCCCGGCCCGGATCCGAACTGCGCATGCCCGGACATGCGCAGTTCGGCCGGCCCCCGAGTAGGGCGTGTTTTCTCCCCGGCGTTTGATCGCGCCGGGGAGAAAAGGCGGCGCGGCCGGGGGATCCGTGAGATCCCGCCGCGCCGTGTCAACATTGGC
>NW_015175975.1:661966-672653 GCF_001447785.1 Gekko japonicus
AATTCTTGGGTGCTAGTCACCGGAAACAACCCTAACTACGGCCACAATGGTACAAGGGGGGGGGAACTCCCTACCGGCACCCTGTTGGAGGCTTCAGTAATTTTCCCGGCTCGGCTTCTTTTTCCGGCTGTAAGGTGTCTCAGTGCTCAGGCAGACAGGCGGATGTATGGATCGCCGGCGACGTCGTCCTCGGCCCGATCATGTCCTTTCCGGCTCCGCGCGCCTCCGGATGACGTCACTGCGCCTCCGACCTCCGTCGACGACAGCCGCCTAGTTCTTTCACCACTGGCCACCGGGGATCAGTCTGGCTCTGCTGCCGCCGCTTGCCGCCTTTCAGCGTTGCGCCTCCTCCTCCAATCATCTGCCGCCGCTGCTCCGCTGTAGCCGCCGTTCTTGCCATCGCCGCCGCCATTGCTGCTGCTTCTCCACACACCTCCATAGGCGGAGGAGGGTGCCCCCCACCCTACTAAGGGTGGGTACCCATTTATCTACTCCCCGATAGATAGTTACTTGGCTTTCAAACCGCTGGGTAGTAGCTCATGTTACATTTTATGTAGCTCTAGTAGCTCATGTTACATTTTATGGTCCAACAAAGTGACATTTATGTCAGATCTGGCCCTTGTAACAAATGAGTTTGACATCTCTGGTCTAGATAGAGCCCATACATTATATCTTTATATTCTTTACAGCCTCACTTCCAAATCCTTCTTTTTAAAAAATTCTGACACAAACTCTGCAAATGCAAAAAAATGTTATTAAGGAAACTGCTCAGTAAGATAAAGGAAGAAACCAATTTTCAGCACATTTCACCACTGTAAATACTGTCAGACATACCATGTAGCACAGATGTGCATGACAGGTGCCTCAAATTGACTTGACATGGATTCATACTGAAGCCACAACTGCAAGTGAGCCTGCAACAGCCCAAGGCAGCTAAAACATGCAGTGGAGAATTTTCATTTGTTTGCTGATAACATCTGAAAAGTAAAAGCTTTGAGATTCAGCTCAGCTTGTAATAATTCCTTTCAGCAGTTCCTTGGGATCATCTAAACTGTGTTATTAATAGAAATTTACCTTCTATGGTCTTTCAGAGGCTACTTCCTCCCATTCTGCTGCTGTGTAAATTTAAGGCAGTGCCCCCCAGGCTTAACAAAGTCTTGCATGCGCCTATATTTCTTCTTATTATTTTTCCTTCCACTAAATGTCCTGCCAGGGCTTCAAGTCAGAAAACTCCAGAAATCTCTTTGTGATTACTAAAGTGCTAAGCAAATAAACACACACACACACACACACACACAATAAATGCACTGAACTAGCCTCATTCAGAGAGTGAGAGCCCAACAGCATAAGAAAGTCACAGTCAGAGTAGCCAGATCTTTGTCTGGAGCTCAATGTCTAGACCTTTTCATGTTCCAAAATACCGAACGAGGCAAATGTTTCTGCACAATTCAGTCCATTCCTCTGGCCATTTCCTTGCTCACACTCCTTTCTCTCTAATGTTCTGGGGGCAAACTTATTTATGTTATGCTTCCTTAAGGCCAGGCCCAATGCCATTCCTAGTGAAGTTAGATTCTAAATTCACATGGGAAGAGTGACAGCATGTGGTTTCTGGTGCCTCATCCAATCTAGCTTACGTTATTAGCAAGCTTCTTCCCATGAGCTCATGCTCTTTCATTCCAGTGTTTTATGTTAAAAAGGATAGTATGGGATGAAGCCACAAGGGATCAGCAAGTTTGCTACTGTAGGACTTGAGAGGTGTAGAACACAGCAGGTAGGTGGGAGGTACCCCAACTGCAACCGTACTTGGTGGCTTAGATGATTGAAGGATATGGCCACTTGGAGTCTCAGAGCAGCTTACAAACTCCTTTCCCTTCCCCTCCCCACAACAGACACCCTGTGAGGTGGGTGGGGCTGAGAGAACTCTGACACAAACTGCTCTTTTTCAAGGACAGCTGTGCCAGAGCTTGTGACTGACCCAAGGTCACATCAGCAGGTGCAAGTGGAGGAGTGGGGAATCAAACCCGATTCCCCCAGATTAGAGTCCACTCACTTAACCACTACACCAAACTGGCTCTCCAGCAGGCAACTCCCTTGAGGCCTACCTACCTCAAAGCATAATCCTGTTCAAGAGTTCATGACAAGAGGCAGCAATTTAGAACTCCTAGGCAGGAACCCAGACCTGTCAGTAGGACTGAAGTCTCAACAAAAGTGTGTGGATGCAATAATGGATAGGTGGACCTCCAAGCTGTAATCTGGTTTTGTACCCAGGACTTTTTAAATGTAAGTGTTTTTAATCCCCTGAAACCAGGGTAGTTTTATTGGTTTTTTGTTACAACTACACAACTACATAAGAAAGAGGGAAAAAAGAAAAACTGGGGAGGGGAAAAAAATAAAAAACCCCAGGAGACAGGACAGTAACTGAAAACCCACACTATAACTAAAAACCCAAGAAAGGAAGGTCAAATACAGTTAGTATTCAGTTAGTCATAAAAAACACATAGCTTTTCGTTTAAAACAATGAATTTAGGAGTTAGTAAGTCCAATTTTAGTAATAGACTGTTAGCTTCTCAGTGTGTACAAAGTCTCATATCTTCTTCAGTCATAATCTTTGAGACTTTGAGAGTTACTTGTGAACTCTTAGTCGTAAATCATATGTTTCTCTGGCCACGGCTCCTTCTGCTCCTGTTGGATCTTCGTCCTCTTCTTCTAAACTCGCTGCTGCGCCCTCTTCTGGTTGCCCGTCTTCTTTCATTCCGAAGAATTGCTTCAACCATTTTTCTGCTTTAAAAACCGAATCAATCTTTTCTCTTTTCTCTTTATATTTAAACAGCACCCCTTCGGGGTAGAGCCAGGTGTAAGAAATTTGGTTTATTTGGAGCGTTGAAATAAGTTCTTTGTAGGCTTTTCTCTTCTGTCGAACCTCAAACGGAGTGTCCTTTAGGACCCTGATGTTTGCTTCTCCCAGCTGCAAGGTTTTAGTTGCTGTCGCTTTAAGAATGTCGTCTCTTGTTTGTCTCCATTTTTTCGCATCGTGCGCTGTTTCTTTAAGTTTTTCCTCAGTTTGGGACGATTTTTTCAGCAGCTCAGCAATCTGCTGTTGCTGTTTCGCCATACTAAGGTTTGAAGCAGCCATTAATTGGTTAAGACCATCGAGCCGTTCGTTTATGGGGCGGAGCAACTCAGTCAGTGTGGAGAATACATCTCCTTCGTCAACTCGCGGACTCTGACCACCCCGGGTAACTTTCGATCCTCTTCCTCGAGCCCCGGCCATTTTCTCGCTTTGTTTACACTAAAGAGAACCTTTTTCGCTCTCCTTTTATCAAGTGCAAACTTTTTCGCTTGTACGGTTAAGTCTCTGACACACTTGAGCGCTTTGCTTTTCACCTCCCCCCCTTCTTTCAGAGAGGCAGTACGGTCTGTTTACGTCTGGGATTTCTCCGGACGCCGCTTAGATAAGGGGGGGGGTAACTCACTTTTAATGCTTAATCGCTTGGTTCTTCCTCCAATTCATTGGCGATCTGGACACAGATCTCTGTTAACTTCGATTCATTCGCTGACCTTCTTGCTTGTCCCGGCTGGCATCAGCTATGCTCGGTAAAAACTGAGCCTCATGGGGGGGGACCGATTGGGGCAAAAAGGAGCGCCTCAATTCTCCAGCAATGCGCCATCGAAGAGGTCGCCCCCTAACGCGCCCCCGGCTCAGAGCCTCTCACTGAGACTCACCTGGGGGTGTCACTTGAGGTGGCACCCCTCCCAACACCCCTAGAGCGCGGAATGCCTCCCCAGCATCAGGGGAGAGCCTCCGCCATCGCCGAGCCACAGACCGGAAGTCTCAGGACTTTTTAAATGTAAGTGGATTACACTGGTTTCTGCCTGCTATTGAAGATGTTGGAAAAGAGTGAAATGCCTGAGTGGGGAAGTGTCCTGGAAGCAGGGGCTTAACAGTGGGCCTATAAGGCTTATACCAAATAACCTTACCACATTTGAAATAGCTGATAAGCTAGAACTTCATTTATATTGTTGCAAATATTTCATGTTTCACATATTGGACTTTATGACCCTAAGCCACTCCTTCTGCCAATATCCACAAGGGTGGCAAGTCATCCTCGCTGGCTTTTAGCCAACAGACTGTCAATGGAAGGCACACAGTTTCCCTGCATTTCGCTCTGCTGCTGAACTTCTGATTCCCTGAAAGATGGAAGAGGGACAATTTAACCCACTTTCCTCTCCCTACAGCAGCCCTGATGATCAGTGTTGCCATTCATTCACGTGGGTCTGGCAACCCCAGCAATAAACTTTCTGAGGGATCAAAAGGGGCTGCAGGGATGAGGAGGCTCCTCCTCCTCCAATCCTGCATCTCTCAAATTTACCAGGCCAGGTGCAACCCTCCATCAGCTCCCTTTGCCACAAAGAGGGTGCATGAAGCACGGCTGAGTCCCCACCCTCATCCTGATGCCTAGTTTGTCCTCAGTTCAGGGTTGCCCCGGGGGCCAGCACCACACCAATACGTCTTTGGTCAGGGGGATGAGACTACATTATTTGTACTTGTGTAGACAGCTCTGCTCTCTTTGAGGTTTGTTTGTAAATCCCCATTTTAAAAAGGTTTGGGGGTTTTCTGCAAACATGGGTGTCCCCTCAATTTGTGCAAAGTTCTCCCTTCTCTGTCTGTGGCCATAATCTGTGAACCTAATGGTCCACATCTACAGCCATGTTCAGAATTAGATATAGGATACACACTGACTACCTTGTGGTTCTTCTGTGTATATCCACTGAAGTGTGCTGTTGCCTACAAAAAGCTCATGTCACAATAAACCAGTTAATTCCCTCTGATGTTAAATCATTTCTTGTCTTCTGCCTTAGTTTAGTCACACTAAAAAAAAATCTGTCTTCCCATTTAAATAGTTCTTGTTCTGCTTCTAGAATTACAAGCACATAACCTCAGCAAATGTACTTATAAGGACAAACACAGCAAGTCTGCTTTCACAATGCAAAAATATTAGAGAAAGCATCAGCAACATAGACAAAGTGTATAAAAGCATGCCAAATGGAATGACACATTTTTCTGTGGTTGTCTTTTTTTCCCTTTCTTTTGCTGAGAGGTAGAAGAAAGGCTGCCTTCTCTCCACACCTAATGCTGGGTGGCACATAGCCGAATTTATCTGCCTTCTAAAAATGTACTAGAGCTATATGCTAAAGATCTCTTCACATGGAGTGTTACCTCTTCAACACTCTTTAACCTGCAAAACTGTATTCACAGTCAGGGCCATTGAAAAGCACTTACGGATAGGGGCTCCAGCCTTCCCCTCTGTGCCATTTTCCTCACCTAAAATGGCCCAAAGGGGGGTGCACACATATGTTTCCCTAAGGAGCTAAACACTACCTCCTCCCAACACCACTCCATGTTGGGAAAACAGTTCTGCTGGAAGGCTGAAGCCCCTTCTTCATGTGTGCTGTAGTCCTAATTAGAACTGGACACTGCATGTGTGGGAACTGAGGAAATCCTGCAACTCATATCTGCCTGTTAGAAGAAAAATATGTTTTATACCCCCCCTTTTCTCTACCTTAAGGAGTCTCAAAGAGGCTTACAATCACCTTCCCTTCCTCTCCCCAGAAAAAGCACCTTGTGAGGTAGGTGGGGCTGAGAGAGTTCTGTAACTGGCCCAAGGTCACCCAGTAGGTCTCCTGTGGAAGAGTGGGGAATCGAACCTGGTTCTCCAGGTTAGAGTCTGCCATTTTTAACCACCACACCATGCTGGTTCTGTTATAGAGACTGGGGACTTCAGACCCATTTTGTGTATTTCACAATGTGAATCAGAATGATCCTCAAAAACCAGGATCACGAAACTGCGGAGGAAATCGGGTGAAGCCCCAGTCAAAATGCAGCCCCGGAGCTTCGGGTGTGAAATCGACATGTTTGTGTCCGGGCAAACGGCGCTGTGCAAGGCAGCTCCAGTGAGAAATCACCCAGACTGTTACATAATGCTATGCAGAGGTCTCCACAAGTAGTTCACGAGTTATCAGTAGCTCAACAGCTGCTGTGGGGTATTATTTATTTATTTAAAACATTTCAGTACAGTCTTTCCACCCCAATTCAAGGTTTTCAAGGTGGTAAACATTAAAATATGAGACATTTAAAAAGGTGTTTAAAATACAAATATGTATATATAAGATTTAAAACATGTAAATAAAACATAATATAAACACATAAAATACACACACATAAAAGCACACAAACAGGGAGGAGGGCTATTAAGAGTTATTGAGGGAATGCCAAACAAAACAAAAAAGTAGCTTGTGCATCACTTAGAAAACCTAGGAAAAGACTGTGAAAAGATGGGCTCTAGGCTGGTGTTTAAAGGTTTTATTTCATAGGATTGGTTGCTGTGTGACTTAACTCATTTTTGGTGCTCTTCTTGGTCCATGTTCTGTTTCTAGGACAGGACAAAACTTGCTAGCCCACAGGGGTGGGGGAATCACTTGGGATATTTTTCATTACTTGGAAATTGCCATCATTAAAGGAAAGGCTGAGGTGATCCCTGTGCTATAGCAATATGTCAATTGGCAGTTACAAAAAACAAACCCTCCAGTGGCAGGGTGGTGGTGGAATGGTGTCCATGGGGCTAAGGCAAGGAACGTCCAGAGAAAACAGCTATAGGGATGGCCCATTTCTACTGCAAATGCCTCTGCATTCTCAGTAGCAAAAAGGGAAGAATCATTCATCACCATATAGAAGCAGCCACAAGATTAGTCCTTCTTAAGCCAATTGGTTTCAACAGACTTTAGCATGTCTCTGTCTTGCTCCGGCTCAAATGTCTTTTCCTTTGGTCGTAAATGGAATCAGATCATAAAAGGAATCTGAAAAGTACGCAAACGGAGAGTGATTTCAGCAAAGCGTACTTTATTCTATCCAGAACAAGACAGCTTTTGCCGGCTCGCAGGCCGGCTTATATTCCCCGTGAAACCGCCACCCAAAACACCCCCCCCACTTCCCAATAGGTTATTTACAGGGGCCGAGAGTTCCATAGGCTCTCGGCTAGGACCTAGCCCCCTGATTGGTGTGGGCTAGGATCTGCAGAGTCTATTGTCTCTAAGAGCGAAGCTCGAAGTTTGTGCTTGATTGCGTGGAGCCCTAGCCGGCCACGCGGTCTGACTGGATGTATTACAGAATCAGAAAAGAAAATGAACACCTGGGGAACACTTCGGGTTCCATTGACTGACCACTCTCCCTATCAGTTTAATCAATTCAATTCTTTAATCAAATAAAAATCCTGCCAAACCACAAACCTGTCTCTCAAACCTCAACCCACTACCTCAAAAGTCAGAACCAAATATCAGTTTAATCAATTCAATTCTTTAATCAAATAAAAATCCTGCCAAACCACAAACCTGTCTCTCAAACCTCAACCCACTACCTCAAAAGTCAGAACCAAATATCACTTCTGTTTTCTTATGGCCACTTCTCCCCTGTTGCCTGACTGTGGTTAAGAGAATGTGAAGGGTATTAATTGACCCCTCTAAACCTCTCAGCATGCCAGTTGAAACAAAAGCCAAACCAGAAAATGTGAGGCAGAAGGCAGCGGGACAAGAAAATCTGTACCACTATGAGGAAGGGGATTTTTTTGGTTTTTTTTTTTTTTTTTTTTGAGAGCTGGAAGAGACCAGATGAATCATCCAGTACAGCCTTCTGGCTGAAAATGTCTGAACTGTCCCTGATAGATGGCTATCTGGACCTATCTAGACAATCCCAAAAAGGAAGGCATACCACACTGATATTTGCCAAATGTTTCACATGTGTAGAAGTAGTGTAACAATGTTTTAAAAAGAGGGATGGTGGTGGGTAAAGGCTTCAGTGGGTGGAAGGGGAAGGGAAAAATGTTTTTTTTGTGTGTGTGTTGCTTGTTTCCCCCTGTCAGCAGTGCCCAAAAAAAAAAGAGAGATGAAAATCCTAACTATACCTACTAGCATGAGGAACCTATTTGTGTATACCCTTATTTGTATTTGGGCACTGAGAACCCTGCATATCATGTGATTTGTATAACATCTCTGTGTGTAGCTGGGTTCATTAAAAAAAATATCCTTGTGCGATCTGGGAAGCAAGCTGCTCAAACTGTTCAGCGGGAACAGAAGGCACTGCAGTCTTGAAAGCCATCACTAGCCTTCCAATACAGGATAAATTCTGGTGTGAGAAAACCTGCTGTGTGTCATGGAACCACACAGGTCAGGTAAACTGATTTGTTACACCTCAGTTTCCCCAGGGCAAAATAAAAGTCTGGTGGTTGGGTGTTGGCTCTATGCCCCATCTTTTTGACAAGTAACACTGGGAGCCCGTTGTGTGTTTTGATTACCATCTTCTGATGTGAAGTTTGCTTATTGTGGTTGAAGTTTATTTGTATATTGTTCATAAAAAGTGACTTAACATTTATGGATACTATGCAAAGACTTTATGGAAAACACATGCCATGCCTCTTTGGGACAACAACACCAAAGAACAAACAAACGATTTAGTTTTTAAAATGTGAAATGGCAATAGAAGATAGTGAGAAATTGTGGCAATGCTGTACCTTCATCCCTATTCTACACACCTTGTTCCACATTCATGTACCCTGGAAACAGGATGTCAAGTTGAAACACATCTGCTGCCTTTTAATTTGGTGCAGAGGAAAGGCTCTGTCCACATGCTTCCCTGTAGTGTGATCTCACTGTATAGTGAAAAAACTGGCACACACAATCAAGACAACCTCTTATGCAAACCCTTCATGTTAAGTCTGCAAGACAACTGTGATGGAGAATCAGTATTTTCTATGTGTAAAGGGAATACCTTGAATCATTCCTTTCTTACGCCTGCCATTTGGTTTATGCAAACATGTAATTCTTCCTGGAGGTACTTCACTGCAGAATCTGTCCTAATCGCAAACTGGAGTAAAATCTCCAAACCTTTACATCACCTTATTCACCAACAGCTACCATAAAGAACCAAGAAAATATGCTAAAATAATTGTAGGTAGAACACAAATCCATGAGTTGAATTTAGGCCATACATTTGGGCCATAAAGGTTTCTTCTTCTGAGTCAGTTTAGTTTATTCGGTATATCACCAGCCCAATTACAAACAATACAAAAGGGTACCAATAATATATATAAAATATTTAAATATAAAACTGCATTTGATCTGCATATGTTAATTACAAAATTACTAAAACTCTAAATATCTACAATAGTCTATCAACTGTTATTCAACTGTTGAATAAATATTATAGACGTTAAACAATTTCTTCTGAGTCATCTTCTATGGAAACACAGAGAAAGAGGGTAAATATATCTCACTCCTCTGGCTTTTATTACCCACTACCCTTCTGTGGAGGAGAAGACATGGCCATAAAACCAGGGCACAAACTCCTGGGGAGAAGACATCTCTATAAAACCAGTACAAAACTGGTGTACTTATATTTGCTGCTGAAATCCCAGGAAGCCCTATTTAGTCTGAATACTGCAATTGCCACAAATCCAAATCCTGCTATGAAAATGCCTTGTTATCATGTTATTAATTAATATGTCATGCATGCACTCTGGACCAATTGTCTTCATTACTACCACATTTATATGAACACACATGTATTTTCATGATTGCCATTTTTAAAATGAAACACACTTTCTTTTTTCAACATTTTTAGCAAATCTCAAACCATGTGCCTTCATGGAATGTCTTAATCCTGTTATGTCAAACCAACTCCCATAGTTTTACCAAATTTCACAACATTATCTTGATAATATATTTGTATCAGAATGACTTAGTAGCTAAAGAACTGTAAGTAGAGTGAACCCCAAGCACAACATGCACGCATGAGAATTAGTGATTGCACTGAACTTCAGAATGGGAGGCTTGAGATTCAAATCCCCCATCTATTGTGAGTCCTCACTGGTGACATTTCTTTTGTTTTCCCGTTCCTAAACTCACCTGCTGGTGACTATGGGGACATCTCTTTGCAGGATCATGAGTTTATGGATGCTTCTCAAATAATACAAAACAGCACTGGACATATGGCAGCATCTAGCACCCAACCAATGTTCAAGTGACAGTTGTTTCCACTGCCAACATATAAGTATGGACAAGGAAAAGGCTGCCAAGATGGCCCATAAGTAGCACTGATATTTGTGGTAGGTTACGAGAGCAGTCCAGCATTGAGGCTCCAGCATGCTCCTGGTAATCTCTCCCTTATTATAATTGAATAGTGGGTGCCAAAATTCTAAAATGCGCCCCGTTAGTGTATGGGCGGAAAAATTGCCACTCAGAAGATGCTGGCTGCGATGACTGGCTCCCTCAGTGAACCTGGGCTGCCATTGGCTGGGTAGCGGGGAGGGGAGGGAGCCAGTTATGCAGCCAGCGTCTTCTGAGGGCAATTCTCCCGGCCATACACTAACCGGCCGCATTCAGGCCAGCGGCGAACGGAGCCGGTAGGCTCCGTCCGCCGGCTTTCCACACCCCCCACGCCCACTCCAGGCCGGCGAACGGGGCCTGGAAGTCCCGTCCGCCGGCTCCCCCCCCCCCACCCCAGGCGGGCGAACCGGGCACCCCCCCCCCCCCCCCCCCCAGGCCGGCGAACGGGGCCTGGAAGTCCCGCCCGCCGGCTCCCCCCCCCACTCCAGGCAGGCGAACGGAGCCGGCTTTCCACACACCCCGCGCCCACTCC
>NW_015175975.1:674141-678241 GCF_001447785.1 Gekko japonicus
CACCCACCCACCCTACCTTTCTAGGGCCCGTTGTCTTCCTCCTCAACGGGCTTTACGGCTAGTACCATTGATAATACACAATGGGGCCTCACTTGGAATGTGCTAGATGATAAAATCATTTAATTTTATCTCTCAATCAAAGGCACACTAGATTTAATCTTATTACCCAATCCATTCAGTGTAATTGGGAAAGAAGGGGTACCCATCAATACTGAGTAAATGCTTATATTTATGCATAAATGATAAACTCATCATGAATTATAACCACAATACCACATCATTCATAGCACCATTCAGGACTATGATTACATCAAACACTTAAGAAAATGGGGAAGCACAAAGAAAACTGGGTGAATCCCAGTCCTGTCAGTTTATTTCCCATTGTTCAGGGCATGAGAAAATTGAAGTGGTAACCATTTCTCGTTATATGCTTTGTATATTACCAATGCTACAATCCTATGCACTCTTATCTTGGAACAAGCCCCATAAAATATACTGAAACTGTCTTCAGTGAACATGAACAGGATTGTGGTTTTATGGGAAATACCTTTCATAGCAAACCACAGTGCTGTTGTATAGTTAGCAGTCAAATATAAATCAAAGATACAATCCAACTGAAGTGACTATTACCAAATGAAAAACTTGCCTAAATAAGATGAGTAACACACTGATATAAACATAACAATACATCATAACTAGTGTATCAGGATGAATTTAATCTTCCACTTTTAATTTGTTTTTTTATGGTTGTTTTGTATGACTCTGGTCTGGTGTCATAATTTTATCATATTGTTTTACTCTGTGAGTTGCCTCAAGAAAGTATCTAGAGAGGAAGCATTAAAACTTTCTAAAAAAATAAAAAACACAACCTTTTTGTAATGGATTTGCCTGGACGACTTATTCCAGCCAAGTGACCCCCTCATGTTTCTTATGTATACATCCTGACATGACAGCCATTTCAAAGGCATTCCAAAAGATGGCATGTCACAATATTTCATATTCAAAAGACTGTTTGCTTAAACAAAATACTGAACCTGTTCTGGCTTCATCAGCTAACCACCACATGTGAATTGGTTCCTGGCAGTATATTCATCCAACTGGGAAAAAACTTCAAGTTAACACTGAGGAAAAAGATGTTGGAATACTCAATAGACTCAATTCCCCCAAAGCCATCCATAAATCTGCAACTTACCAGTAACTCCTTTGTTTACATCTTAGCTCCTAGATGGCTAAATGCTACAGATCATGGTGTTGAGAATCTTTCGATTTTCTGCCTGCTGATGATCTCATAACACTGCAGCTGTAGATTACACAGGCATTCAGACGCTGTGGGTGGTACAACGCAAATGTGTTCTTTATATACACAATGATTCTAGATGACACTAAATAGTTTCCTTGGCTCTGCTTATTTCAATACAAGACTTAAACAATTAGAGGAGTAAGATGGAAACTAGAAATGGACTTAAAAAGGCATAGGCAGTTTGCAGTCTGAAAATCACAAGTGGCCTGGGGAGAAACACTAAAATCAGCCAGGAATGAGGAAAGACTGAGTGAGCTCTGTACTGGATCATGGACTCCAGCTTTACAAATTCCGATTAAAACAACAGAATGGCAGAGAGGGAAGGAGACCCAGGTCAGCGCCAACTCCATTTCCTGAAATACAGGCAGAGAGCTGGCTGTGAAGACAGGCAGGGGCAGGTGAGAAAAACAAGCAGGATGGCGAGAATTCTGAGGTAATTGGCTTGGCAAGCATATGACGGATGAGCTATTATGCCATTAAATAAAAAGAGACCAGACAGGGCTTTGTTTACAAAAAGCAACAGAAAAAAGCATTGCAGTTGGCACCAAAAGTGGCTACAAAAGAGGCCTGAGAGAGAGAGGGCCAGTGCCCTAGCTACATTAACCATTGCTGCCGAAGTGGGGGGGGGGAGGGATCACAGTAGGCATTATTAACCCTCTTTCCATGCTTCATGTATCTCATGAAGAGTCACGGAAGAGAGAACAGAAATGAAAAAAACAGTATGGTTGATGCATCATATCGAGGAACAGCAAAATAGATGTTGGGCAGCCTAGTCCTTTGAGGCATCTCTAGTTATCATGGATGGCTTGTGCTGGAGAACCCCCCCCCCCCCAGCATGGCTCCATTTCAGGGTTAGGTTAACCATTATGCTAAATACACTGCTCCATTTCAGTGTTAGGCATTGCTCCATTTCAGTGTTAGGCATTGCTCCATTTCAGTGTTTAGCATTGTTCCATTTCAGGGTTAGGTTAACCATTATGCTAAATACACTGCAGAATGAGGTTTGGCTGGGGATCCTACTTTGGTTTAATCGTCAGGGATTTTGGATTATGGAAACAAAAGTGTACCCATGTTGAGCTCTGCAGTGAGTTTCTTCAAAAGCCCCTGTGGCTCAGACTTTAGTGGTCATCATCCAATTATGAAGCTGGTAGACACTGGTGACTGGGAATGAAACAAAATGGGGAACAGATTTTGCTTTAAAAACTTCCTTGAATGCAAGCTCCACACATCTCAGCATTTCACAGAGTTGTGAAATGTAGTGAAAAAGTTCAGTAGAGAGGGAGGAGAAAGCATTGGCCACACTTTGATTGTGTTTTGTGGACATCATCACATACTTAAGTGTGACTGGCTTCATGGCATGAAATTATTTTCCATTGTGAAAGAGAGGCTTTCTGCCTTTATTCTGTAGCGGTAGAAAAGAGTAGGAGCCCAGTAGCACCTTAAGGACTAATGAAATTTGTGGTGGGGTATGAACTTTTGTGAGTCACAGCTCACTTCTTCAGATATTCTGATTATACAGCCAAATTTGAAGGGCTCCATGACAATGTGACACCACTGACCATGTGACAATGGCACTGTAGCAGCTGCAGCAAACAGATGAGCAGCATCCAGGGAGAGTAATCAAGGAGAGTTTTCTGAAACTTACCCCCAGCCCCCAAACCTGCCCTTTTGCCCCAGAAACTTTCATTGGTGAAAATTCAGTTTAGCCCCACTGTTAATGTGCCCAGCGTCAAGAAGATGGTATAATAATGGTAGCCAATACAATAGTCTCTACATTATAGGAAATGCTTGGGAGGATGGCAGGAGAAATTAAAACTGTGCCAACTGATAAAAAGTGCTGATGGGAAATTTGTAAAGCTATTTTATATTTTGTTACTAGATATGAAAATGCAAGATGAAGTAGTAAAGGACTCAATGATTAAATGGGCACAAAATATAGACCATAATATACAAATAGAGCAATGGGCTAAGGTATGGAAAGCTAACATAAAATTTACAAAAGCCATCTCATATAAATAAAATATGAAATTGGAAGGCCATGACCTTCAATTAGGGTGGCATGCATTCTTATGGTATGGAAAAGCAAGTGTTCATAAATATTTCAAGCAGCACTGGATACGGGCATCTTTAATGAAAGTATGGGAAAACATACATAAGCGCTTTTATATAAAAATCTCAAAATTGACTGTTCCACTAGAAGCCATCACACTCCCAAATGCATACCAGGAAGAATGATCAAGAAGTTATTTGGATATATTGGACTCCGAAGATTGGTTGAAACCATTAGAAGACCTACCATGGTGGCAAAGAGTGCAAATAGAATCCAGATTTACTAAAGATAAGAGAATCGGATGTTATAAAAACCTTATAGAGATTGAAAAGATTATGACATCTATGGATCAGAAGCTTTTACGAAGATTTTATGTGTTGTTACTTGATGATTTAATGGTGAATGAAATAATAAAAGGGAATATGATTCAATGGGGGCAGAATATTGGGCATGCTGTTAATTTAGAGCAGTGGGATCAAATATGGAAGAAAAATATTAGGATTACGAAAGCTATTCCGTATAAAGATGGTATGTAACACCTGAAAGGTTAGCTAAAATTGACCTGAAATGTTCGAATAAGTGTTGGAAATGTGAAAATAAGGTTGGCCACATGTGGTGGGTAATGGTACATGAAATCTTGCAAAAGGTACTAGGGACGGGAGTACAATTTACACCAGAGACTTTGTTGTTGAATATTCTACCTGATAATTCTAACAAAGATGATCGCTATTTGATTGTTTTTTTAACTAC
>NW_015175975.1:678656-711157 GCF_001447785.1 Gekko japonicus
GCAGCGAGGACCGAGCGGCTTGCAGCCGTCGGGCCTCGCAGCCGCCGGGCTTCGCTTCAGAGCCAGGGGGAGAGAGAGAGCAGCGAGGCCTGAGCGGCTTGCAGCCGCCGGGCCTCGCTTCAGAGACAAGGCGGGGGGAAATCAAGCCGGGGGGGTGGAGGAGACAGGGGAACCGGCGGGATGGGGGGGAACTTACCTCCTCCTGCTGCTTCCTCCTCTGCCTCATAAGTGTAGAGCTCCCTCCCTCCCCACGAGTATCGTGGGTCCTGCCCCTTGTATATACCTGTTAGGATGATAGAGACAGAAAAGTTGCTCACACAGTTCATGAGAAATTGTTATTAAGGTGGAATAGGCACCAGTATAAATATTGGTAAAAATTGAAAATGTATATGTTTTATAGATGGTATATGATGCCTGAAAACTTAGCTAAATGGTATCCAAATATGTCGAATTTATGTTGGAAATGTAAGCTAAATACTGGCTCTTTTTATCACATGTGGTGGACCTGTAAGGTTACTAAAAAATATTGGATATGGATTCACGAGATATTGCAAAAAATGTTAGACATAACTATTCCGTTCATACCAGAATTGTTTCTATTAAATATTTTACCACAGAATTATAAGAAACCAGATACATATATAATCATACATGTTGTAATGACTGCTAGAATACTGTACGCAAAAAGAAGAAATACCAACAAAAGAAGAAATAATCTGTAAACTATTGGAAGCAGCAGAAATGGATAAATTAACTTTACCATTACAAGATAAAAAAGGAATCTTTGAAAAAAACTGGTCGAGACTGAGATAGGTGTATAAGAATTTTGATTCTATTTTAATATGTCAAATTTAAACTGAGACAAGAGTATATACTCCATAGATGTTATTCTGTTTGTTCTATTTTATGTTCTTTTCTCTTTGTAGTTGTCTGTTCTTTTATTACTGAAACTAAAAAAAAAGTTAAACTGGGGGGGGGGAGTAGAAGCCATGCCTTTTTGTTTCTGATGGATTCACAATATTCTTATCATAAGACTTACAAACATCAAGTGTTCCCTCTGCCCAGACCAGGAATCCTTTGGGCACGTACATTCTCATAATGCTTTGCCATGGCTGTCTCTTCCCCCAAAATGTTTTCTTTCCAAAGAAAACAAGTCAATTTAGAAAGTAAATTGTTCTTCCATTAAACATATATTATTCAGAGCTAAAAAGCTTTCCTTTGCTGAGTGGGGGAAGGGGCACTGACTTTCTTAGGGTTAATGTGAACAGTAATGGGCCTGGTCCATCCAGCAGGTGTTACTAATTGGTCTCATGGTCTACATGGCTCTTATCATCTTCAGGGCCAGAGATGGAAGTGTGGTGGGATGGGAGAGGGAGCATGGGGGAAGGTGATGAGGTAATTTTCTAGAGCAGGGGTGTCAAACTCATTTGTTATAAGGGCCAGATCTGACATAAATGTCACTTTGTCAAGCCAGGTCACGTGTGCCATAAAATGTAATGCCAGATACCAGAGATATAATCTTTATATAGGTCACAGGCAAACCCAATTAATGGTATTATATTTTACTCAAAATACAAACATGCCTCAAGGTCAATCAGTTTTGATATATTGACTTTCTGGGACCTTCCAGGACAAAAACCAAATTCAAAGTCTTCCCCAGCTTAATCAGAGCCCCTCACACTATCTATCTTCCTAACTACCTATCTATCCATTTTGCAGTCAAACAAGCAAGCTTTCTCTTCTCCAGATGAGGGGGAGAGACACAACCTTGTTGTCCCTTGGCATCCCCTGCATAGCTGCCATGTCCACCCCATCCAACTCCTGAGATCTGGCAAGGAATTGGGTGGCCCAGCTGACTACATTAAGATCAGGTACCCTTGAATGGAGATGTGCATGAAGGCCCAAGATCAAAGAGGTTGTCATGAAGCAATCGGGGCCCAGGGCTCATTGTGTGTGCTCCTTGTGCATGCAGCATGGGCCCTCCCCCAGGCCATTGGGTCAACTGTGGCTGAAACGAAGCCCCTGCCAATGGCCCCCCATGCAGCACCTCTCAGGCTCTCCCTGCTTCCTCAGTATTGAACCCTCTCCCCTGCTGTTAACCACAGCTTGCTGCTGTGCCCAAACTCGTGGCCTCCGCAGTGACTCCTCTGTTCCCACAAACAAGGGGAGGAGCCCGCTCAGTGGTCCTGACTGCTATATCTCACCTCTGCTCCCAGCAGCCCCCTTGAAGAAAGCTGGCAGCTGCAAGATCAATGAGGCTCATGAGTCTAGGGGGTGTACAACAATCCTGGCTGCCTCATTTTCCATCGAGCTTCCCCCCACTGATCTACCACAGTCAGCAGTGCCCCCCGGCTTGTGGCGGCTACTGCCACACCCCAGCCTCACTACCCCAGCAGCCGGTGCCACAATTCAGGCTGCTGGGCCACATGCTCTGCGGGGAGACAGTGCAGGGAGAGGAGTAATCACAGAGTGACTAAACAGCCACTTCTTGCACTGAGGCTTTCCCTCCCCTTGTTGCCCTCTCTCAGACCCTGGCTCACCCCAGTGGCAACTGCTGCCCCTTGCCCCTAAACCCAGAATGCCAGTGTTGCAAGTCGTGTAACCACATCCATGCTGAAGCAGCCCACCCAGTCCTCAGAAGGTTGTGAAAGAAGTGGAGCCTGCACCACGATGCAAGCCTCCACAGCCCGGCAAAGTGCCCACATATCCCCATGAGAGGCAGTGAGGGGAGAAGGGGCCCACACAGTGATCCTGACTGCCAAATCTCCTGATGGCCCCCCATGTCACTTCACTCAGGCTCCTCAGCCCCCACCCTCCTGCCCAGGCTGCTGCAAGTCCAGGCCGTTGATCTATACCCTGAGGATTGGGTGGGTGGCTGAACTTACTTCCTGGCCACCTTCTCTCACTGCCGCCAATCCCAAGATCAGCACAATTGACATGGTTGACCTGACCTCCTCAAGCAAAGCTGACCTGGGTGCACGTGGGCTCTGCTCACGCCGGGCAGCCGTGTGGAGTGGTGAAACAGAGCAGAGCGACTGAGATCTGAGAAAAAGCAATCCCATGCAGCCATGTGAGGAGGGCCAGGTGGCACAGAGTGAAATCCCCTAGTGATCCTTCCCACTCCTCCAAGACCAGTTCAGGCCCAGCCATTGGTCCATTTGGGAAGAGAAGGGCCTGACTTTCCCACTGCTGCCACCACCCAGCCCTTCAAGTGACCCTGCAGCCCATATCACTTTACCAGATGTGGCTACAATGGCCGCTTCTCACCCTGCTGGTTCTCCCCCCATGCAGGACTGGAAATAGGGCCCACTGTGAGTCATACCCCCCCATCTTGGCAAGTTGCTCACAGGCGGATAAGAGCCCTGTGTGGGCCTGTTCTGGCCCGTGGGGCATATGTTTGACACCCCTGTTCTAGAGCTTCTTCTGAGAATGTATCCTGATGGGATGTCATCATCACCTGAGGTTGCTAGGTCAAAACCTATAATTGAACTGGGGCCTGGAAGAAAAGAGACTGGCCTGAAACTATGACCTGCTTTAATTGTAATTGCTAGCAATGTAGAGAATACCTGAACTTCGGCCTTTGATTTTGAATTTAAGGTTTGTGCCATTGAACGCAAATTCTAAAAAGTGTTAGATAGTTAGGCTAGTTTTTCTTGTTTTCTTTCTGCATGATGTTACAGTAACGTGTTAGCTATAAAATAAATTTCCACATTGATAGAAATTGAAATAAATTTTATAAATCTTTTTTAAAATTACACAACAGTTGTGTACAACTGCCCTGGGGTCCCATGGGGTTCAGGCTTGGACTCCTTGACACTGAACAAGGTATTTTTGGCCATGGAAGTATGCACTTTTGGGACAAAAAAACAAACAAAAGGGAATGAAAGGGACTTGACTGTGGTGAGCAATGGTATGAAAGCAGAGAGGAAAATGCTATGAACTTCACAGGCTAAACCTCAATTTATTTGTTTTCAAGAGACATCCAATGATGACCAGGGATATAGTAATCAAACATGCATGATGCATCTACCCAGCTGCCAGGCTGAATTCAGTCACTACACAATCGTAGAAGAGCTCACAATTATGCTTGTGAGCAAATCTTCACCGTGATCAAAAGTGGAGCTCAAATAATTAAAATTGGGCATTTTGAATTAGATAATTCTGAATGTTTATCATTATTTCAGAAAAGTTCTCAGAATCCCTAGGTTTTCCTTTAAAAGTTCCAGTGAGATTATCTGTTTTCTCTTCTCTCCTCACTGCTGTTGAAAGGACAGCTTGTGGGTCAGGTTCACTAAGGTCTCCAGAGGCTAGTGGCTATTGAGTTTACCCTGCTTTGATCTGTAGCAGACTAGTTGGGTGAAATTTCCTCGCTTTCTTGCAGAAACAAGTGGTGTGTCTTCATATATCTTATTGAACACATCTAAAGCAGATTTCACCACTGTCCAAGTTCCCCTTTCAAGATAGAGTTTTCTTTGACTATACTGTTGACCTCACAGAATGAGAAATTGTTCAGGTCATGTGATACCTAGAATTAGACTGACAAGCCTGAAAAATACTGAAGCAAGCTTTATTTGACACTTTTCTGCATTTTGGGAAAGGAAAGTAGATGAAAACAGAGGCCAGAAGTGCCTTTGATGATGGGTTGTGCTGATAACAGACCATCTGGGCTTACTTTGAGGACAGGTGGTAAGGGAGAACCATGTTGACCTTGCTCAAGGCTCTTTGATCTCACAGTCCTCCCAGCATTGATAGATTAGCCAAGAGACCAGAGTTTAAGGGTCAAAGGTCAGCAATTAACCTTAAAATATTGAAGTGATATTCTGCAAATGAATGAGATATTTAAAGTACACAAGATAAACAAGTCTGATTATGTACATGAGTGCTGAACATTTCAGGACTGGGGAACTTAATTTCTGTAATATTCAGGAAATGTATGGTATCTATGCAAAATGCATACTTTCTAACCAGTAGGTAACAGAGCTGAACATTATCCCCTTTTATACTTCTCAGGGAACCAGAAGGACAGCACGGAGAGTAGCTACAGTTATTTCAAATATTTTGTATGTTCCATTAGATTGGCTGAATGGTACGCCAAGAATAAACCTAATCAATCTATATATGGCATGGCAGTTGGCAAAAATGAAATCTAGTTCCATTGAATTCAATCAAGTTGCAGCATTTTCTGTTGATGCATAGGCATAGCATCAACAGAACATGGAAATGCCTTTGTATTACCATGTTTACCAGTCATGGCTGGCACTACACAGCGTGCCACTTTTGGATTCTTTTGTTGCCAGGATTTCCCAAGTCAGTGAGTGGTATATATTCTATAATTCCTGCTCTCCAACTAAACCCTGCCCTGAACTGCAAAGCTATCTCTCATTGGTGGTAGTCCAATCAGTAGGAATAGATACTAGCACCTCTTCTTAAGAAACCTCACATCTCCTTTCTTTTGTTCATTTTTGAGCCATAATATAGTGTACATTTTTATGGTGCACTACCAACTGAAGCACTCATTCACAGTTCATGCTAACAGAAAAAAATAGTAATATACCAGCGAACAAGTTAGTATTACAAGCAGGGAATACATAAGGATTTGTGGAGGAACACCTCATTTCCCTCTCCCCCACTATTTTATCTTTTCCTTCCCTGAAAGTCCCATAGCTCCTCCCCCTTTTCATACATCCTTCTCTCCTTCCCATCCACTGATCAACCTACATTTATCTGTCCCCATGTCTTCAGCTATATTTGTTATAGATCCATTTGTATCCCACCTTTCTCTTCCATGGGGACCCAGACCAGTCTTCATCATTCTCTCCTCCATTTTATCCTCACAACAACTTTGTGAAGCAAGTTAGGCTGAGAATGTCTAACTGGCCCCAAATCACCCAGTGAGCTTCCACAGCAAAGTGGTGATTTAAACCTGGGTCTTCCAAGTGCTAGTATGTAACTCTAAATATTATACCAAACCAACATTTGCACGGTAGCTGCTCTTGAATTGCAGCTGAGTGTGGGTGAGTCATACAAATTGCATAGTATCAAGTTGCTCTATGGTAGCTGTCCAGACTGGCCCTGATAAGTCTTCCATCAAAGGCCAAAACAGACCTGAAAAGAGCCTTGCTCCCTCCTCCTGCCTTTTAGTGACAGATACTAAGGCTTGAAGGCTGGCAATACTGTTGTGGCTGCCTAGTGATGGCTACTGATAACATTTGTCTCTTAAAGCTACATCTGCTGTTTCCTTTACTGGGGGAGAGGTTTAACCCAAATAATATTTATTTAGATTTTATGGCAAACCTGGGACTTTTCTCAGATTTATAGAAAGATCTGTCTTGCCTGTTCATGGCCCAAGTCTCTGGGTTTAAGTATCCAGAGATGGGTCATGTTGATAATTAGATCTCTTGATGAACAAGCTTCAAGAGTGTTCATATGAACTTTTCAATGCAGGCCTAACTAGTACTTAACCCAGTGGCTCTTAAACTGTAAGCTGCACCCTTCTTATAAGTAGGTTGTGACAAAAGCCAGGAAGGAGGAGGAAGAACAATGTAATGCTATTGGGTTTTGCAAGTGTCAGTTATGAAAGGGTTAAGCTGAAGTTTTTGTGAGCTAGTAAACATGTGTAGCCTAGGGCCAATTAGGCATTGAGCAGAATCTTCCCACCAGAAAGGGGGAGGATTTATTCTTAATGAGGTGACCTTAAGACTGACTATTGGCTAATGAATGTATTGTAGATAGTACATACCATTCTGCACAAGGTGTGGAGCCTTTGGAGGAAAATGGCCATTCCTTTGTTCTTGGGGTCAGAATGTGATGCACACAAATGATGGTATGTAAGCAGACAAGATGGAGGTTAGAACTAGAAAGATGAGTTAGGCTATTATTGTTTTATCTCCATCATCCATGTAACCCTTTACCTGATTTTTGTAGTAAACTTTTTTCTTAGAAGCTAAACACCCATGTGTTTGTGATGTTTATTCTAGTGTGCTACATTTGCTCTGCTAAATATCCAACAGATGTGCATCACCCTCTCCTTAAAGTCTGAGGATGAGAAAAGAGGTGGGAAGAGGAATGGAGCATGCAGATCTATTCCATTGCCTTCTCCTCTCCTTCTTTACACTACTTGTTATTTCAGAGGGAGTGGAGAGGCTCATCCTGCCAGTTCACTGCCCAAAGAGAACCTTGCATTTGGAACCCATAACACTAGAGAGTGGGTCTGAACCTAGTCTACAGCATACCTGTCCCACAAAGGGATCTTAGCTCCATCTTGGCCACAAGTGGTTTGAAAGGTGACAGGTATAGTCTATATCATCTCCCAGACCCATGCTACCAGTGGCTTGATCCAAGCCAGGCTCTGGCCCGCAGCGTTGTGTTAGTGGGTCTCAAAAGGTGAAGAAAGTTTAGAAATGGGTCCCAATGCAGAAAGTTTTAGATCGACTGGCTTAATTTACTCCTACATAAATGCCCCGCATTCAGTACAGCTATGTTTTAAGGCAGAAATTGAAATGAATACAGTGTCAAAGGAATGGTAGCATATATCTAACACAGAGGTGAAGTAATAAATGAAGAACTGATAACAGGACTAGACTCAACATTAATTAGACTCAATTGAGTCAATTGAGAAGGCATCTGAATAAAAGTTCTCAAATGAATTAACTTTAAATGCAAAAGAAAGATACCGGTAAACATCTGCACTGGGAAATAAGAATATGTATCACAACATCATTGCATAATTTAATGTGCTTAAAGGAAGTCCAAATACCATGGTGAACTTGAAGGGTCCTTAAATATGATCACAACAGGAACAGCATTGGAAGGGGGGCATCAAATCTTTCATGAGAACTGTATTAGGCCTGATTTAAAAGTGACACTGGTGGTATAGAAGAATTTATCCATGTGACTTGCATGCACATTTTCATAACTACATGTGCAACAATAGCATGCCAGCACAAAACCTGTGCTATAGCATGCTAACACTGCATATACTGTGGCAGAGAGCCTGTTTTATAGGAGAGGCTGAGTGAATACAATGACACCTGGGTAACTTCTATCCCACCAGAATCCTTTAATTAAGGGAGGAGGTTATAGAAAGGCAACCAGAGACTGAGAAGGTAAGACAAAGCTCCTACAAATCAGTGTTTATTTTCTTAATAATGAAAACTAATAAAACCTAATTAAAAACAAGCCTCTTCTATTCAGTAAATTTATCATTCAAGGCTTTTTAAATGTCAGCACATTCCCCATACCCTTTTCAAATTAATATAGTGTCAGACAAATGCAAATTGCAACACGATTTGGTCTCTGTGTGTATACAATAAACTTCAGGAGAACATAAAGTGTGCTTGTGTGTGTGTGCACACATATATACATACATCATCTTGGAAAGCAGAAGTCTTGGATTTGCTCCAGAAGTGATAAACATTTTGGCTGATTTCGCACTAAAGCTGCCTCAATGTTGCGCTGCCGTTTGCCCCGATACTATTGGTCAATTTCACGCCTGAAGCCGCGGGGCTGCATTTGACCCGCGGCTTCACCCGATTTCCTCCACAGTTTCGTGATCCTCAGAAAACAGGATCACGGAACTGCAGGGGAAATCGGGCAAAGCCGCGAGTCAAAGTGCAGCCTCGCAGCTTCGGGTGTGAAATTGACCAATAGTATCGGGGCAAACAGCGGCGCAACATCGAGGCAGCTCTAGTGCAAAATCAGCCTTTATGATAGAAGAAAGGCTATGTAACAGTAAAAATCCGGTCCCGCACGAGACAGCCAGAGCGTGCCTCGTGGGGACCGCGTTTGCCTCCTCGTAAGGAGGACTAGTCGGGCTGACTGCGGTGGAGCCTTGGCTCCAGTAGGGGGAGCGGAGCCTGGCAGCCTTAATAGGCTTGCTCCGCTCTCCCCCCAGTCAGTAGCTTGCCTCGTGCTCGGCCCACCCACCCGCCCTGTATGTAGTGTAAGCATAGGCTGGTTGCCCTGTTTAATGGGGAGCCGGGTAGGAATTTTTTGGTTCCATTCTCGCATTGGCTATTGAGATGGAGTCTTTTTTGCCTACCCTACACTGCGGTCAGTGGATTGAGGAATTGGTCTGGGATGGTGCCAAGGGACTAGTTTGTCACTTTGTTAAGGCAGAATTAGGTTAAAAAATACAGTTCAGCGGCCGCAAGCACCACTTAATAACCCCGGGTGGGGGTAAAGGGGTCTGCTCGACAAGCCTTGTAGCTGTGCGGCCTGGGCGAAGCTTGCAGACCGCCTATGGGGATGGTCACGACGGAGACTCAGCACTGGACATGCGGGGGTGCTTGAGGGCTCCGGAGGGCGCATCCCAATTTTTGGCTCGGCCGGGATTGCAAGCGACTTATGGTTGGCTCCAACCCGGGGGGCCCCGGTGTCTTGCTTCATAGGGCTGAGGATGGGAGTCGAAGCGACGCCAGGCCCGGCTCGTCGCTGTTTTTTCCATGGTTGCCCTTTGTCGTTAAGTTAAGAAGTTAATAATTTAATAAAGTGGCCTTATTTCATCCAACCTTGTTGTCTGACTATTTCTTCCGTCTGGGGGGGCAATGACAGTGTCTGGTTAGTGCTAAAGGCCTGATCCAGATACCCCCTTTAATAGGGGCTTAATGTGTAGAAATAGGCAGGTGATGCTTTTTGTGGCACATCACCTGGTAATTGATAGCTCATAAAGTCTCTATTAAGGGAACGGGACATTCCCCCCCCCCCAGGTTGTTGGAGAACCCTGTTTTGCAGATGCTTGGGGTATAGCTAGGAAAGGATTTTACTGGTTAAAATTATGGACAACTTGGGACTTATTCTTATGCCTGGTAGAGCAATCTAAGAGCTATGCTATTTCTGGTCTAAAAGCTATGTTGTTGGGGGGGTTTGCCATCACCTAACAACTGACTTATAGTGACGCCATGCAGCTTTCAAGGCAAGAGACATTCAGAGGTGGTTTGCCATTGCCTGCTCTGTGTCAGAACCCTGGTATTCCTTGGAGGTCTCCCATTCAAATATTAACTAGGGCTGACCCGGCTTAGTTTCTGAGATGATAAGATCTGGCTAGCCTGAGGTATCCAGGTCATTAGAAGAATCTATTGCTGGTATAATAACCCTTGATTACATAAGATTGAGCTTTATAAATGATATGTAAAATGATATATTGCTTTTTGTTCCATAAAAGTTGTTCTTGATGTCTGTAAAAACGACTATAGCTTTAAAATGCAAAAAGGAATGAAAGATTAAGCCTGTAGCTGTTTTTTCCAATAAATTGCACAGGGCATCTGAAGAGTTAGCATTCTATCAATATATCTAAATCTCAGCCTGGGTACTTAAACCTGGAAACTGGGGCCACACAGAGACAAGACAGAAAAACCTGAAATCTAAAAGAAAAGTACATGGAGGGTTAACTCCCCCCAGCCCTGTTGTGGAAGAACCCCTCAAGGAAGGGTATGTAATGGTATTGTCAGGTAATTTTACCTTGGCTTAGAGCACATTAACAGGTTCAATCAAAGTGGCTGCAGGATCACCTCCTCCTAGACTTTAGTTTTCCTAAAAAGGGAGTACCAGGTGTAAGCACTAGAACTAAGATGGTATCGCTCAGCCTGATTGCCAAGTGATATTCATACCGGGAAGTTGTGCCTAACCACGCTATAATATATAGAAGAGGAAGCAGTAGCAAGGGAGCATAATTGGAAACCTGGAGCTGCTGGGAACAGTTGTTGCTGTAAAAAGCCCCTAAGCACCCCTTGCTGTAAAAAAACTAACTTTATGTATATTGAGGCTTATTTTCTTTTTTCTAATTTAAGTATGTTTGTGTTACCAAGGTACCTTGCTTCCCTAAGCTTCTTTGACCATCCATATCCATTAAAAGAACCTTTGCCTCATATAAGAAAATGGTACCTGGCAAAACACCCCCACCCACCCCCATGAACATAAGCAGTGCCTGTAACTTTAAGAAACAAATTCTCTTGTGGCCATTGTTAGACAACTATAACAGCCTTCAAAACTTGGCTTCTGCCAGTAAAAGGCAGGGGGAGGGATCTTTACTAGGTTATTTTATCCTTTGAGGGAGAACTCTTGCCAATTAGGGTTGCCAGTTTTGGGTTGGGAAATACCTGGAAATTTTGGTGGTAGAGCCTGAGGAGGATGGGATTTGGGGATTGATGTGATGCCATAGAGTCCACTTTTCAAAGCAGCCATTTTCTCCAGGTTAACTGATCTCTGTCACCTGGATATCTGCACTGGCTGCCAATAGCTTACTGGATTCGTTTCAAGGTGCTGGTTTTGACCTTTAAAGCCCTATACTGTCTGGGACCTGCCTACCTGAGGGACCGCCTTTCCCCATACGTGCCCCAGAGAGCACTGAGGTCAGGGTCGCAACGCCTGACTCTCCCTGGCCCGAAAAGATGCCAGGTTGACCATTATTAGAGCCAGGACCTTTTCAGTGGCGGCTCCATACTGGTGGAACGAGCTCCCAGAGAACATCAGGGTCCTGCGGGACCTTTTTCAGTTCTGCAGTGCCTGCAAAACGGAGCTCTTCCACCAGGCTTTTGATTAGGAGCCGCCACTGATAAATGAGCCACCGGAATACATCATGGCCCTGTGATATACTGTTGGATACCACCTTTCATTTAAGGAATTGTTTAATGAATGCCGCCATCTGCTGTATTCTTTATGTTAGTATTTTATGTAGTTTATTTTAATTTTATTGTATTTATGCTTTTATTGTATTTTAATATCTGTAAGCCGCCTTGAGCCAGCTTCTCCGGCAAGGCGGGATACAAGTTGAAATAATAAATAAATAAGTAAATTGTAATAGGAGAAAATCTCCAGCTACCACTGGGAGGTTGGCAACCCTAGGCCCACCATCAACCACTAGGTGACTTACTACCACCTGATTTGCATGACTCACCCAGGCCTGGATGCTTGCTGCTGTTTAACAGCAACCACCCCACAAAAACAAGTGTGGTGTAGTGGTTAGAGGTTCAGACTAAGATCTGAGAGATTAATCTCCAGGGGGAAAGATCACTATCAGAATCAGAGAGTAGTAAAGACTGTTTATAGAGAAGCAGACAATAAGGAATTCAGTATTATTTATCTTTACACATTCTGGTTTTGTGACAGTTCTTCAGTTTCTTTCATAACCACCATCTTCTGGATGTGCTTTAGAGTATAAATAGAAGCAAAACAGAAATTATGAACTGCAGAATAGTACAGAATATTGTCACATCTAAAATCTTTACTCCACATGTAACCTACTTTTGCTCAGACATGCACTGTTGCTCTGAGAAAGCATAAAGCCTCAGTAATGAATAGTTCTGTGACTGCCTTACTTAACACTGGAGCTCTGAACAGATCCACAATACTTTATAAATAATCAATTGTGGTGGCAGATTCTGATCCCACCGGGAGTGTCACTGCAGCAAGCATCTTGCTCATCTGTAATGGAATCATGGCATTAGTGCCATTTCAATTAGTCATGTACATTATAACATGTTCAAGAGGGTGATAGCAGGTAATAACAGTGGCGGTTCCTGATCTCAGTCTCTGTTACAGAATTTCTACTCCTTGTAGGATTCACTGCAGCTTAAGTCTGAATACTTTTTGAAAAGACATAAATAGGTGCATGGAGCCAAAGCAGAGGGAGAGTAGACCTAGGGACAAGAAAGTATTGGAGAAAGTGAAACTGTTGGCAGAATAATTAACACAGCAAGGGTACACAAACTTGTTAAGAGTAGATAAAGGTTTATTTGGGAACTAATATACTTGATAGGAAAGAGAAGAGACAGCATCTCTAGCTGACAACATCTCTAGCTGAGAAAGAGGGGAGACGGAAGTGTGGAATTTCTGAAAAGAAAGAGGAAATTGTCCTAAGAGTAGCAATCTGGAGACAGACAAGGAATGACACTTAACAGAAGAGAACCTCACTATCCTATCTAATTTGTTTTCCTGCTGCCCACTTCAAGGTCTTCTTCTGTTCTTCTTTGTACACCAGACATTGTCTTTTCCAAATGAAATGTGGGTTCCTGTTAAGTGGTACAAATCTCACCCAGGGATGGCTCTGATGATCCATTAGGAATTGAAAACAAATCAGCCAGTATCATAATGCCCCTGTATAAATCAATGGTGTGACCTCCTTTGGAGTCCTGTGTACAGTTCTGGTCACCACACCTCAAAAAGGATATTAGAGCATTGGAAAAAGTGCAGAAAAGGGCAACTAGAATACTTAGGGAACACTTTCCCTATGAAGAAAGGTTAAAACGCTTGGGGCTCTTTAACTTGGAGAAACGACAGCTGAGGGAGTGACATGATCAAAGTTTATAAGGTTATGCATGGGATAGAGTAGGTTGAGAGAGAAGTACTTTTCTCCCTTTCTCATAATACAAGACCTCGTGGGCACTCAATGAAATTGCTGAGCAGTCAGGTTAGAACAGATAAAAGTAAGTACTTCTTCACCAAAAGAGTGATTAACACATGAAATTCACTGCCACAGGAGGTGGCGGTGGCCACAAGCATAGATGGCTTCAAGAGGGAATTAGATAAGCACAAGAGGCAGGACCCGCGATACTCGCGTGGGGGGGGGAAGTATTCCCCACAGCTCCCAGCCTGCAGAAGCAGGAGACGTGGCAGCAGGTGAGCCCAGCCTTTTCCCTCCCCTCCCAGTGGTGGCAGTGAGGCAGGCCCACCAAGCTTTTTCCTTTCCCCCTCCCTCCCAAGCAGCAGCGGCAAGGCCAGCCCACCAAGCTTTCTCCCTCCCCCTCCCTCCCCAGCAGCGATGGCGGTGAGGCCGGCCTGCCAAGCCTTCTCCCGCCCCCCCCCGCCCCGGTGAAGCTTTCTCAGAGCATTCCCCCACAGGGAATGCTCCTTTACTTTTGGGGGGATTTAAGTATCCCCCCTATAGTTTTTTTTACAGTTTTTAGATTTTTCTGCACATCTGGGGATTGCCCCAAATGTGTAGGAAAATCTTCCTGCCCCCCAGATGCCCCCGATGTGCGGATTTAGGTATCCGCACAAAGGGGGCGCCTTGGCTATTAGATATATAGATATGGAGCAGAAGTCCATCAGTGTCTATTAGCCACAAGGTATAGATAGGAACTCTCAGGCTGGGTGAAGTGTTGCTCTGTATTCTTGGTGCTTGGGGGGGCAATAGTGGGAGGGCTTCTAGTGTCTTGGCCCCACTGCTGGACCTCCTGATGGCATCTAGTATTTTTGGCCACTGTGTGACAGAATGTTGGACTAGATGGGCCATTGGCCTGATCCAACATTGGCTTCTCTTATGTTCTCAATGTCCACATTGTTAGATCGCCACTAACAAAGAACCAGAGAGTGATTTCAACAATAGTGATCAGCTTTATTGTAGGTACCAACAAGCGCTTGAAAGAAGTCATAACCAGAACAACTTAACATTGGGAGCTAGGCTCCTTTTAAACATTCCCGGGCTAACGTAGCCACGCCTATTAACAATAAACAACCGATGAGGTTGTGTGGATACTATCCAATGAAAGTCCTTCCCTCGCAGGGAATTGGTACAGTTCTGATCGGTCACTGTTGTGGAGCGACCAATACCAAGTTGGCTCAGCAGAGCCTTCCTCTGGCTCAAGCTTATCATGGAAAGTTAATGCGGCGATTCGAATACACCACACACATTAATACATGAATTTGTATCATTGGTCTATCAAGATCAGTGTTGTCTTTTTTGAGTGGCAGAAGCTCTCTAGGTAGAGGTCTTTCACATCTACTACCAGTCCTTTTACCTGGAGATACCACAGATTCAGCCTGGGCTGCATGCCAAGTACATGCTCTACTACTGAACTATGGCCCCTCCCCCATATAGGCCCCCAGTCTCCTTATAGGCTAATGGTCTTTTCTGAAGTACCCAGCAAAGTGTGTATTTTTGTGCTGGTGGCAGATTTCCAATGCTAAACTGAATTGTTAAATTGTTAGCAGTCAGTTCTCCCCTAAAGTTAGGTAGTTGGCACCCAGAGAGAAAGCAAGCCTTGACATACTCCATATAAAATCACTCCATATAAAATCTAACACACTGCCTGGCCTAAGAATGACCCCACAAGGAATGCCAAGCAGAAAACCAGTCTGAGAAAAACAATCTGGAAGTGAACCCAGGAGCTGAATTGCAAACAAATCTCTCCCACATAAAGGCAATGCATATTTTATAACAATGGATTTCTCAGGAAAACAGCACCCCACTTTGATGGTACCTCTTTCATCTTTGGTACCGGCTTCCCCTCTTGTCACCTACACCCCTGTTAGCATACCCATAGCACCTGGAAGTGTCATGCATCCTGCATCAACGCACATCAACTGCTTTATCCTGGCTTCATGAGGGCTATCAAGATCCACTCAATACTTTGATCTCCCTCTGGGAAAACTATTAACCATTTGTCCAAGCCTTTGGGGACCTTCCTGTAAACACATTTAGCTATTGTTTTAGGAGCAAACCTGTCATATTGCCTGAAGGTACATTTCCCCTATAAATACATGAACCAAGTTCCAGTATGTGCTCTCTCTTCTTGACGTCGCCTTTACACTGGGCAAAACGCTGGTTGCTTCTCTCTTCCATGGGCCTGAAACTACAAAACTGATAAATATCAGCTACCCTAAGCCACTATTTTCCATGCTACTTCCTTTTATTCTCTCAGTTAGGTCTTGTATGCTTGTTGTACAGTGTGCAATTACTAAGTGTGTTTTGCTCATTATTTTTCAATACAAACTCTACCAGTTGAATATCAGCCTGGTTGATTTGAGAGTTCTCTGGGGAAGGACTCCCATATACAAAGGTGTTATCTGCCTCTCGCTAGCTAATTCCCACAATCAATTATTGATCAATTCTGGGTAACAATGCCAGCAATCCCTCTCATAGAAACACCACTGCTGGTCTTCACTTGGCAGCAGAATGAGATCTGTTGACATGGCTTCCAGCCCTCAGAAACATTCAGACCCCAGTGAGCAGCCTTCATTGCTGGCACTCTCACAACATGAATTAAAACGAACTCAGTGGTAATAAAAACTACTTGCTCCCCTTCCCCAGTGTCGTCTTGAAGACCTCTCTGTCTTTCAGCTTGAAGCAAATTTCTCTCCCTTATCTACTGCTTTATGCCAAGATTCTCATCTCAGGCATACTCTGCTTATCCAAGTGGAACATGGGCTTGAAATCATTCCCTGGACGAAGAACTCCAGGACTGCTGTGATCTATCAGTGCTTGACAAGTGCTTTGGAAGATAGTTGTGGTTCACATAGTTTACAGTACTACTGTACAGCTGAAAGAACTTGATTCATGTTGATCATGTTTGAGGAAAGTATGGAAAATAGTCTTTTCTATAATATTCCTTTCTGCACACATCTCACCCCAGCATTTCCTTCCCACAATGACATGCTTGGCAGGCAGACATGTAATCCATAGCTGCACCCAGCAGACAAAATAATAAATCATAATACATAGAGGCTTTCATTTAATGACTCCCTCTATGTTCCCCAAGATGAGAACTTGAACATAAGGGAACTCTTAGTTATGTCAAAACTAAAGCAGAAATGGGCCACGAATCCAATTTTGTTGAGGCTTATATCCATTTCTGCAAAGGGAAATTTATGTTGTAACTAGTGCAGTTATACCCACACAACAATATTCTAGTACTACAGAACAAGCTTAGATGATGCATAACTGGTCAGTGTTCTTGCCAACATGCCATTGAACATTTTTTCCACAGTCCAGCCTACCAATGGCATGGTGTTCTTACTGAACATGACTATGTGCAATGGCATACATCTTGTATGTCCTCCAGTAAAGGCAGGACTATCTCATTTCCTAAGCAGTCACCGGGTGACATGGTGAGGAAGAATGATGTGACAGCCATGGTATGTCATCAGATGGAGTGGAAACCTCCACCCATCACTTCTTCTGAGTCCTGCACTGGCAATGGCAGCTTTCAGCTAAGGGACAGCTAAGTGCTTCGGGAAGCCTGACATAGCATACCTGTCAGTTGTGGGGTGCCCAGACTAGCCAGACATGCTCTTAGTTGTTAGCAGAGATTCCCCAGGCACCTCAGCAAACCCAGCATGGCATTGGCTCTTCTGTTGGCTGGGGATGAAGATCCAGCTGCCTCAACAAACTCACTGCATTAACCAAACAGTCGCACCACCACCTAACCCAGAATGGTGGCCATGAAACATGGCAGAAGTAGCTGTACTTAAATGAGCTCCTGTTGCATGTAAGGGGGCTGCCTGTTTCTATACACAGTATGATAATGTACTGAAAAGGAGGGGGAGCTCAGAAAGGAGTTGTGGATGGCAGGATTGCCACCCACCATTGGTTCCATGGGCAGAAAGGGGCAGGGCATCAAACTGTTGCACTTGCATAGTGCAAACTGGATACCAGTCTCCAGGCAAGTGTTGCTGAAGGCATGGCTATTAAAGGTGATGCAATGAGAGGTAATATTAATTTAATTTGATAGATTATTTTCCAGTTATTTTTTGCTCTGGACATAAATGTTATGTGCTTGTCTGTCTGTATTTACAAACAGCTGCATTGGTTCAAGGGGGGAGGGGAGCCAGGCAATACCTTTCCATCAGGAGAAAAGGAGTTGTCCAGAACTCTCCTTTAGAATGGATGTTCCAACACCCATTACCCAAAGGGGGGTAATGATAACAATAATGGCTTAGTTTATAGGATTACTGTAGGGATTTCTTGGAAAATGTGCTCAATTGAACACTTGAAATACAACATAAATTATATGTGATTACTTTGTTATCTAGACAACAGTGTTTAACAGTATCAGTCAAAGATGGCAATGCAAATTCTCCTTCAGTGAACCAGAAAAATTCCTATAGCCATTCAGCATCCATTTCCTGCAATAAAGTTTGTAAACTTGCAGCTTGCAATAGATATGTGGGCTGGTAGGAGGAAGGCCCATGGCTGCACTTACCAGTCACTGGTGGGAGGACAAAGGAAATGTGTTCAATGTGAACCTTAAGGGAGTTATGGGATGGTTGTGAATGGTTGTGTGAGTGTATATGAGTATGGCTGTAGATCACTGAAATGATTGCACCTTTAATTTCGTTGTACTATATACAATGACAATAAAGTATATGACACTCTCTCATTTGGTGATGAAACTCCTGAGAGAGCCAAGCACTGGGCCTTATGCTAGCACCACTGCTTGTGGCAAAGGCTGCTGAAAAGTACAGTGAGACCAGCCAAGAGGCAAAGATGAGCTGCAATCGTGGCTTGCTGTGCAAGATGGCTCCACTCTCCCCAATGACTCACAGGAGGCTGCTTCCCTTGTGTGATATCGGGGGGACGGGACTAAGATAAAATTAGTCCATTACAGTATCTAATTTCTTCTTAATAAATGGCACATAAACTGCCTGAATAATGTTTTAATTATCTACTTCATTTTTGCATAGGAAGAAAAATTCAGCAATCATCAGAGAAAACCTCTTATTAACTGGCACATTTGACTAACTGGAAACACTCATGGGTGCTGGATAACAAAGCTTTTATTGGATCACTGATCTCACAGAGAGAGAATAAGTATTTGGAAATCTGTACACCAACCTGGACCCTGACCCAGATAGCCCAGCCTAGCTTGATCTCATCAGATCTTGGAAGCTAAGCAGGGTTAGCCCTAGTTAGTGCTGGGATGGGAGACCACCAAAGAAGTCCAGGGCTGTTATGCAGGCAGTGGCAAACCAACTCTGCTCATCTCTTGCCTTGAAAACCCTACTGGGTTGCCATCAATTGGCTGTGACTGGAGAGCACATTCCAGTACCATCAGTTACCAGTCAGATAGCATGACTTCCACACAGGATTGCCCCAGCATGGCTGAAGCACAAACCGAACCATGAACCAATATGCCAATTCACAAAACAAACCAGTTCATATCGGTTTGTGAACCATTTAAAGGTTAAACCCCTGCTTTCTGTTCCCTGTGAAAAGCAGTGGGAAGCAAAAAGCAAGGGTTTAAATGGCTCTGAGCCATTTAAACCCCTGCTTTCTGCTTGCTGCCAAAAGTGGCTGCAAGCAGGAAGCAGGGATGAAATGGTTCAGAGCCATTAAAACCAAGCAGCTGTTTTCCATGAAGAGAAGAAAGCAGGGGTTTAAATGGCTCCTAGTTTTCTGCTCTTCATAAACTGCCATGAACTGCATCAAAATTTGTGGGTGTTTGTGGTGGTTCTTCAGTTTGCGAACATTGCTTCGCAAACCACAAACTGGCCAGAATTCATGAAGAAATTTTGTTTGTGAGCCAGTTCATGCCCATCCCTAAATGGTACATGAGAGGCTGATGATAGTTCAAAAACAACTGTTTTATTTGACTTTGAGAGGAAATGGTCAGGTTGGAATCAGATGCAGGACTTGAGGTGAACAGACAACAGGAATGAACTAACTTTGTATACAAATAAACACCAGATAATTTGTCATAAACAAGTAACTGTTTCTGTTATTCAGATAGGTCTTTAAAACTTGAGGAGAAACATTTCTTGGCAGTCTCTGCTTAAATAGCATATCACACTAGTTTCTGGATTCTATTCCTAGTGTGAAAAATCACACTAGTAATAGTGATGGATACCTGTTAAAATTTGCAGACAAATCATGCAGTCGCCAGTGTTGCATCTCATCAGCTCCATCTCGGTATTAGACAATGTGACATGATGGCAACAATTTAAACAGTAGGAACAAAATAATGATAAGGATTCATGCTGTCTACAGAGTGGATAATGATATAGTATGTAGAATCTGGGAATTGTCCAGCTATAGTTGCTACTGATAGGAACAAAGCACAAAAAAACCACTGGCTGAAGATAAACAATATCCTGTCCTTATATATAATTGAGTTTTGGTTCCACAACGTTCTATGCCCTCCAAAATCAGTTGGCTCCGTGATGTGTCAGTCACAAGGTGTCTCTATTCACTGGCTGTGTTTCCTGAGTTCTCTCCCACCCACTGCAGCCTAGGCCACTCTTCTCTAATTGGGCCAGCGTTTCAAGGTCATTTGCATATGGAAACTGATTGGACTTCACTCCATTCCGCACCTCAAACTCCCCCCCCCCAGGAGACAGTTGAAACTGTCACTTGTATATGCAACCTGGTATATTCTGAGGTAAAATATGTCCTCACTCACAACACATCACTTCCCCTTCAAAAGAAACAAACCCAATAACACAACCATGCCACACCACAAAAAAGACAGATCACACCACAAGCAAAATACCACAAGGCAAAAAATGATAGGAAAAGGTGCCAGCAGTCACCCCATTACTGCCACAGATATGTACCTGAGAGTGCTTCAGAGGATGGTGTGCAGGTCCCAGGTTCATGTTATAAAAGCTGCCTGGGGGATTATAGACCATTCACAGACTTTCTACCTTAACATACCTCACAGGGTTGTTGTGTGGATCATACAGGGGAGAGGAGAGTGATGTCAGCTGCTTTGGTACCCACTGCAGGGAAAGACTGCCCTTTCCCTAGGCAGAGGCTGTGTGTGTGGGGGTGTAAACCTGAAGACAGACAGGCAAATAAAGGTAGGCTGATGGTTGCCTGAAAAGAACAGAGGGTTGCCAACTCCAGGTTGGAAACTTCAAGGATATTTTACGGATGAAGCCTGCTGAGGGTCTGAGGAGAAGGAAGAGGGGGACCTCAGACAGATACAATGCCATAGACCCCACCCTCCAGACAAGCTGTTGCCAATCTCTAGGTGACAGCTGGAGAGCTCTTAAAGCTCTGGTGCTAATTCAAAGTGCTGGGGATGTGTTGCATTCTGGCAGGGGATGCTGTGAGTGTAGAAAATGAATTATCGACAGAAAAGAAGAAGAAGAAGAAGAAGAGGAGTTTGGATTTATACCCCGCCCTTTACTACCCAAAGGTGTCTCAGAGCGGCTTATAAACTCCTTTCCTTTTCCCTCCCCACAACAGACACCCTGAGAGGTAGGTGGGGCTAAGGGAGCTCTGACAGAAACTGCTGACCAGCCCCAGACTTTCTGCCTAACCTACCTTGCAGGGTTGCTCTACAGATCACAAAGCAGAAGAGGAGAATGAAGTATGCTGCTTTGCTCCCCACTAACAATAAAGACAGAACTTTGCCTAGGAAGAGGCTGCTGAGAAAGGAGGAGATAGTTGCCAACTTTAGGTATGGAAATTCCTGGAGAATTGAGGGGTGGAGCCTGGAGAGAGTGGGGTTTGAGAAGGTGGTGGGACCTCAGACAGGTACAGTACCATAAACTCCACCCTCCAAACCAGCCATTTCCTCCTGGGAAACCATTGTTGCCAGTCTCCAGGTGGGGGCTGGAGATCACTCAGAATTACAACTGCTATTCAGAAGGGAGGGGGGAGGAAATGGAAAACTGAAGTCAGGAGATAAAGGTAGGTTGATGGTTGGCTGGTGTCACACGACCCCAACGACTCCCTCTTGCTGCTGCTATTGTCCTCAGGGCCCGCTCGCTCCGCTACCTTGTTGGCCCATCTAAGCAGCAGGGGCCTCAGACACCTGAACGGGGAGGGAGGTTACATCACCATCCCTGCCACAACGTTCCCTCTGGATGGTTGGCACTCTCTGTCTCTCTGTACTGCGGTGCCTTATTCCAATCCAGGACGTTATCCCTGGCCTCTTGTTGCTGCTTCCTTTTATTCTCTACCCCCATATCCTAGTGTCCCCTGTGCTCTCCCCATCCTCCTCCCCACCCAAGCCCCACCCCCCTACATAATTGAGGATGCTGACTCCTGGGAGGGGCCACGGTCTCTGTTCTCCCTGCTCCAGGTGCGATACGGCCGTGTGGCTCTGTGCAGGGCGCGGCGCTTGGGCGTGCTGGCATGCTCTTGCGCCAGGCCACAGGCCTGGCACAGCTGTCTCGACTCGGCCTGACAATCGCCCAATGTTTCCGCTGTCGTTACCGGCAGGGGCTGGCATGGGGGCCACTGGTGAGCTCTCCTTGGCTGCCTTGCCCTGGACTCCCCCGAGGCCCCAGGTGAGTACAGGAGGACCCAGGGGCTTCCCTCCCGGTGTCGAGAGAGGTATTTTCAGTGGTGCAAGGGGGGGAGGTGGTCCCATCATCGGGACTGCTGGGAAGGAGATAGGGTTGCCATCTCCAGGCTCGGAAATTTCTAGAGATTTGAGGGGTGGAGACTGAAGAGGGTAGAGTTTGAGGAGGGGTGGGACCTCAGACTGGTACAATGCCATAGACTCCACCTTCCAAGGTATAATTCTGAGTGATCTCCAGCCCCCACCTAGAGATTGGAAACAATGGAAGGACTCAGCAGGGGATAATGCCATAGGGTCCACCCTCCAAAGCAGCCATTTTTCCCAGGGGAACTGATCTCTGTCATCTGGAGATCAATTGTAACAGCTGGAGATCTCCAGGTACCACCTGGAGACTGGCATCCCTAGGGGAAAGTCAGCCACACAGCAGGGGGTTGAAGAGAACAGTTTGATGGTTGCTGGCCCACCTCATTCACCAGTCAGCCATGGTGGGGGAAAAAAGAGAGAGAGCCCTGTTAAGTTTATTCTGACAGGAAAGTGGTGAAGCTGGCAGTGGGCAGGGGAGGGGGTTATGCTGAAAGTCCTTTTTTTAAAAAACTGACAGAAGTTGGTTGCCTACCAAGAGCCACTGAGGGGACAGTTAGTTACAGTTAGTCCCACACAGGAGCCAGGAGAAGTGGCTTCCTCAGAAAAGAGTCCGGCTTTCCAGGAGCCGCAGCTCGTTTCCTGGACGCCAGACCCTCCTTGGTGCTGGTGCTGCTGCTGAAGGAAGGCGGGGGAACCATTGAAAGGTGCTGGGCAGCCTTTTTTTTGGTGCAGTCTGCTGAGCTATCACCCTGACAAAGTGCCGGCCTTGCGGCCAAAAAAAAAAAAGAGGCCACAAGGGGCAGCGAAGGTGAGTGCTTCCCCTGCTTGCTGCTGCTCGCTAGGTCTGCCTCCTTCTCCTCCGTGGAGGGGTTGCTGCTCACTTGGCGGAGTGTCCATCCCCTTCGCCGGCTCCCTCCAGACTGAGAGTGAAATGCTGGCTGCCAGGTCTGTGGGCAGGGCCGAGCCAACGCAGTGAGGCAATGCAGCCAGGGGATTGAAAGTCTGCGAGAGTGGCAGCTGAGCAGGCGAAAGGCTGTGGGAGCTTGTCCAGGAGTCACACCAAAACTGTGTATATATATATATATATATATATGTGTGTGTGTGTGTGTGTGTGTGTGTGTGTGTGTGTGTGTATCTGTAGCAGTTTGTGCTAATCCCAAAAGCTGGCTCAGTGTTGGCCTGGGTGCCTGCCGAGTCTCTCACCACCAAGAAATGTGAATGCCTCTGATGTGAATGCCTCACGGGGGGGGGGCTCAACAGTGGTTTCTAAATGGAAAATTAAAAATTTAATGCCCTGACCTGGATAGTTCAGGCTAGCTCAGTCTCATCAGATCTCAGAAGCTATGCAGGGTCAGCCCTAATTAGCACTTGGATGGGAGACCACCAAAAAAGTCTATGGTTGCTACACAGAAGCAAGCAATGGCAAGCCACCAGTGTTTGTCTCTTGCCTCAAAAACCTTATGGGGTTGCCAACGTCAGGTGCAACCCAGGACTAGGTTGCATGATCCATGATGGAGGAGGGGAAATAGTAAAGCAGTGGCAGAATACCTTGAAAGGGCCCTGAATACAAGAAAGTTTCTTTGGGTGGTTTTCTAGCCACCCCATTAAGCCATTAGCCTTCTGTTGACACCGCTGATTATACACAACCAATCAGTGAAACATCTGCTAAATATTTGACAATATAATCCACATAATCACACATGCAGGTCTGCAAGCATTTGTGGCCCAGCAGTGATGACATTATATAGACCAAAACACTCAAACTCCTGACATCTGTTTTATATTTTGTATCCATAGGGGTTCAATGTTCTTGGAAGCAGAACAGGCCTGGGCCATTTTCCTGCCACTGCTTGACGTAACGAAAGAAAATGTCCCATGTTAGGATGAGTTAGTCAAGATCACCATAGTCTTTAAATATATTGAATACAGATTGGAATATAGTCCACTAATATTATTCCTACACCAGTGCTTCAAATCCAGGCTACATGCACAATAACACTTTTCAGATGTCCTAAGTGGATAGAATGAACAAATGTGGGGGAAGCATGATTACAGTGACAAACTCAGTCCTAACTTACACATGTTAATTGGTGTGTGTGTGTACATAAAGTATATACCCATTGCTTTTCAGGGACTGTGATCAGAGAGAGGGGGAGAAAGCTGCTGTTTTACACCTGCTGTTTTACACCTGAGTCTATAGGAGTGCTGCTCTAGCATCCAATCACCTGTCAGAAGGGGGATGGAATGTTGGAAGGAAGCACAGCAGCAGTCAGTCTGGGTCTGCCTCAGTAAGAAAACAGATGGTGTAAAGGGTAGCGTTGCCTGGCAGCATGGCAGAGTTCCCCTGAGAGAACTGTGTGGCCTGTCTCTAATGATGAGAAGACCTGTTAGGGTTGCCAGGTCCCCTCTGGCCATGGGCAGGGGATTTGGGATGTAGGGTTGCCAGATCCAGGTTGGGAAATGCCTAGAGATTTGGATATGGAGCCTGGGGAGCCTAGGGACCTCAGTGCAGCTTATTTTTAAAATGATTTAAAATGTTTTTAAAATGATTTAAAAATCAATTTTAAAGGAAATCTTGTGGGGCTATCCCTTTAAGGGAGGGGGCGGAGCCCCCAATACCCCACCATAGCTATGGGCCAGGGTTGTGTGTGTGTGTGTGTGTGTGTGTGAGAGAGAGAGAGAGAGAGAGAGAGAGAGAGAGAGAGAGAGAGAAGATTCACTCTGGTGCCTAGGCAGTGAAAACCTTTTTGTAATTGCAAACATTGAAGGGAATTCAGATCACAACCTACAACCGGATGTGAGGGCAATCTGGCTGCGACATCTGTCACCCCATTGTTCGCCATGATTGATTCAACTATCTGGCTGGCTAGGCGGGTGTCCCCTACCTCCCTTACTGCTCCATGTGCGTCCCTCCCAAAGCTGTGTGCTCGGTCGAAGAGGATGACCATCCCAGATAGGAGTGTACCGTTCTTCGGTCAAGGGTATATGATAAACCAGGGTATACGATAAACCAAGGGTAAACCAGAATGGTGAGAGGGTTGGAATCCAAGTCTTATGAGGAAAGGCTGAAAGAGTTGGGTATGTTTAGCCTGGGAAAGAGAAGGCTTAGAGGGGACATGATTGCAGTCTTCAAATATTTGAAGGGCTGTCATGTAGAAGATGGAGCAGACCTATTCTCCCTTGCTCCGCATTGCAAGACTAGATCTAATGGGTGGAAATTATAAGGGAGTTGTTACCGGCTAAATATTAGGAGAAACTTTCTAACTGTAAGAGTGGTTAAGCAGTGGAACAGACCGCCTTGGGAAGTAGTGGATGCTCCTTCGTTGGACATTTTCAAGCGGAGGCTGGATGACCATCTTTCAGGTATGTTGTAGGGCTATGTTTCAACTATGCTCCTGCAGAGTGCAGGGGGTTGGACTAGATGACCTGCAAGGTCCCTTCCAACTCTAACATTCTATGATTCTATGATAGCTGAGTTCCCCTGCTAGAACCTCCAAACAAGCTCAGATCTCATCCTACAGCCATACATTTAAATGCTTCAGCCAGCCTTCTTCTGTGACTATCTTGAGACCTGTGCTGCCAAACTGTTCTTTAAAAACAACCTCCACATAAATAAACCTTCTTTGTTATCCTATTTCAACTCCTGCCTCAGTGATCTCTGTTCTTCTTGCTTACCAGAGACTTTACTTTACAACAGTGAACCCAAAGCCTTTATACACACTACCCCAACTGTACTTTATAACTGAGGGGAATATTTATTTTAAAACAGCCCAGCTTCCCAAACACTTAAGAGGCTGTGTGGATCCCCTCAGTTGAATTATAGGAGCCTGTCACATATGCATAAACCATTCTTCATGCAATCAGTAACCCTGCTTTCATGAAGCATGATCAGAGGTAGAGAGCTATAAATGCTTACACTTCTATGAACATTAGCTTTGGATTTTGGTCACAGGGGACTGGGATTGGTCAATGATTATTATTAAGATTAAGGAATCAGGTTTCCAACCTTCAATGGGGCCCCGTTGGAGCCAATGTCGATGGTCAAGAGCATCGGGGTGGTCCTGGATGCCTCACTGACTATGGAGGGCCAGGTCACAATCACTGCTTGGTCTGCCTTTTTCCACCTGAGGCGGATCAGGCAGTTGGTCCCATATCTCAGCCCTCATGACCTAGCTACAGTGACCCATGCAAAGCCCTGTACGGCCAGGGGCCAGCTTACCTTTGGGACTGCCTCTCCCCATATGAGCCCCACAGGAACTTATGATCTATTAATCAACACCTCCTAGTTGGTTCCCGGCCCCAGAGACATCTGACGTGCCTCAATGAGGGCCAGAGCTTTTTCAGCCCTGGCCCCTACCTGGTGGAATGAGCTCCCATTAGAAATCAGGGCTCTGTGGGACCTATTACAGTTCCACAGGGCCTGCAAGACAGAGCTCTTCCACCAGACTTTCAGTTGAGGCAGCGGACACCTGCCTGTTATTGGCCTTCCCTCCAGGGACCTCAGATCCAAAAGGCCACCTGGGAACAAACTGCTTCTTGTTGAAATCTCTTGAGGCACCGGTCTTTTACTGAATATTGTTTTTAGATAGATTTTTAGATAGATTTTAACTGCCAGTTTGTTGTATTGTGAATTTTATGATGGAACCTGCCCTGAGCCTGCTTGGAAGGAGGGTGGGATACAAAGCTAAATAAATAAATAAATTTCTGTTTCAATCCATACACATTGGTTGGGGTAGAACTTGCATGCAAATCCACTTGCCATTTATTCTACTTGCTTAAACTGTCTGAAAGGGGGTTAAATTTTAGAGAGGCTGGCAGGGCAGTCCTAATCAGAATTACATCCTTCTAAATCCATAGAAGTCAATTGGGGTTAGAATTGTATTTATTTATTTATTTATTTATTTATTTATTTATTTATTTATTTATTCCACTGCTGATGCAGCTGGGCCTGGGGTGGCTTCCGGACTCTGCTGCCTGTATGGTTGAGGTCAGGAGCAGCTTCCAGTATCCATCTGCAACTGCTGCTGTCCCCAGCAGGGCTCCTGGCCCCTAGGCCAGAAGCAGCTCCCAGGCTCCACCACAGGACACAGAAGGTACGAGTTTTTAAAATTTCTATTATTATCTTTAATGGGGGGGGGGATTTAAGCCCCTCAATGTAATTTTTAAAGGTTTTCTGGTTTTTCTGAAAACCTGGAGAGTCTGCCAAGTTTGCAGAACTATCTGTATTGTGTCAGTGAGGCCCCAATCTGCAGATTTAAGCAGGGGTCATTTCCTGCAGGAGTGCTCAGAAGTGGAGCTCCGGCACTAAAGAGCCCAGGGGGCGGGCACATGCAACAAACCCCACTCCCTGCTCCCAGCAGCCCTCAGTCAGAGCAAGAAGCAGCCAGGTAAGCTGCAGAGCCCCCCCCCCAGACCAAACCAGTCCAGTGGCACCTTTAAGACCAAGTTTTATTCAGGTACAAGCTCTCCCTCCTCTGTGAGGACAGATCTGCATGTTCCCCCCCCCCCAATAGCTAGGAATCCAAAACCGTCCAGTGGAGCCTGAGCGGTGGGTGTTGCCTTCTGACATACCTCCAGTGATGTCAGGGGGTGTGGCATATGCAAATAGGTTATGCTAATGAGTTATGCTAATGAGCTCCTTCACCTCTTTTTCTACAAAATGACCCCTGGATTTAAGTATCCACAGATCTGACCATGTTGAGAATTAGACATGCTGACAGCATAGAGTACAGACCTGTTCCCTTTATAATGGTGGCTTCCTGAATCATTTTGTTATACTATTGACCTATTACCTTTACAAAAATGCCCTCCTGAACAGGATATAACTCTGTTGACGATTGTATAGTAAGGGAGAAAGTTGCCAATGTTTCTGAAACTTAAGTATAGTCTCCAATTATTGTGCCTAATGATTTCTCATCAAGGACTATTGAAGAATCAGATCCTAAGAGGCAGAGAGTATAAATCAAAGTCTTATGTGGCCACTGGATCAAGAACGGAAATCCACAAATAGATGGTACTAAAATGTTAATTAGTATCCAATGCATAACTTTTTCCATGTTGTAAATCTGATCAACAGAGGACAACCATTTTTTTTCCAAATTATTCTCTGTGAGAAATTTAAATAGCATTATTAAAGTCAGTTTTGAAAACTTTCAAGCATTTCCCATAGGAAGTTCCATCTTTTTTCTGTATCAGACTTTCTCTTGAGGGATGTGCCTTTATTCAACAAACTAGTTTTTGTAATTCTAACATGTGTTATGCCAATAAAGTGTCTTTGAACTGGAAAAAAATCTACAGACTCTGCTGAGAGTTCATGTCATTACTTTTGGAAACAATAGGTTAAAAGATTTCCATTTCTTTAATACACGGTGGGTGCATTCAGATGGGGCATTTACAACGGTATAGGTGCCGGTTGGAATCGGTGTACTTACTGGCGTTCACATGTAGAACATCTGCCTTCCGTCCCTAACCGTTGCAAAGAGCTTTAAACCGGTGCATTTTGCTACCAGGTCCCCAAGTGGTGGTATCTTGAGTGCACCGGTTGTAACAGCTTTACCCCTCGTCTGATTGCTCTCCACCGCTATAGAACCACTTCTGTTCGGAAGCCCGAGGCTTCCGCTTTTCGCCCGCCATTTTTTTTGTTAGGTCAGCGATATGCGCTTGGGCGAAGCTTTGCCCCGGTGTTTGTTTAAAAATAAAATAAAAAGGTCCTTAATTTAAGGTTTTAGAGGAGTCCGGGACCTCAGGGAGGCCAGTTTGGTCTTTAAACTTTAAAGGTAAGTCCTCTCTTCAGGGCATGCTTTTCAGGACAGGGTGTTTTGCGCATGCACGAAGATCGCCATTCTGTGGATGGCTGCCTATGCGCATGCGCAAACTGAGTAAAAAAAAACAACAACCCACCGACGCCCGCTGTGTGTGAACAGGCATACAGCGATGGGCTCTGCAGACTGGAGGTAAGTGTGATCGCGTTTCAGCCGGCATAAACTGCACCAGTTGGAACTGGTGCAGTTTATGCCGGCTGAAACACCCTGTCTGAACGCACCCAATGAGAGTTTGCAAGTGTAAGGGAGGTTCTGAAATACTTAGTGCCGCAGGGCCATATGTAGAGACCAACAGATGTTGCAGTTGTAAATACTGCCATTCAAGAGAAGTTTACAAATCATATCTAAATCTCAGCTAAGAAAAAAATAACAAAAATTCATCATCAGAGGCTATTAATTGGTCCAATATAAAAGTCCCCCATCTGTTCAAACCTTCAATAAAAAAAGATTTCTTCCCAATTTTAGATCTAGATCGGCACCCTAATGTTAATTTCACATGTAAAAATTGGTCAAATTGATATTGTCATGACATTATCCACCATAATTTTCTAACTACAGAAGTTACAGGAAGAAAAGGATATATTTTAGCATGAGTACACTCTATTGCATTCAGACAAGAAGCCTCCAAGATAGACCAAGATGGATAGTCCAACTGAGAGGAGAAATCCCGATAATTAGTACAATTTAACAAGTTGGTACAAGTTAACAAATATGCCTGATGATATAAACTAAAATTAGGAAAATGAAATCCTTCTCCAGTAATGGTGGTGACCCTTGCAATAGCGTGTTCCTTTCTGGAACTACCGACAATTAGGAGGGGGGTGACAACACAAATGTGAATGACAGAAAATTCCGCTCACTCCGAACTTCTCAGTGCTAAATCTGAAACATTTTGTAAGCTATTAACTTAACTCCCCCTATCCCACCAAATTAACTCAAGGCTCAAGAAGGGCTAAGGTTGTCACCTCATTTCCGAAGCTGCTTGTGGAGAAAAACAGCTGGATATATCCAGCTGTTCCTTAAAATAAAGGAAAAGCTCAATTAGAGGAAACCTGCTGAGGGTTTTTTTTTTCTTTTAAAGGATAAGATTGAGAGGTTCACTGAAAAGAGAAAGGGTCTTTTGGAGGATGTGTCTTTAAATAAATGTTTGCTTTATGGGAGTGAAAAGTAAGCAGACTTGGCTCAAGTGAGGCTGTCTATTGGGGGAGGAGGTGGAAAGTGAATCAAGGAAAGATGGCTGGGGCTGCACAGGCTGTGATCACACTTGGGACACTGCAAGCCTTGTGAGAGGCTGCCCATTAAGTACTTAAGGATATCAGATTAGCCACCAAGAATCTTGGTGCACTGAAAGAGTTCCATGCAGCATGGAGTAAGCATCTGTCACTGCTCAACGCTATTGACCTATTTGTGTGATTTTTTGGTATGTTTAAAATTCTTTGAGGGGCAGAAAGGAAGATATGTGGAACATTCTTGTCCATTATTCTCACTCTTAAAGGCTTCTGTCACTGCCCCTCTGCTTCAGAGGATATCTGTGTTGGTCTGCAATAGAACAGCCTCTCTGCTCTGTCTTGCAGAGCTCCTTCTGACAGAGCTGTATGTTATATATCAGCATGTTATAATTTAATGCATGGCTATCTGCTGATGGATGGCCAGTCAGACGCCACCCCAAGAAATTTGGTTGAGGGTTTGGAGGCCATGGTGGGGTGGTTGAAGCAGAGCCAATCGGGACTGAATCTGGTTCTCTGGCTGGGTTGGAGAGACTTGGTTGTGGGGTGCTAGCTCCCAGCCCTTGACCATGTGCCCTTAACACCGGTGCAGATAATCAAAAGCTTGGGTGTGGTCCTGGGTGCCTCCCTGTCAATGGAGGCCCAGGTCACAAATGTGGCCACACTGGCATTCTTCCAACTACACCAAGCCAGGCAGCTGGCTCCATACCTGTCTCGCCCTGACCTAGCCATAGCAATCCATGCAATGGACACCTCTAGGCTTGATTACTGTAACTTGCTCTATGCTGGCCTGCTCTTGAGGCTGACCTGGAAGTTACAGCTCATTCAGAATGCAGCAGTGCGGGTCCTCACAGAGACACTGATAACTGCACATTCACAACCTGTGCTCTGCCAGCTGCACTGGCTCCAAGATGAGTACTGGGTCAGGTTCAAGGTTTTGGTCTTGACCTTTAAACCCTAAAACCATCAGGCACCATCGTACCTGCAGGACCACCTCGCCTGGTATGTCACCCAAAGAACATTACGCTCAAGGGACCAACATCTACTGAAAGTCCCTGGCCCAAAGAGCATCCGGCTGTCATCAACCAGTGCCAGTGCGTTTTTGGCCCTGGCTCTGACTTGGTGGAACTCTCTGCCTATTACAGATCTATTACAATTCTGCAGGGCCTGCAAGGCAGAGAAGTTCTGCCAAGCCTATGCTTGAGAACAGCAATGGTTTTTAATGGTTTTAATGGCTAATAGTATTAACAACTATCTGCCTTGCAAACTGCTTCCACTCCCCTCCCCCCACTGTTATCTGTTAATTTTTAATTACAAATTGGGGGGCTAGAACTGTATTATAGTGCCATGTCGGGGTTAAGTTTAATTAGATCTGTATTTTAGATTATTTATTTTGATTTATATGTTTTTATAGTTGTGTTGTGAACCGCCCTGAGCCCACTTGCAGGGAGGATGGTAGAAAAGTCTAATAAATCAATCAATCTGGAGTATTGTGTCCAGTACTGGGAACCGTACTTTTAGAAAAGTGTAGACAATTTGTCAGGGATTCAGATGAGGCAAATTGGCTGTAAAGCCACTGGGAAAAGTCTTGGTGGGCTGATGGCCTAGGAGACTGCCTCCTAACAGGACCATCCAAGCCCCGAACAAGGGATAACCATCTCCCTTTGCTGGGTGGGCATGATCTACCATTGCTGTCAACCAACACCCCTTGCCGTGTGCAGTATGGGGAATGAGGTGCCTGGCCAACCTTGTACAAGATGGCAAACAAGGTGCTCAGACTGGCTATGCCCTGCACAGCACAGGGAACAATGCAGCCCCTCACAGCAAGCCATGAATCACAGGTCTGGCTGGACAGGCTCTTTCTCCCTTCCTCCTTCTGTGGGGTGGCAGGGTCAAGGCGGTCTGGGTAATGTGACCCTTTTCCAGGGCCATTTTTTCTTCCCACTTTGCCCCTTGGTTTAGTGGTGGATAGTAGGGGGTCCAAAAAAAAAGAAAAGGAAATTGCCTAGAAAAGGGAAAACTGAGAGGAGGCATAATCATGCTCTTCAAATACCAGAAGGGCTGCCACATGGAAGAGGGTAAGCACTTTTTCTCTGGGGCTCCAGTTGCAAAGACTAGATCCAATAGGCATCAAAACACTCAAAGAAACTTCCTAATGATAAGAGTAATTCAACAACTGAACCAGTTACCTGGAAGATGGCCTTTCCATGCCACCTTATCAGAATGCTCTAGGTGTGCATATCCTGCACAAGCAGGAAGCTGGTCTAGATGGTCGATATGATCTCTTCCAATGCTGTTATTCAAGAAGAAGAAGAAGAAGAAGAAGAAGAAGAAGAAGAAGAAGAAGAAGAAGAAGAAGAAGAAGAAGAAGAAGAAGAAGAAGAAGAAGAAGAAGAAGAAGA
>NW_015175975.1:711410-719908 GCF_001447785.1 Gekko japonicus
TCTGACAGAAACTTCTCTTTTTCAAGAACAGCTGTGCCAGAACTACGGCTTGCCCAAGGTCATCCAGCAGGTGCAAGTGGAGGAGTGGGGAATCAAACCCGGTTCTCCCAGATTAGAGTCCTTGCTGCTGCCTTCTTCCAGTCTGTGACTCAGCCTAGAGGAGGAAATAGTAAAACAAAATGACTGTGGGAGATTTGCCGGAGACTCAGTAGAGATTCGGTACCCCATCCTACTCATTGGTTCTTACCGGCAAATGTTCACCTGTATTAGCACTCTGAGTGAAGTATGGAGCCCAAATGTACTGTTTTCCTCATCATGTGTAGTTCTGTACCATAACATTAAAATTCCATCATATTGCACTAAAATTGCATTAGGGCCACTTACATTGTATGCATGCACAAACGTTGTTCATACAAGACAGAAAATGGAGACTGACATTTTAGATGTGTTGTAGTTAGACTGCTGGAGAGAGCTGGAATCAAATCCCTACTTGCAGACCATCAGCCTTTTTTAAAGCCTAGTCTGTCTCCCAAAGTTGTTGTGGTGGAGATAAAATGGAGAAGGGGGGGAACTATATGTATTGTATTCAGCTCCTTGGAGGGAAGGTGGAAATAAAATGTGCGATTTTCAAATGGAATTATGAAGGAGGAGGAGAAGGAGAAGAAGATGAAGTTTTATACTTCACTACCTAGAGGAGTCTCACAGCAGCTTACAATCACCTTACCTTCCTCTGCTCACAACAGGCACCCTGTGAGGTGGGTGGGGCTGAGAGAGCTCTGAGAGAACTGTGACTGACCCAAGGTCACCCAGCTGGCTTCATGTGGAGGAGCAAGGAATCAAACCCAGTTCACTGGATTAGTCTCTGCTGCTTTTAACCACTACACCAAACAACTGCTCTTAACCACTACACCAAACTGTAGACAGATGAAAGTCTTCTGGGAGTACCCAATAATGTAACATTGTTGAAGCTAATCCAGTATGGTCTGAAACTGGATTGGAGACCATTGGGAGCTCCATGTAAAGCTCTCTAAACAATAGGATAGTATCCAAAATATAAAAGTATTTTAGTGTATAGAAATACACTCCAAAGCATCAAAACTCATCTCAATTCATCCTGTGATGACTAATATTCTATCATGGGTTTGAGAGCCAGACTTGGCATTTACTGTAAAATTTCCTGACAGTAGAAAGTGGTTTTGAGCTGAAAATATGAAGGAAAAAAGGCAAATCCATTGTCCCATGTCAGATTCCCAGTGAAAGAGATCCTGAGCTCTGAGGTGCTTCTGCCAACTCCCAGTAGTGCCTGCCTGCTTCTTTCCCTGACTCTCCCAGACTTCATTTCCAGATAGGCAGCCATGTTCATTTGTAGCAGCAAAATAAAATAAGTGTCAAGTGGTGCTTTAGAGACTGAATTTATTCCAGCATAAGCATCTGATGGAATAAATTCTGACTCACAAAACCTTATGCTGGAATAAATTGTATTAGTCTCTAAGTACCCTTGGACTCCTGTTTTATTTTCCCAGAATCTAAATTGCTCTTTCCTCATACACAGGTAACATATACCCCATGGAGAGGTAATCAAGTTTTGAAGGGTGCCAGACCAACACATTTCCCAACAACTGATGCCCATTTAGGAAATGCCTGCAATCATTAAAGAACGGTACCAGTCTTTTTTTCATAGGCTCTAACTCGCACCAAGCATGCCACTTTATGTCAAGCCTACAGGATAGGCTGATCCACAGTAACCACACTTCAAGCTCACAACTGTTATAATAGAAATTTAGGGACTACATCCAGGTTCCACAAAGAATGGATCCTAACTGCTTGTGAAGGAACTGAACAAGATTTATTTACAAGTATACTGTTTAGGGCCAAAGCACCTAACTGCAACAACTCTAGCAGCCATCTTAAGAGCAGTAACACAGCTTCCTCTTCATAGCCACCATCAGGAGACAGGTGGCCTTTTCTCCAATCATTAACTCCTTAATTTTATGATTCTGTGTAACTTTTTGATATATGTGTTCATATTATTGTGCTAACATTGTCCTAGTTACTACTTTTGTCTAAGCAGGACCAATGAAGTGGTATCCAGGGCAGTCCGTGTTTGAAACACTACAGATATGACAGGCCATTGTTGAAATGATTAACGGAAAGGGACCAGAGCAACAGAAGTCCAATTCGGCTCAAGATTTTTAAAGAGGGAAGGAAGGAACTGATATTCACTTTCCTACTGAAGATCTTTCCATCTTATAGCAGTGTTCTATCTGCTGCTGATCTACAGTGCACAAAAACAACTGGTATGTCAGACAAAGAACATACTTTTTTCATGGTTGGAGATTTGTTTTTCTTGGCTTGCCCCTTTCCTCATAAACTGCATATGGGATGGTAGCATCTGGAGCACACAAAGTCTGTGCTCACCAGACGTCAAAAACAGAAGGCAGAATGTCATTGCTGCAGAAAAAAGGCATAACCAAATCTTCATATGGTAGGGCCCATTAGCTTCTCAACTTTTAAAGGACTTGCATTTGCTGTCACAAAGGGGCCTAGATTTACCAGTGTGTTTCTGCAAATGGAGTGATTTACACCCATATGTCTGTCCTATGTCACTATAGCCCAAAATATATCCTGAAATGCTGCTTTCAGGAAAAGTGTTTCTGGGGGCATTTGGAGCTACACCAAGATGGGGGCAGTGACAGATTTATACTTTAGGAACAGAAATCTTTCTGTCTTCAGAGACACTCTGGTTGAACCAGCCCAAAGTTCTGATTATGGCAAATTTGTTTGGTCACTGAAAGCTTGTTCACAGACTTGCATTACACATAAAAAGTAACTTCATGTGGACAGAAATAATGACAGTTTACCTGTTCTCTCTCATATATACTGGAGAAACTTTGGTCTGACCTAAGAACATCCCTTAATTTATCCCATATAAATGCCAGCCATTCATTTTTATGGGACAACATGAAGTGTTTATGAACACTCACCCATCTAGTTCAGAGCTGCCTAATTTGACTGGCAGATTCGCTTCTTGCATCAGAGACACCAAGAGAAACTGGGAGCGTCTTGCATGCAAAGGATGAGCATTACCATTCAACACATCATCCCTTGTGCTATAAGAATTGATACATATGAATATGATTTATATCCTGCATTTCTTCTCAAGAGCTGCATTTTATCCTCACAGCATTCTAGTGAGGTTGGTAAACCTAAGAGAGAGTGACTAAACCAAGATTACTCAGCAAATGGCATAACAGAGTAGGGGTTTGAACCTGGGTCTTCCTGTTCTTGTCTGCCATACCATCATACTAGAGATAATAATATGCCTGTCTTCTTGCCTCCCTGTTTCCATATCTCATCATTCTGCTTTGTCACTTTCCTGTTTTCACTGCCACAACTCCCAGCTTATTTCCCAGTTCATCTTTACATGCAATACACAACATATCCAACAATTTTAACAGCAATACTACCATTGGATTTCTTTAGTATGATTGGGCAAAAGGACATCTGTGGTTTCTCCTGAGCAGGGAACATATCCTAGAAATGGGAATCGAAACAATGTGTTCACAAAGGTTGGTGACATCCCTATCCCACAATGACTCTGTCATTGCTCTATAGAGCATAGGTGTAGAGAGAACAAAATATGCCCTTCACTCTCACCACAGGGTCACTTGGCCCAATCTGATAGTAAGGATTGTAGGATCTCTCTATGTAGAAGCCTACTGCACACCTACACCAATATTCCCCACCCTCCACCCACACAGGAGTATCTATAACATGGCAGGCCCTTCCCCCACATGTTGTCTTAACGGGCATCTTTGCCCGTTTTAAAAAAGAGAACGGGTTTTCATTTCCCACAGAGTTCTGAAGAAATAGCCGGAAATAGCTGGATAAAGAACGGGTAAATTTTCCTTTCCTGTTGAATGGAGAAGCTCTAGTTGAATTCGTTTGGAAATTTCTTTTCATTACAGCTGCTGAGTGGAAGGGAGGGTAGCACACTCAGCAAGTATTACTCCCGGAGGGGGTAAAAATATTCTGGAATTACTGAGCTGGAAAGCAGAGTTATAACAAAGTGGAAATGATCCCTTCGGGTGAGACGGGCCAGCTGTGTCATTACCAGGCCGGGGCTGAATCCTCAGAGAGACCATTATGCCATCAGCCAAGCAATTACAAGGGCTCTAACTACACAGCCATAATCACATTGCTTAGCTAGGCCTAAGCCTGCTTGGGTGTCTGTTGCAACCACCACAAAGAAGCATTATGCTGAACAAATGCCGACCCTCCCACAACTGACAAATGAAAATACCTACAGTTTCTATAAGTATTCCTTGTTTGACTTGCTATTTTTGTTGGGGAGAAAGTGTAAGCAAGCTAAGTCAACAATGCATGTCCCCACAATCTTTAAGTTCACGATGTTTATTTTATGTACTTACTTAATTGCCCACCTTTCTCACTGGGGCTCAAGGCAAATTACAGACGAGAAAAAAATGTAATCATATAGCATATGACACCCAATAGACAATGCAATTGGACTAGGGTTGCAGAATTACTAGACAATGCAGCCACAAACCACAATTTCTAGAAAGGCCTACAAGGCAGAAGACAATGCGCTAAAAGCAATAAGATACCTACAGTAATCACTGCAGTTCCCTGTGCCATTTTACTACAGTTCTATAAAAGGCTACTTGAAATGTTCTGTTTGGCACATTCTGTGGAATAATAGAAGTGCTGGGGCCTTCCTGACCACCTCCGGAAGGTCATTGCACAAGGTAACATCCACCACTGAGAATGCATATGAATATGCAGTTACCAAATTTTATGCATTTGCAAGGTGGCACCTTTAGGGTTTCTAAGTACCTCCCTACGATCCGGCGGGGGACTCATGCTTCCCCGCGGGAAGATTCTTGCTTGCAACACAGGCGCTGCACTATTCCGTCGCCTAGACATGACGTAGGCACGTAGCTGGGTGATGCTCTGGTAATGGGACTGGAAACTCGATGGTACCATCGAGTTTCCAGCCCCATTGCTAGAGTGTCACCCAGCTATCCATCTGGGCGATGGAATACATACATACATACAATTTCAATTTCTATACCGCTCCATCCCGAAGGCTCTGAGCGGTTTACAAGGGCATATTACACTTCCTAACTAGGGCCACACAATGTATATAGGGGAAGGTGAGTGCCTACCAGGCACCCCGCCGGCTTGTTGTCGCTCTCTCTTCTTCTTGCGGCTTCCTCATGGTGGGTTCTGTCTCGGCGTGGAATAGTGCAGTGCCTGTATTTTCCTTGCAGGAATGGTCCCGCGAAGAACTATACATCCCCCGACGAATTAAGGTAAGTACTTGGGAGCCCTGGGCACCTTCAAAAGGCTGTTTTCAGATGAGTGAATCTGTCCCAGCAGAGCATAACAGGAATGTGGTTATGCAGGTATGTGGGTCCAAGGCCATTTATTTATTTATTATTAAATTCCATTTTTAGACTGCCCTCCTTGTGGACAGAGGTCAGGGCATTGTACATCAGAAATCATTACATAGTTATAATAAAACTTAAAATCATAAAGTATACAACATAATTACCAGTCAGTTTGTCTGTTTGGGGCTGTTTGTGATTTGGGGGTTGTTGGAGGCTGAGTGAGTTGCTGTGGAGTGCTGTTGATTGCAAGCCCCGCCCCCTATTGTGCTGGGCTCTGCTGTGCTGTGCTCTTGCCCTGTGGCTCTTAGCCTGTGGGTCCTAGCCTGTGGTCTTGTTTGGAGGCCTTGTAAGAACCTGAGTACAGAGCTGCTACTGAGTTCTGGAGAGAGAACTGCTGGCAAGGTAGCCATTTGGTCAGTCTCAAAGTTTTCAGGGTACATCACCACAACAAGAGTTTACGTCAGATTTGAGGGAAGTTCCTGAGGCTGTAGAAGATAGATTTGCTCCTAGGGAGATGGATAACGAAGGATCTATTCCAGTGATGTGCCAGGGTGGTGCCATGATCATTTTTCTGCCTTGCCAGGAAATGTATTGTGCAAGCTTATAAGAATGCTTGAGGAGAAGGTGGGAGAACTTGAGGCACAAATCTGTACACTGAGGAACATCAGAGTGGGAGAAAGGTTTTTAGACGTGAAAGAAGAGGGGCTCTTGAGAGAACAGCAAGAGCTAGCAATTCCTAAGCAAGAGGAAGGAAGTAACAAGGAACAGGTGGTAGAAGAATGTGACCTTGAGGAGTAAGATAATCAGAAAACATAGCCAGTGGAGCTGAAAAATCGCTACCAGCCGCTTCTGATGGTGGAAGATCAGAATAGCACACTCCGAGATTGAAAGGATGTGACTGACACACAAACACATAGCCAGAGAATGAACCAGGGGTCATTTCATAGAAAAAGAGGTGCAGGAGCTCATTAGCATAACTTACCTGAATAAACCTTGGCCTTAAAGGTGCCACTGGACTGTTTTGGATTGCTATCTGGGGGGGGGGCTCTGCAACTTACCTGGTTGCTTCTTGCCCCTTGTGGCCCCTGACTGCTGGGAGCAGGGGGCGGGGCTTGTTGCATGTGCCCGCCCTCTGGACTCTTTACTGCCAGAGCTCTGCTCCTGTGCACTCCTGCAGGAAATGACCCCTGGAAGGAATCAAGCTATCCCACGGAGGAAGAGATGAGTAGTGGTGGTTGGTGATTCCCTACTGAGAGGGATGGAAGAAGTTGTGTGCAGTTGTGTGCAGACTGGACAAGGAATCTCAAGAGGTTTGTTGTCTTCCTGGAGTGTGTATCCGAGATGTGACTGAGATAATTCCAAGACTGGTCAAAACCTCTGATTGCTACCCGCTCCTGCTGATCCATGTGGGAACAAATGATTCCCAGTATTAAAATGTACTAAATAATTAAAACAAATGTTAAAGGAACTAAATACAACTTGAAGCAGCCACAAGAAACTGAGATACACATCAAATCCTCATTTTTTAATATATGAAATCCTCCATTTTTTCATGTCTCCTGTTATAAACGGTCTTGTGATGTTTTCTCAGGCTGGGGTGTATCCTGTTCTCTTATGGTCAGAGGTCCTTTGTGGCTATCAGGCATGTGCAAGTCAGATGATAGGCTGTTGTTAGTCCAGAAGATGGTAATGCAAAACCCATCTGATAAAGCACTCCCTTTTTCATTTAAGAACCTGGCACTACTGTCACTGTAGAAGCAGATATCCTGAAGCATGTTTCCACATGGAGATATGCAGTGTTGGTTAAAGTCATGCATATACTTTAGAGTCAGACCTCAAATGTGCTGTGTTAAATTAGCAACCAATGGTGTGCTACAGACCTCACTAGGAGAGCTCCAATTTTTTGGCCGAGAAAATCTGACACCATCACAAATACTCTCCAAGTAAACCTAACTGACGACAGATGTACGAGACCCAGCACAAGTTTTTCTTCTCTGTTTTAATATTCTAAAAAAACGTAACTTCAAGAATTGCCTCACACAATCTAAATGGAACTATTATGTGGGTTTGGGGAAAATATCTTGAGATACTGGTCTGGCCCTTGTGTAGTTTCTCCACAGTTACTCAAGAAATATCTGTTTGAAATCCTGTGCTAAGAAGGCTAGAGGTTTGCACAGAATCTGCTTGATCAAAAATGTGCCTTCTCTGTTGCATTGAAACTGCATAAATTAACATTGCAGAAATTCTGGAGATAAGGCAGGATGCTTTTACACTCCCCTGAGGGCAGTTTAATGAGCTACCACATTATACCTGTTTATTGCTGTATGTCCCTGTTTACACTGAACAAATATTGGTAGAAGACAAGTGAAAAGTAATGTGGCATTTAAATCTGGATCACTGGGTCTGCAGGCCCGTAGCCTGCGTGGGGCCCATGGGGCCTGCCCCCCCGCCAGTTTTGCGGGCCCCCTTCCTCCCAATCCTCTGCTCCCCCCCATCACCGCCACCGCCGCCGCCTCCGGCATCCCGCAGGCTGCTGAGGCATCTCGCGGAAGGGAAGGGGAAGTCGGAGCTGCGTCTGCCGCGCTCGCTCGCCTGCCTCCCCCCCCCCATCTGGCTTTATTTTGTTTTGACCACCGGGCTTCCAAGGAAGGCGCCCTGCGGTCAAAACAAAATAAAGCGAGATGGTGGGGGGGAGGCAGGTGAGCAAGCGCGGCAAACACAGCTCCGACTGGCCGGAGCCTGACGGGCACCGCGGGGTCGTCACTGATGGTAGCCTGGCTGAACAGTCTAGTCCAGCGGGGGCCTTCGTGGGAGGGGCGGGAAGCTTTTGCTCATTGATCTGCTGCACCGAAAGGGTTAAAGCAGCCGAAGGTAGCTAAAGAGGCCTAGCGGGGGGGAGGGAAGGTTAGGAACATTTCTAGTTAGTAGCAATTGTCACAGCTTAAAAAGTGGAGCCTGACGGGCGCCGCGGGGGCGTCACTGACGGTAGCCCGGCTGAACAGTCTAGTCCAGCGGGGGAAGCTTTTGCTCATTGATCTGCAGCACTGAAAGGGTTAAAGCAGCCAAAGTGGTAGCTAAAGAGGCCGA
>NW_015175975.1:720138-724707 GCF_001447785.1 Gekko japonicus
GGGGGGGAGGGATTGTGTTAACAGACATCCTCTTTTTCTTGGTGTCTGTTGCTATTATTTAGTCTAAATAAATCAATTACAGCTTAAAAAGTGGTTGGCGAAGGTTAGCTGAACCCAGCTGAAAGCAGGGAACATAATGTCTTTCCAGACTTCTGCCTCCCCGACCTGTATCACTTCTGTCTTTCCAGGGTTTAGTTTCAGTTTGCTCACTATTAGCCATTTAACCACAGCAGATGAGGGCCTCTATGGCATCACTGCCTCCTCCTTCTCCTGCTCACCCGGCAGCCCCTCTGCCCTGACCTGGAGAGGCTGGAGGCCCCTCTGCCCCTTCCCCTCTGCTGGCTGCTTGGGCTGGGCTGTTTCTTTCTGTCTACCTGCCTGTGTTGTTCTGTCTCTCTGGCATCTGTCTCTGGCTGTCCATCTGTCTGTCTGCCTGTGTTGGTCTGTCTGGCCATCTCTGTCACTGAGAGCCAGTTTGGGATAGTGGTTAAGTGTGCGGACTCTAATCTGGGAGAACCGGGTTTGAGTCCCCTCTCCTTCACTTGTACCTGCTGGGTGACCTTGGGTCAGTTACAAGTTTTTTTCAGAGCTGTTCTTGAAAGGGCAGTTCTGGAAAGAGCCCTCTCAGCCCCACCTACTTCACAGGCAGTGTTCCCTCTAAGCTAAGTTAGTGTGAGCTAGCTCAGTTTTTTAGCCTCTAGCTCACACCTTTTTGTCTTGGCTCAGGAAGGAGGGCTCCAGAGCAAACTAATTTATGCTGTAGCCAAATCGCTCACTCACAACTTTAATGGCAGTAGCTCACAAAGTAGAAGTTTTGCTCACAAAACTCCACAGCTTAGAGGGAACATTGTGGGCCCCATGAGAAAAACATGGGCCCCCTGAGCAAAAAGTTGTTAGCTACGGGCCTGTGGGTCTGTCGTCGCCGTCATCTTAATCAATTTCAAGGGCACCACTAAAGTGCAGCATGTTTTCATGCCCAATCCTACTGATCTTCACAACAACCCTGCGAAAAAGATTAATACCATTCTTGTTAAAATTAGAAAATAGACTGCATTTTAAAGCATTATGGAAGATTTTAAATGAAACACATTTACAATTGTAGGTACTGGGGATAAGGTGATGAAAATCTCTCTTGTTCTTTTATATGAAATCTTTGAGCTGCATGGGAGTTTTCAGCTAAAGGGATGATTTGCTTTCTGTAACAGGTTTCCAGAGGGAAAGATATTACTTGTTTTCTCATGGCAGCAATAAGCTGTTAGACACTCCACACCAGCCATAAGAAAATATGTCTGATCTACAGTTTTGAACTTTAAAGGAAAATTTTGAACATAAAAGGATCCCTTTGGACAGGGGTCTTGTTGTAGAAAAAGAGCTGCCGGAGCTCATTAGCATAACTCATTAGCATAACTTATTTGCATATGCCACGCCCCCTGACATCACCGGAAGTGACAGAAGGCCACACCCCCTGACAACACCGGAAGTGTGTCAGAAGGCCCGGCTACTTACCCTCCTGCTTCATCCTCATTCCCAAACGGAATGAGGATCGAAGCAGAGGGCGGGGTAAAGAAGGGGGCGGGGCTTCACCACGTGACCGCCCCGCCCCCTAGAGGTTCTCTTCCGGAGCTCCGTACCTGAGAGCTCCCCCCCGACTAGAGCCCTGCCTTTGGATCATATTTAATTCTGATATATGGAGAAGCCATCCACAATTTGCAGAATACACTTTTTAAAAAATAGACTGAATACAAGCATGTGATATGAGTGCAACTGTGCGATAGTTTGAACATTCCTTGGCATTGCCCTTCTTTGGGATTGGAATGTATACTGACCTTTTCCAATCCTGTGGCCACTGTTGCGTTTTCCAAATTTGCTGGCAAATTGAGTGCAGCACTTTAACAGCACCATCTTTTAAGACTTTGAATAGCTCAGCTGGTATACCATCACCTCCACTAGCTTTGTTGTTAGTAATGCTTTCTAAGGCCCATTTAACTTCCCTATGGGGCACTGGTATTCTTTGTGCAATTGTGCCAAGCTGCCACTCAGGTTTGTACCACTGTGTCTCTTCCCTGTGCATACTCCATATCAACACACTCTTGAACTGAATTAACACTAGGTGATGTTGATCCCAATCACACTAATGTTGTTGCTGTTTTTAAATAACAGTGGCTGTAGTTATGTAATACCTCTATTAAGTGAAGTAGGAGGGGAAAGAGGGGAGGAAACCATACCCACAGAACCTATAGACATGATAGTTGTTGGTAGACACCAACCCACTGGTTTTTTAATACATGGCTCACTTCTAATTCATTAGCAATTTCAGGGAAGCCTAAGCCCGTGAGCCAGCACCATGCAACAACCTACAGCATAAGCGACTGCTGTCTTTCCAAATTACTGGGGTAATAGCTTTCCCTTGTATCCTTTATGCCCTCTGAAGAGTGTCCTTACCTTCTAGATCTCCATCTCATTTACAAACATTGCCTTCCTTCCTCCCCAGCTGGTGTGCTGGTTCCCTCCTGCTATGTGATATGGCAACATTGTGGTAGCCTGCTTTTTGGAATAGTTCTGTTTGGCTTGGCATGAAAGAGGCCACTGCTATGCAGCAGGGGGAGGGGGGAGAGTTGCTGATTCATCACAGCTGTTTCAACAATCCACTCACCTCATTCTCTCCTTTCCTTCCGAAAGACCAGCTCAGCCATTCAAGGCTGGCCACTTGCTTGCCTCAATTCAAGTACGGCAATATCTCACAGCAGCCTTTTCCAGCCAGTAGTCTTTATCCAAAGCACCTACTTTGAATATTAAAGTCAGAAACAACACAGACATTTTTGGCCTTTAGCATCATTGTGATGGGCCAAGTCAGACTAGGCCTTGGAGTGAAAACCTTCTCAAAGATGCATTCCAATTGAAAAGTATGCAGACGGAGAGTGATTTCAGCTAAGCATACTTTTATTAGTCAGGAACAAGACGAAGCTGACCGGCTCGCAGGCCAGCTTATATTCCTTCAGAACCCACCACCATAACACCCCCCCACTTCCCTATAGGCTATTTACAGTAACCAAGAGGCCTATTGGCCTCACAGTCTGGGACCTAGCCCTCTGATTGGGCCGGTCTAGGATCCTACTGACCCATTGTCTTTAGGCGTGAAGCTTGAGGTTTTGTCCCTGGGCAAGTCCGGACATGCCCGGCCCTTTCAGGGCTGGATACGTTACACCAATTGAATGGCCAAATTAAACCCATTACCTAACAGTAAAGAAAGGGTGCTTATGAAAGCCGGGATTGCAAAAGACTGCTGAATAAAGACAGAAGGAAGCACAAAGCTTGTAAAACACAGAACAGACCACATAGGCATCCCGGAAATCTTATGTGACCACCAGAGGTCATACACAATACAATGTCATCACTGACTGTTTTACTTACCAATATAGTCCAGTAAATGCAAAAATTTTCCAGACCTCTTTCATTTGGTTGTTACAGAGTTTTAAGATTAGCATTGTGGTATTTTTACTCTGATGCATTCCTGTAAATTGCTTTGGTTGCCCTCAACAACAGGATGTAACAAATGAATTGTGTAAAATAGAAAGTGCAGTAATGAGAGTTGTTAAGCCCTCTCTCCTGCTTTTGCAGAAGGGTAAACCTTGGTAGCTTGGATCCCCATACATATAATAGGCTGAGACAGGCTCCTGTCCTATTAACTTCCAACTGTCATTCACTGTGTTTACAATGTATTTTCTTTTTTTTGGTAAACAAATTTTTATTTTCTCAGGAATACAACATGTAAAATTAAATCATTTCATTCTATCAATTGTCTACCGCATTCCCAGTTCCTCCCCTCCCTCCGGTGGCTTCCCGCAATGCTTCCACCCCTGCTCCAAATTACTTCATATCATCAACTATATCAATTTCTTATCGTTACAATCTAAAGATAACATCATTTGACTTAATATTGATCTAAACATATTAAGTTTTGTTTCACATCCCAGTTCTTTTCCAGATATATTTTAAAGTCACTCCATTCTTGAAAAAACACGTCGTCTTCTTTATTATTCAGTTTCTTCGTAATTTTGTCCATCTCTGCCATGAACAGAACTTTTTGTATCCAGTCTTCAATTTCTGGCACTTTCTCTGTTTTCCAAAATTGTGCATAAATCATTCTCGCTGTTGTGATTAAGTACCAGAATAAAGTCTTTTTAGTTGTATTGACTTCTTCCATTTTCAGTCCCAAAAGCAGAATTTCCGGCGCCTTCTTGAAAGAGCATTTCAGAATTTTTTGCATTTCTTTGTGGACTTTTGTCCAAAAGTCAACTGCTTTCTCACAAGTCCACCACATATGATAAAATGAGCCTTCATGGCTCTTGCATTTCCAACACTTATTTGACATATTCTGGTTCATATTTGCAATTTTTTTCGGAGTCATGTACCACCTATACATCATTTTATAACAATTCTCTCTAACATTGGTACAAGGTGATATCTTAATAGAATTTTTCCACAAATATTCCCAGGTTTCAATAGACACTTCCTTATTCATATTTATCGCCCATTTTATCATTTGCCCTTTCACGGTCTCATCTTCAG
>NW_015175975.1:725446-759797 GCF_001447785.1 Gekko japonicus
GTAGAAGTATCTCCAACACCCAAATGAATAATAACGGTGATAGGGGACAACCCTGCCTAGTACCTTTCTGTACCTTGAAGCTATCAGTCAATTCTTTGTTTACATTCAATTTAGCTCTTTGTTCAGAATAGATAGCTTCAATGCAATTTCTAAAGTGTTGTCCCACTTCTATTTTTTCCATCATCTGTAGCATAAACTTCCAGTTGAGATTGTCAAATGCTTTTTCGGCATCGACAAATAAAAAGGCTACTTCTTGTTCAGGGTGTTTCTCATAGTATTCAATTGCATCCATTACTATTCTTACATTGTCTCGAATCTGTCTTTTTGGTAAAAAACCAGCTTGGTCTTCTGAGATCACTGTTTGTAAATAGTTTTTCACCCTTTCTGCAATAACTTTTGCAAAAATCTTGTAGTCATTGTTCAAAAGAGAAATTGGCCTATAATTCTTCACATTTGTTGGTTCTTGTCCTTCCTTTGGTATTAATGAAATAATTGCCTCCTTCCAAGAGTCCGGCACCTTCTTACTCTCACGTATGTCGTTGGATAAAGCTTCCATGGCCGGAACAATTTCTTCTTTCATTTTTTTATAAAACTTTGCAGTAAATCCGTCCGGTCCTGGCGCTTTCCCCAACTTCGCTTCTTCAATTGCCTTCCTCACTTCTTCTTTTTGAATTTGGCCATTCAGTAATTCCTTAAATTCATTGCTTATTTTAAATAGTGGAACCTCGTCCAAATATTTTTTAATCTTCTCAAGATCTGTTCTCTTTGCTTGGAATAATTTAGCATAGTACTTGAAGAAACTTCTCTTTATACCAATAGGGTCAACGAACTCTTTTCCTTCTTCTATTATTTTGGTTATCATTCTTCTTTCTTTTCTAGCCTTAAGTTGCCAAGCTAAGAATTTCCCCGGTTTATTTGCCCCTTCAAAAGATTTTTGTTGTAACTTCTTTAAATTCCAGTAGAGCTCCTGGTTCAAAGTTTCATTCAGTTGTTCTCTCAACAGCTGTAATTCTCGAATAATCTTCTTTTTCCCCGGTTTCTTCTTTAATTCTTTTTCTTTTTGGGATATTTTTTCCAACACTTCTGCTTGTTTTTGAAATTTTTCCTTCTTTTGCTGTGTTTACAATGTATTTTCGTCGCCCTTATTTTCCTTAGTGAATGTTTCATGGAAGGGTTTTACCACAGCAAAGGATGGATCATGTCAAACCAAATGTAGTTCTGGGTTGAGCTAAACTGAACAATGGTGTGCCTACCTGTGATCTAGTGCACTGTTCTGATCCATGATTAAGAGCTCTCATGACCAATTTGCAACAGACATGTTGTAATTATAGACAGAAACAAAGAGGCTGGGCACCTACATAGTGGTCACATCTCAGTCACCAGACTCTTTCCAGATAGATGAATTTCTATATTGTTTGCCTGCATGCTTGGGCTGGTGGTTGACTTTGAAGCAGCCATTTTGTGATATAGATTCAAAAGCGAGATACACAGAGTCCCTTGTGCCACCATTTTCCTTCTAGCCCAACTACAGCAGTTTCACTAGCAGATTCTATTTCTTTGAGTTTCCTGAGGTACATTCTTATTTTAATATGGGACAGCAGTTTAGTCCCTCATTCCCTACAATTCAGTCTGTCATATCAAGGCCAAACTAGATGTAACAGTAGGATAAGATCTCCCACACTGTTTATTTTTTCCAATCTCAATAATTATTCAAAGCATAATACGGATAAATCTAAACCACAGTGACACAATTCACAACAAGAGAATAGGTATATCTCCAACGCTGGATTGTACATTCAGGTTTGAAAGCAAATTGCTATAAAATACTGCTGCAATGAAACTTGCTCTGATGGGTATTTTTAAAAAGTTAGTATCACTAGCTCACCAGGGGAGGGGAGAGTCCCCACACAGCCAAAGAGGATTTTTAAAAATCTTTCCCCCATGCCATTTTCCAGAAGATCAAACAAACAAAGCACAGACTGATAGAACAAAGCGCTTGAGCGTATCAAAGTATATTATAACATACAACAATATTAAAGCAGATACTAATACACAAAAGAATGGTAAGTTTCAGGTGAAGGTGAACTATCAAAATGCAAGTGAATCCTGACGAAAACCTCCGGAATGACTCTTGGTTTCGCCTCTTCATCAGAAAAATTCCTACACATATATACAACAATACATATATCAACACATTCAAATTACACAAGAAAAGGATCCATAAAAAAACACTTCCAATAAATGTTTTCATACCATACCCATGCTTGTCTAATTTCATTCATACCACAGTTTGACATATCACATACAAATCTTCTCCTGGTTTTTCTACCATAAATCTGAGGGAATATACAAATATTATCAATTTCAATTGCTCCATAACAAAGCTGTCCTGCATAAAAACTTATTTTTCTATTACCATACTCACACATCCTTAAAACACATCGCATATGTGTAATTATCCAGAAGATGACATGGCATTTCACTGATGATACTCTACAACAACTGCATTGGAATGGAGTTTGGTGAGAGCAGCAGTCACAGAAGAGCCCACTGTTGCAAGTATAATGTTTCTCTGATAATATAACACAGGCTTGGACTCAGATCAAGATACACCATCAAGTAGTGCCCCTAGGGTTGCCAGGTCGCTTACCTGGTGTGGCGGGGGGAGTAGGTCCTGGTCCGGGACATTTGCACACATGCACCATGATGCACCCATAAGTGCTAGACATATTGCCAATGGACTCTAGCATTCAGCTTGAAAACTCTATGATAAAACCCCTCGTGATGTGCCCTGTGAGATGATATCACCTCCGAGTGACATCATCACACCGAGCACATCAGCCTGATCCAGGCACTTTGGAGGCGGGGCTCCCCCACTGGCAGGTTGGAGGCCCTTTGTGCGGGCAAACCCCCACACCCCAGGGAACCTGGCAGCCCTAAGTGCCCCAATGGTTGCTTATAGAGTGCTTCTTGGTAGCTTCTTGGTAGCTTCTGTGATGGAACAGTCCTGCTCTGGCCTGCAGACCCTGTTCCACCCTGCCCTTCTGGGTTTTCCCAACATCTAGAGGGGCTGTTCTCTCTCTCTGTGTGTTCAACTGCCGCCGCCACCTTACCTTTGTAGGAATTGTTCACTCGGATGGTCTGGACTCCCAGCTTCCCTTCCAAGTTCTGAGGCCTTGCCTCTCTGTCTCCTGCTACCCAGCACCTAGTTACCATGGGAACAGCTTACTGCCTTGTGTACCACTGGGGGAAAAGTTACTTGCCAACTGACTGCCCTCCTCATGCTCCTTTTAAAATAGCGTGCCAAAGACAGTGGAGGTCTATGTAGCACAGAGAACCACTACCAGGCTCAAAAGTTACGAAGTATTTATTTAAAAGAAAATATTCACAAACGTACTTTTAGCACAGCACCAAACTGAGCAAAGGATTCAGAAGAAAAGGGTAAAGTGCAATTCTTCTATCCCTCCCTCTATACACACCCTATCAGTTATTAAATATAAGGTGGGCTCATTAGCTTAGAAAGTTACAGAGTTTTACAGGAGTTCCCTTACCTTCACCTTCAAGCCTCCTGCAGGTGTGCAGACCATGACAATGGCCACCTCCTCCCCAGACCTCAGTTAAATAAATAAATAAATAAATAAATAAGCGCTCTGTCTGCTTTAACAGTATCAGCACCAAAAAGACCCTCCCTTCTTGCTCCCAGGAGTTTTCTCTTTCCCCACCCACTGACCAGTCAGACTGGGTCAAAGAAGTTTTTTCTGAAGTCTCCAGAAGTTTCTTCCTGAAATCCTTCTAGTCTTAATTCCAACAAATCTCTGTTCCCTGCTTGGAGCGGGGGGAGCTTGACCATCCCATCATCTCTAGCTAGACCTATTAATATTTCTTAAAAAGCGGCTGAGGTAAGATTGGAAGAGGAATTGAATTGACTTCCCCGTTCTTGCCTTTTCTCAGCCCAGACAGAAAAACATTTTAAACTCAAAGTGAAAAATGCATTTCTTCACACCTTCCATACAGGAATTTTTCCTTCACATGGAACAAGGAAAAGGGAGTGTTCACTTGACACCATGAGCAGGATTCATAGGCATCTGGGGCTTTACTCCTTTAAATCAGATCAAAGGAAATCCTCCTTTGATCCAATTCAAAGAAGAAACTGTGGGGTGGCTGTGGGCAGAGTGTCCATGTAGACAAAGAGGGGGTGGAGCAAAGCTAAATATGCCCTCCCCCCTTTGGCACTTTAAAGTACTTTTTCCTTTTCCAACTCAGCCCCATTGTAACTTTACAGTGCTGCTCAGCTGGGAAAGGGAGGAGGAAAGGGGGGCCACCAGAACTCAGGGGCTTTGCACAATATTGATGGCATCTGTGTTTTTCAGCAGCTGCAATGGAAGTGTGTGTGTGTGAAGAGTACTTACATGTCTTTCCACAAAAGCCAACATAATTGAGCACTAACATGGAGTCTTCTTTTCCTCTTTCTCAAACATCTCTTCCCTCTGAAGTTTGTTTTCTAAAGGAGCAGTAATATCTTAACAATCAGATAAAACAGAAACCATATATGAGGTTCACATTCCACAACTAAAGACAATGTCATTTTCAGAACAGAATCCATAAGAATTCTGCCTCATCTGCAAATACAGGTGAGAAGGGAAAATGGGCAAAGATGCAAGCTATTAAGCTTCCTCCAGTGAGCCCAGGAAAGAGGAAATATGTTGCCCAGAGGGAATGCATTAGTTGTTGCTCCTGGGACTGATCAGATTATGCCAAGGACATCACTACTTCTGTTGTCTTCCTTTAAGTGATAGTTTGGCAGAGCCCAGCCTTTCCTCTTGGGAGAAAAAGGGGAAAAATGCCATCAAAACCAGGAAGGAAGAGGATGAAGTGTCTCCAATATCAATAATGGAAGGCAGATTTGATCTCCAAGGGGCAGCTTCATAATGTGCAAATTGTGAGCCAAGTGTCCTGTCAGGGGATATCAAAGAATCTATAGTGACATAAAAATGCATATTACAGTGGTCAAGCCAAAATAGAAGTGAATTTACTAGTGTTTAGATGACCCATTTCTTCTTCATAATGAATATTTTCTGCCAGTTAGCAGCAGTAGCTGACTATGCACAGCACTGATTGGATGGCACCTGTAATGTCAAAACCTACCTTCTCTTCCGGAGGCGGGGCTGTGGCACAGCAACACAGTTGACACCGGGAATTGCTCCCGGATACCACCAGCTCTTCGTTTGTTTTAGAGGAGTTCTCAGGGGATTCCTGAGCTCCACTGGACCTCCTGGAGGGAGGTCTGGTGCAGGGGACTTGATTCGGGGGCCCCACTTGAGGCAACAAGTGGGTGGATGCCCTGGATCATCCCAGAAGCAAACAACAATGTAGAGCAGTTATGGCAGCCATAACTGCACTAGCTGTGAACACCCCGAAAGCAAGAGAGTTATATTGAGCCTCATCCACAACACCAATGAAGAAACACACCATAACTACCTGTAAAAGCAACATTGAAGAAACTGATGACCTTCTGATTAAACCTGGTTAAGCCCCGTTAAAGTTTTAAAAGGACAAGAAAGGAAGTGTGAAACTCCCCCCTTTTCTCCACGGAACAGCTAGGACAATTTATGAAAACAAAGCCGATCTGAATACCGCTTGGGGCAAAGAGGGTTTACTGTTTGAACTTCTACAAAAGGATTATAAAGTTCCCTTTAGAAAAAGAAGGAAAGAGAGAGAGATTTCTAGAGGTGAATTCATTTTTCTTGTGGCAACTTTTTATGATGTCGTATGTAATTACTGAGAATGGAGGAGTTTATTGTGTCTATAGTTGCAAAGCAAGTAAATAGTGTTGAAAGATTCTTGGTTGTGAATTCCTCTATGAGAGCCCCTATCTGGTATATGCGGTCAACTTGAGGATTTTGTGGACAAATAACTTGTAGCTATTTTGAGCATTGCTGGGCTGAACTGAGACTTCTGCTACTGCATTAAAATGGGTGACCAGGACACACAGAAAAAAATGCCAGATGATATATGCTCAGATAGTTCCATAGAAACCAGCCTGTTGCAGTTGTCATGGGAGGCGCTTCAGACTTTAATTGCTGAAGCAGTCAATTTGGATGTCAAAGAGGCTGTTGAACCAATACTAGAAAAAAAGGTGATATACCAAACCAAACTACAAGCAACCTAAAGAAAGTCCAGCACCAAATAGTGCAAGAAGCACAACAACACTACAATCAAGATGACCTAACATATAGAGAAAAGGAATTTAATCAAAATGGGCAAGATGCAGGACAGCACTACAATCAAGATGATCTAACTTACAGTGAGGAATCCCTACAACAAAGTGGACAAGATGTAAAACAGCACTACAATCAAGATGATTCAACCTACAGTGACAATAACAGACTTAACAAAACTTTGTTAAACTCTGGAACCCCCCAAAGTGATAAAGGGAAAAATATTTCAGAGAGAAGATGAAACAGAATTTATGGAACCTTTAACTACCCTAAAAATTGAATATAGATGGCGTGTCCTAAAAGAAACCCTTTTTACTTACAAGGATTAAGCTTTATAAATAAGTTTGGTTTAGGGAACCTTTCCTTAAGTGTAACTGGTTAAGATGGGCCAGGGAATCTCTATGTACATGTAACTGATCAATATTGGATATAATTGAATCTTTCTGTTTATATATTTACAAAACTATAATCCAGAAGGAAACATACATTTTAAGTAACTGGGGAAGTCTTATAATAGATCTTATTATTAAGTATAAGACAAGAAATTGGAAAAAAAAGAAAAAAGGGGGATAATTCTATAGAATATTAATGAATGTGTATTTGATTGGATAGATTGGGTACTGCTCTGGCTCAAAACAGACTAAACTGTAGGGAATTGGATAGTGGCTGTGAGGCTTTTACGAGCTATTTTGCAGATAAATTCTTGTTGCTCTGCCATGACCTCCCTGCTACAGTTGATACATTGAATGAACTCGAGGCTCCACGCACATCTCCTTCTCATATTATGGATTATTTCAGCCCGCTCAGTCTTGAGGAAGTCGGCAAACTGCTCTTAATGGTATGCCCTACCACATGCTCCCTTGACCCGTGCCCTTTGTGGCTAATTAAACCCGGCCACGAGGGGTTTCGAGGTGCACTGCGGGAGATAATCAACAAGTCCCTCATTGAGGGGCTGTTCCTGGAGGCACTTAAAGAAGCAGTGGTGTGCCCTCTCCTGAAAAAGCCATCCTTGGATCTGGCCGAATTGGCCAACTATCAGCCGGTTTCCAACTTGTCCTATCTGGGCAAGATAATAGAGAGGGCAGTGGCAACTCAGTTACCATCTCAGGCTGATTAGGCAGTTGGTTCCCTTCCTTGAATGCAATGACTTGGCAACAGTGATCCACGCGATGGTCACCTTGAGACTGGATTACTGTAATGCCTTCTACATGGGACTGCCCTTTTCCTAAATCCAGAAGCTGCAGCTAGTGCAGAATGCAGTGGCAAGGCTGTTGTTGTGTCTTCCTATGCGGGAACACAATCAGTCCGCCCTAAAGACACTACACTGGCTGCCTATAGCATACCGGATTTGGTTCAAGGTGCTGGTTATTACCTTTAAAGCCCTTTATGGCCCTGCATACCTGAAGGACTGCCTTTCCCATATGTCCCCCAGAGAGCGTCACCACCACTGCCACCACTGACATCTGACAGTTATGGAAAGTGAGCCCTACCCCCTGGGGGTCCTCAAGTATAGCCTGACTCGAGCGCCTGGAAGGAGAATAGGAAGCTGACTGTATGCTGAGGAATCAAATGCTAGCACTTTAATATGTTTGTTATACTCATGGTTTTCAATTTGCGATTAATTGGATTTTATATTGTACATTGTATTATTATATTGTATTTTATATTATTGTGTAAACCACCCTGAGCCGGCCTTGCTGGGAGGGTGGGGTAATAATCTAATAAATAAAATAATAAAATAAATAAAAATAAATAAGATGGGTTGAAGGATCTTATGAACTTGTGTAATTGGGGAAGAATATATATAGGGAATATATATAACAAGGGGCGGACCCGCGATACTCGCGGGGGGGGGATCACTGAAGCGAGGGCCGAGCAGCTTTCCGCTCAGCCCTCTCTACACTTCCCCCCCATCCCGGCACCAAAGCGAGGGCTGCTCGGCCCTCGCTGCTCTCTTCCCCCCCCCCGAGGCGGCAGCGGTAGGCCGTCTGCAGAGCGTTTCCTGCGCATGCTCAGGGGATGCTCTGTCAGTTTCGGGGGGGATTTAAACATCCACCCGATATTTTTTACAGGGTTTCAGATTTTTGTGCACACCTGGGGACTGCCCCACGTGTACACTAAACTCTCCCTCCCCCCCAGGTGCCCCCGGTGCGCAGATTTAGGTATCCGCACACCAGGGGGCGACTTCGGAATTAGATATATAGATAAAGGGAAAAGTAGGATAGAATTTATAAACAATCATCTAAAGCAGCATAAAAGAATCCAGTAGCAGTTTGTTGGCAGAATGCCAATGCAGCAGTCAGGATACTGAACTGATTAAAAGTAAAGAAAGTTTAATTGTTGTTGCTCCGTTACACAGTTGAGTCCCACTCTTCACGACCCCATAGACCACATCACGCCAGGCCCTCCTGTATTCCACCGTCCTATGGAGTTTGCTCAATTTCCCAATTTCATGTTTAAGTTTAATTAGGAACTAACAAGCAGGACAGGAAAGAGAAGAGATAAACTGAGCTACCTTGCTAGCTGAGAGTTAGCGTTCTAGAAAAAAACCTAACAATATCACTCTGCAAACAGAGAAGCAGAAGCCCCCTTAGAAAGAAGGGAAGGCACTCCTCCTGTAATCCTGTCTAGCTAGACTAGAGCTTGCTGCCCCTGCAGGAATTTTGCTATTACTTTTTACACAAGTACAGTGCTATACTCCAACACATGCTGTTAGGTCAAAATCTGGCTAACACTGTCTCCAGACAGAAGTTAGGCTATTCAGTCTACATGCCAGGACTCTCCTTTGAAAAATGAAACACATATATCTACAAGAAACATGATGAGGAAAGAAACTGGAACATCAAACAGGTTAATGGCAAGGAGGTCTGTATGGAATTTTTACTCAACAAACGTAGAGTATTGTTGTCAGTATGAGTCACAACAACAACCAGATGCAGTATTCCTGTATAGCATTCACTCGTGCAATAATTAAACTAAATTGGTGTTAAATTCTGAAGCACCAATTTATAGTAGTTTTCATAATCTTTATAGTAATTTTCATAATTCTTTTAAGCTGCTTTAGATGAGAAGGGGTACTATGTAGGGTACTATGTAACCAAAACATTAGTCCCAAATAAAGCTGTAGAAAACACTGTGATGCTGGATTTTCTAATAAGAGGTGTGACCTTTTCATTAGATTCTTTGATTAAATGTTTACACAGGGGAAGGCATATATTTGTAGGACCCTGGCTGGCAATCGCACGTGGAGTCACTGGATTCTTTCTGGCAAAGGAAATGTATACCCATGAAGTTAGAAAAACTAGGCCAAAAGGTCCATCCTCACAGACTAGGTATTCCTGTGAATCTCCACTCTGGGAAATATTCTCGTGCTGTTCTGGCTTCTTTCTTTCCCTTAATCCTGTCACACAAAAAGAGAGTGAGCTGGAAGCAAAGTTTTTCGTACAGGAAATAAGCCAGCAGCTGCTGGGGCTGGAGGAAATGGAATACCATGACAGAACCAAGAAACTATGCAGGAGACCCTCCTCAAAAACAGGAGGTAGAAACCACCCCAGAACCTGGCCATCGCTGATATTTTCATGGTTCCTCCCAAACTGACTGAGGATGGATGCTTACTTACCTTCTTTGGGCTTCTCACTGTTAGGAGTCTTTGCTGTTTCCCATTCCCATTGCAGAGTGTGATTTTATGTGGTATTTTTTTAAAAAGCAAATTGTCATGAACTTGGGAAGTGCTTTTCAAGAAACTGCATTTTCATAATTAACTTTCCAAAATTATGTTCACATATGGAGCAAGTTTCTCCTTACCCTTGGAAGATACTTGTAACATACATAATACACAGGTACATGTTTCTGTTTGCAAAAGTTACTATGTCTCATTTTTGGCACCTAAGGAACCTGACAGCAAGTCATGATAAATATAAAGTATTTCTGTTTTAAAATCATATACACCAATACAGTGCAATCCTAAGGAGAGTGACACTCGGATAAGTCTATTAAAGCCAATGAGCGTGTGCAAGAGTGTGCAGTGTACGGTTCTTGAGCCAAATGAGGCTGAGATGGAACCAAATATGGCTCTTTTAAAAAGCAAATGCAGTCTTTAAGATATACTGTTTTGAGGGGCAGATGGGATACTAGAGTAAGTTCTTTGTGAAGGGAATAGCAGGCAAAGATTTTTCGTAGGACTAAAGGTGAAAAGTATGCAGGCGGAGAGTGATTTCAGCTAAGCATACCTTTATTTAGTTCCGAACAAAGACAACTGACCGGCTCGCAGGCCGGTTTATATTCATTCAGAAAACCCGCCACCAAGCTCACCCAATCACACCCCCTACTTCTGATAGGCTATTTACAGTAACAGAGAGATCTATTGGCCTCCCGGCTGGGGACCTAACCCTTTCATTGGGCCGGTTAGGATTCTACGGACCCATTGTCTTTAGACTTGAAGCTATTAAGGAATTATGCCTGGCCAGCCCGGGCAAGTCCGGGCATGTCAGGCTGAATACATTACACCCCTCCCCCCTTGGTTCGCAATGCACCCACAGACGAAGTCCTTCAGGTGCGCTGGTGGCTTTCTGGTGCGGGTTGAGCGGTGAGGTTCCGGGGTAGCTACCGTTTCAGCCTCGGGGGCTCTTGGAGCCGAGTGGACCAGGCCCGGCATGGGGTCTGGTGTAGCCGGTGTGGCTGGTACCTCGGCCCGAGGGGTCTCTGGTTTTGCCTGGGATGGCGGCTGTGGGTCTGTCCCCGAAGTGGGGCCGGTGGAGAAGGCTCCGGGTCCTCGTCCCTGTCCAGGTCCTCAGGGTCCAGCGGTAGCATGCGGTGGCATAGCTGATCGATGTGCCGATGTAGGATCTGGCCATCCTCGCAGGAGACCTCGTACGAGCGAGGGCCTTTAACCCGAATGACTCGGGCTGGAATCCATGTGTGCCCCCTGCCGTAGTTCCGCGCATACACGGGGTCCTCCGGGAAGAACCCCCTGGCTGCCTCGTAAGTCTCCGTGCCCGGGGCCTCTGGGGGGGCCCGGTCGGGGTGTAGCCGATCCATTCGGTAAGCCAGGCAGCGGCCCAGAAGTAGTTCGGCAGGGCTGCGGCCCATCGTGGTGTGGGTCGTGGTGCGCTGGCCAAAGAGAAAGGCCGCCAGTTTGTAGTCCCAATCGGAGGAGTCCAGGCGACGGAGCGCGTCCTTTGTGGTGCGCACCATGCGCTCGGCCTGGCCGTTGGTTGCAGGATGGAACAGGGCGGACCGGATGTGGCGGATTCCATAGTACCTCGTGAAGGCCTGGAACTCGGCTGAGGTGAACGCTGTCCCGTTGTCTGTGACCAGCGTGTCAGGGATCCCTTGGGCGCTGAAGATCCTCCACATGGCCCGGATCGCTGCCTGTGAAGAAGTGGAGGGCACTGGAACCACTTCCAGCCACTTGCTGTATGCATCCACCAGGATGAAGAAAAGCTGGCCCTGGAAGGGCCCCGCAAAGTCCAGATGGAGGCGAGACCAGGGACGGTGTGAGGATTCCCAGGCCCTCTCCGGTGCTCGAGGTGGTTCCGGCCGCAAGGCTTGGCATGGCTGGCATCTCTTGACCACATCCTCGATGTCTTTATCCAGCCCCGGCCACCACACGTAACTCCTGGCCAGGGCTTTCATACGCACCACCCCGGATGTGCTTCGTGCAGGGCGGTGAGGACCCGTTCCCTTAAGGGCGTGGGGATGACCACCCGGCTTCCCCACAGCAAGCAACCCTTGTGGGTAGAGAGTTGATGTTTTTGGTTAGTGAAAGGCGCAATGTCTGGGTCCCCTTTGGCCTCAGGCCACCCCCTCACACCCAGTCTAAGACCCTCCCCAAAATCTTGTCCTTGGAGGTGCATCGGGCCACCTCCTTGACGTGGACCGGCTGGTCCGGGAGAGCTTCCAGGCGCACGACCTGGAGCGCGGGCGCCGGGTCAGGGTCACATTTAGGCAGGGGCAGGCGGCTCAGAGCGTCTGCATGGCCCATCGCCTGCCCAGGCTGATGGACGAGGTTGTACGCATACCCCGCCAGGAAAATAGACCAGCGCAGCACCCTGGGTGAGGTCATCTGTGGGGTTTGCCAGTCATGTGCGAGGAGACCCAGAAGTGGCTTGTGGTCCATCAGGACCGTGAACGGGCGACCATACAAGTAGTGATGGAATTTTTTCACCCCTGCCACGATTGCCAAGGCCTCCTTTTCTATTTGCGCGTAGTTGCGCTCGGCTGGAGACAAACGAGTAGTAGGCGACCGGGACCTCGCAACCATCTGGCAGCCTGTGCCCCAGGACCACCCCAACCCCATAGGGAGAAGCGTCGCACGCCAGCACCACGGGGAGGGCCTCGTTGAAGTGGGCGAGGACCGCATTTGATACTAAGAGGTCCTTTATTGCTTGGAACGCCGCGGCCTGTGGCGGCCCCCAGACCCATGGTGCCGACCTGTCGAGGAGGTGGTGAAGAGGTTCTGCCACGGCCGCCTTGAGGGGTAAAACGGAGTGGTAGAAGTTCACCAGGCCTAGGAACGCTTGTAGCTACGTTTTGGACTTCAGAGCTGGTGCGTGTGTGATGGCTTCCACCTTGTCCGGGGAGGGGTGCAGGCCGGAGGCGTCCACGGCAAAGCCCAGGAATTCCACTCGCGGCACCCGTAGCAGGCACTTCTCCCACTTGACCTTGAGGCCAGCCAAGTCGAAGCGTTGCAACACGGCCCTCAGTCGGTCTGCGAAGGACGAGTGGTCCGGGGCGGCGATCAGCACGTCATCTAAAAATGGCTGGACCCCGGGGATGCCTTTGAGGAGGGAATCCATAAATGATTGAAAGATCCCTGGAGCGACTGAGACCCCGAACTGGAGGCGGTGCACTTTGAATGCCCCCTTGTGGGTCGAAATGGTCTGCGCCTCGGCCGTGGCGGTGTCCACCGGCAACTGCTGGTACGCCTGTGCCAAGTCTAATTTGCTGAAGATCTGGGCCCCCGCTAGGGCCGCTAGCACGTGGCTCACAACAGGTACCGGGTACGCGTGGGCCTGCAGGGCTTTGTTGATTGTACATTTATAGTCCGCGCAGATGGTTTGACCGGTGTGACTATGGGGGTCTCCCACCGGGCTGAGGCTACTGACTCTAGGACCCCTTGTTCTACCAGGCGGTTGAGTTCGGCCTCCACCTTCGGCTTCATGGCAATCGGGGGCAATCGGGCTTTGATGCGGATGGGGTGTACCATAGGGTCTAGGTCCAGGGATATGGCAGGGCCCGTGAACTGCCCCAGGGTTCCATCGAAGACGTGGGGGAATTCTGCGCACACCGCCCCGAAATCGTGGGCCCCGACCTGGTTGATGCCCTTAATGGAGAGTCCCAGGGCCTCGTACCAGGCTAGTCCAAGCAAGCTGGAGAGTGGTCGGTCCACCACCAGTAGGTCCAGGTGGCCCTTGAAGCTTTGGAACTGGACCCTGAACTTGCCCCAGCCCAGAACCGCCACGGGGTTCTTATTAAAGTCCCGTAGCCGGAAACCCCGTGACTTCTGCAGTGGTGGCCTTCCCTTTGGACACAGCAAGCGGAGCGTATCCGCAGATATGATGGAGTAGGTCGACCCGGTGTCGATCTCCATGGTGCAGGGGGCTCCCTCTATGAGGACCGTCACATGCATTTTGTTGGGGCCGTCGGGGGGCAAGTTACAGACCTGGTGTTGCGGGAAGTGGGACGACACGGTGTGGAGCTCGAAGGGCTGTTCCGCGGTGGTCTGGTGTGTTGCAGATCTCGGGCGTTGTCCTTTGGATCGGCAGACCTTCGCTATGTGCCCTGCTTTGTTGCAGAAGCGGCACACCGCGTTCCTGAAATGGCATGACTTGCGCTCGTGGTCCTCCCCGCAACTGGCGCACAGGCTTGGAGGCGAGGCCTTGTGGGTCCTGGAAGACGTGTGTTTAGGTCGATGCGAAGTCCGCTGGCGGAGCTGTAGGACTTCCTCCTCGTCCGAGGCATCGGATCCGCTGATCACTTGAGTGCGGTGGACCGCCTTGGCGCAGCGGTCTCGATGGGCCTTCTCGTAGGCGGAGGCCTCCCAGACCGCTTTGTCCAGGTCGAGGTCGTCCTGGCTGACCAGTTTCCGCCAAAGTTTGGGCTCTTGCAGGCTCACCAGGAATTGGATAAGCAGGGTGTCCGCGAGGCTTGGGAAAGCACAGTTAGTGGCTGCCCGCCGGAGCCCTGCCAGGAAGTCATAGGCGGACTCGTCAGGCCCTTGTACCCTCACGCAGAAGTCCATTCCCTCCGCGAATTTAGTGGGTTTGGGGGAGAGGTGATCCGTCAACGCCTTTGTCAGCACAGTGTAGGGCTCCTCTGCTGTCTTTTTGGGAGCGATGAGGTCCTTGAGGAGTAGGACGGTGCTCATGCCGCACAACTGTAGGAAATGGTCCTTCTTCATACCGTCGTCCGTGATTTTCTGGCAGTTGAAATAGCTTTCCATGATCTTGAGCCAGGTCTCCCATTCGGTGGGGCGGGAGATATCGAAGGCGGAGATGTTGCTCTGGGGGGTCGCCATTGTGCTGTGCCCACGTGGTTGGGTAGGCTCAGGAACGGCGGCGGTGGCTGGAGCGTTGAGAAGGGCGCTGCTGCTCTTGGGGTCAGCAGGGTGCACAGCGGAGCCGGGAGCGGAGCGATGAGCAGTAGCCGGAGAGTTGGGATGCGAAGCGGAGCGGTTCCCAGAGGTCTCGGCGTCGGGGCTCGATGCGGTGCTCGTGTTGGCATCCAGGTCTCTTCATGGGTTAGTGGATCCCACCTTCGTCGCCAGTGAAAAGTATGCAGGCGGAGAGTGATTTCAACTAAGCATACCTTTATTTAGTTCCGAACAAAGACAACTGACCGGCTCGCAGGCCGGTTTATATTCATTCAGAAAACCCACCACCAAGCTCACCCAAACACACTCCCTACTTCCGATAGGCTATTTACAGTAACCGAGAGACCTATTGGCCTCCCGGCTGGGGGCCTAGCCCCTTCATTTGGGCGGCTCGGGTCCTTCCCTTTAGACTTGAAGCTATTAAGGAATTGTGCCTGGCCAGCCCGAGCAAGTCCGGGCATGTCAGGCTGAATACATTACAAAAGGATTCTTAGAGATGCTTTACATAAAGGGAAATGATAGAAGTAAATAGTTGCCAGTAAACTAAGTGTGAACTGTGGTAAATTTAGTTTGAGACTTCCTGGGTGCCACTGAGACCTCTGCCAGCCCCACCTACCTCACAGGGTGTCTGTTGTGGGGAAGGGAAGGGACAGGAGTTTGTAAGCCGCTCTGAGACTCCGAGTGAAGGGCGGGGTATAAATCCAATCTTTTCTCTTCTTCTTCTTCTTCTTCCCAATAACTTGTGGGGGGTTTGGGGGCAGGGACATGGGGGCATGATGTTATGTGAACCACTACATTTAGGGATGCCAGCCTCCATGTGGGACCTGGGGATCCTCTGGAATTACAGAATTACAGCTCATCTCCAGACTAAAGAGATCATTTCCCCTGGAGAAAATGGATGCATTGGAGGGTGGAGTCTAAGGTACTGTGCCCCACTGAGGTCCCTGTCCTCCCCAGGCTCCACCCTGAAACCTCTAGGTGTTTCCTGCCCTGCATCTGGCAACCCCACCCCCCATTCCCCGCTGGTGGCCAGGGAGGACCTGGCAACCCTATTACTTATGGGGAACATCTGGAAGTGACACAGGGTAGGAATCTAGGAATCACCAGAAACTCGATGGTAAAACCACATGATATCGGGGTTTTTTTGGTATTTGTGTGTGTTGTATATATGCCTGGAAGTCATGGTTGGCTTCTGGTGACTCCTAGTGGGGCTTGGACATTTCAGAGAGGTGGCTTGCTATTGCCTGCCTCTGCGTCCCAGCCCTGGTATTCTTTGGAGGTCTCCCATCCAAGTACTTGCCAGGGTCGACCCTGCTTAGCTTCCCAGATTTGATGAGATCAGGTTTACCTGGGCTATCTATGTCAGCGCATGATGTTGAAGGTTTTTTAAAAATGTTATCCCACTGCTGTTCCTATAGCAGAAGGCTCTAATAACTCTAATAACAGACTCACAACTACTACTACTACTACTGTCCAGACAGTGAAAACTTTATGGAATACTAATCAACATCTCGATTATTAGTAGTGTTAATTTATAGTATCATTTATGCAAACAGACTTTGTTATATTGACTCAATATCTTTCTCTGACATTTGATAATGATAAAAGGTTGCTAATGCCTGGCTAGAATCATGTTAAGTCTGCTGAAGATTACACCGTAAGGAACTGGGGACAGCATCATCACTCAAATGCCTAGCAGCGTTAAATAGGCTTCCCTTGCCTGTGAAGGTGATAATGAACTGAACTTGTATAGAAGAAAATATTCCATAGAGAAGGCACCACAACAAAAGTCTTGGGTTGGTGGTACTTTGATCAGCTGCCAAATGGGAAAGAGCCAGGAACAAAGACTGGAAGGCAAGCTTAGTGAGAATTCTTCTCCAGGTCAAATTATTATGCAGGCTGGAGAACTCTCTTCAGAGCTCAGATGCTCACCTCCGGGGATGGGTAGAGGCTGGATCTCTGCCTCTACTCTCCTTCCTCAGGATGGCCCTGCCTACCCCCAGATACAAGCAAAGCATTTGCCTAGAAGGTGTAGACCCAAATAATGGACCAGATCATGGAAACAGAGCTACTGCTTATCAGAAATGTTTTCCAAAGACAGTGAGGCAATGCAATGATTGGTGGAAAGTCAGACACTTTGTTTAAATGGACCTCTCAGCCAGAATATGCTTCACTTGTGGTTTTGCACATTGGCTTTGAGGAATTCTTGTCAACAAGTCCATTTATCCTAACCACATTTCTGTGGTTTTTGTTTGCTGATAGCAGTTCTTACAAACAGCACAGCCTCTAGGCTAGCAAGAAAGCCCCAAGTGGATGCTCAACTAGAGAGGTTATTCCAAGAGCAACTAACTTTACATAGCACTTCAGCAGAATGGAAAGCTGATGTCAGCAATTGTTGGGCCAGGAATTTATTTCGATGAGTTAAAAAACTGACACTTGTTTTACTAAAAGAGAGAGCTCAGCAGCCACTGAACAAGCAGTTTGGTTGTGGTGGTTAAGAGCGCAGACTCTAATCCGGGAGAACCGGGTTTGATTCCCCACTCCTCCATGTGCAGCTGTGGTTGTGACCTTGGGTCAGTCATAAGTTCTTTCAAAGCTGTTCTCTCAAGGGCAGGGTGTCCGTTGTGGGGAGGGGAAGGGAAAGGGATTGTAAGGCACTCTGAGACTCCTTTGGGTAGTGAAGGGCAGGGTATAAATCCAATCTCTTCTTCTTCACAACATCCTACCATCTGCCACACAGGAAGAGCTTTATTTACTTGAGACACTGACCCTCATCCATTTGGCAGTGCCAAATTGGAAGCTGTATTATATTGCAGCAGCAATGACATGGATCAAGGAGTGGGTGGAATTAAAAGATGGGAGAACTTTAGCGTTAGAAGGAGCGGATCTGTCAATGGGATGGCATGCGCACATATGGTACGGAAAGGACAAAATTCATGCCAGCTTCCATACAAATATAATAAGAAGCGCCTTGATGAAAATCTGGAACATAATTAAACAAAAATTCTACATTAAAACTCCTTTATGGATATCTCCTTTAGAGGCATTTATAAAGCCGACATTGATAACAGAAGGGACTATAAAAACATACGGCAAGTTATTAAATAAAACAGCAGAACTGAAAACAGAGGAATTAATAAAAAAACAAAATACACAACTGTCATGGTGGGAAATAAATATAATCAAATCAAGATACATGCTAGATAAGAAAGTAGGATTCTATACGACCCTCAATGAAATGGACAAAATCTGGCTTTCATCCAGCGATAAATTAATCCAGAAAATATATAATAAGCTGTTAGAGGAGGATCTCCAAGAAGAAATTATTAAAAACACTATGGTAGCATGGATAAAAGAGTTAGGATACACATTAGAAGCAGACCAATGGCAGAAAACATGGAGCTCAATAAAATATATGAGTGCGACGGCATATAAAGAAAATATTTACAAAATGTTCTACAGATGGCATTGGACGCCAGATAAAATTGCCAAATGTTTTCCAAATGCTTCTAACCTTTGCTGGAGATGTGGATGTAATAGAGGATCTTACCTTCACATATGGTGGAGGTGTGATAAGTTGAAAGCATTTTGGAAAAAAATACACAAAATCTTTTTAGAGATGTTTAAAATAAGCATCCCTCTAACGCCTGAAACTTATCTGCTTAATATGATTCCGGATAATATAAAAGACCACAAACATATAATAATTTACACCTTAACAGCAGAAAGAATCCTGATAGCTAAACGTTGGAAGTCAAAAGCCATTCCATCAATAACAGAACTTAAACACAAAATTCTGGATATAGCGGAAATGGACAAGCTGAGTTTAGCATTGAACAATAAACCAGAGGATATCTTCTGGAATAGATGGAAGATAGTCTACGATTGGCTAAAACACAAGAAGATAGAATAATATTTAGTTAATGCTAGTTTAAAATAATAGATTGAAAGTAACAGATGGACTTTTATTTGGAATTTATGTATAACTTAAAAGTTGACTTATGTATGATTTTGATGTGAAAGGAAATGTAATTATGAAAATAAATTTATATATATAAAAAAGAGACACTGACCCTCATCCAAAGGTTGTCTATGCATCTTAATACTATTAAAATAACAACAAAAATCCACAATCTAGAAGCAGCAAGAAAATCATCCACAAATAAAAACATCAACATTCATTTACTTATTTAATTTATACTCCACACCTGCTTCCTACAGAGGACTCGGGGTAGCTTACAGTATTTAAAATACAATAAATATAAATATAATACAAATAACTGCAAGTATTAAATGATAAAACCAATTAAAACATCAATGTGACAAGCCAATTTGAAAGGGTTAAAACAACTGACCAGTTCCCCAATTTGTAATGCTACCCAAAGGCCACCTGAAACAACACAACCTTGCATGCTTTAGGGAATACTGGAAGGTCCTACAGGGCACAAACTTCCCTGGGGAGCTGCTTCCAGAGAGAGGGGGAAGCCACTGAAAATGCCCTTGCCATGGTGGTTGACAGTTGGGCAATTCATGGGCCAGGCACCTGTTCTATAGCCCCAAGATGATGATCTAAGGAGGAGAGGGGGTCATACTGGGAGAGGTTGTCACACAGATAAGATGGTCCCAGACCATTTAGGGCTTTATAAGTCCGAAACAGCACTTTGAATTGGCAGGGGGAATTGATCGGAAGCCAGTGCAGGTGCTGAAGTATTGATGTTATGTGTACAGATCAGAGAGACCCAATCAGCAATCTAGTAGCTGCATTCTGGACCGCCTGAAGCTTCCGAAGCATCTTTAAAGGCATACCTATGTAGAACATGATACAGTAGTCTACTCTGGAGGTGACCATTGCATGAATCACAGTTCATTGCATGAACCATAGTCATGGTCAGAGTGGGACAGATAGGGGGCCAGCTGGCAGGTTCGGCATAGGTGATAAAATGCTGTCTTCATCACCCTGGTCATGTTTGTCCAGGGTAAGAAAATAATTGAGCCACACCTCTAAGCTCCTAATGGAGTCTACTGGAGAGACCTGGACTCTGTCAACTGCAGGTAACACCAGCCACCCCTGGGCCCCGGACCTACCCAACCACATATTCTCCATTTTTGAAAGATTTAACTGCAGCCAGCTCATGCCTTACCTATTCACTACAGCATACAGGGCCAAGATCCTGTTAGTCAGCTGGTTTTAAAGCAAGAGGTAGAGTTGGGTGTCATCTGCATATTGGTGGCACCAAACTCCAGACCTCCTGACCATCTCCACCAGAGGACACAACATTGAGAAGAAGATCGACCCCTGCGGGGCCCTCACAGGTTAGGGCCCAGGGAGCCAATCTCTCTCCACCAATGGCTATCCTCTGTGAGCATTCCTGAAGGAGTGAGAAGAACCACCTCAGTACAGGGCTCCTCACCCCAGTGAAGGCTAGGAGGTCAACCAGGACCAGATGGTCAACTGTGTCAAAAGTAATTGACAGATCCAAGAGGATGAGCAGTGCTGGACTGTTTGGTGTAGTTGTTTGGTGCGTGGACTCTAATCTGGGAGAACCGGGTTTGATTCCCTACTCCTCCACTTGCAACTGCTAGATGACCTTGGCAAGCCATAGTTATGTCAGAGCTGTTCTCTCAAGGACAGTTCTGGAAGGAGCTCTCTCAGCCCCACCTACCTCACAGGGTGTCTGTTGTGGGGAAGGGAAGGGAAAGGAGATTGTAAACTGCTCTGAGACTCCTTCAGGCAGTGAAGGGTGGGGTATAAATCCAATCTTCTTTATCCAGATGTAATTGGAGATCGTCAACCAAGGCTACCAAGACTGTCTCAGTCCCAAACCTTGACCTGAAACCAGATTGGAAGGGATCCAGGGCTGATGCTTCATCCAGGAAATCCTGAAGCTGCTTGACCACTGCTTGCTCAGTAATTTTTCCTGGGAATGGAAGGTGTGACACTGGGTGGTAATTAGCTAGGTCCCTCTCATCTAACAATTTTTTTTTCAGGAGACGTGTCACTACTGCTTCTTTAAGGGAGTTAGAGAAAGTAGTCCTGAAAGAGGAGAGATTAGTAATTTCTCTTAGGGCTCCTCCTACTATCCCCTTGTAGGCTTTCACCAGACAGGAAAGGCAGGGATTAGTCTAAACAATTGTACTGGATGTGAACTAGCGGATGCAATGAGGCAGAGAAGTAAGATCACTTTGCCGCTTTCACCACCACTTCATAGGCCTTCAACTGGGCTCTATAGAGTATCCTCAGTGCTTCATCACAAATCTGCTGCCAGCACCACTCTAGCCATCTCAGTGCTCTCTTAGTGTCCCTCAGCTCCTCTTTATACCAGAGGACTAGGGAGGTTCAAGGGCGTAGAGGGCATTGGGGAGCAATTCGGCTTCCTGCAGGCCCTAGCTCCAGGCTTCAGTCAGCTCATTAAGACAACTGCTGGTAGCTTCAGACAAATCCTGCAGAGCATTCTGGAAACCAACTGGATCCATAAGTCTCTGTAGGCAAGCATAAATATGCTCATTGCCCATGCAGGAGGGAGGGGCAAAACTCAAACCGAACTTCACAAGGAAATGATCCAACCATGGCACTGGTTCACACAGAACCGCAGAACTTGGATCAACCCCTGCCAAAACATCAGATCCACCAAAGTGCCTGCTTCATGCATGGTGGCCAAAACAACCTGGGAGGTCTCAATGTTGCCATGGCAGCCATGCAGATGGTAAACCAGCAAGACATCCACCCTCTCCCTGGCACCCTATGCTAAGCCAACAGATTCAGTGTCGGGGATCATTACAGCAGGTATCCTGTGGAAGGAGAAAGAAACTTGGATGAGGATTGCCACTCCATCCCCTCCCCATCCTCCTATTTGAAGTTGATGGAGGACCAAGTAACCTGGGGGAGTCAGCTGAGTTAGTGGAACTATGTCATCTTCACTCACCCAGGTCTCAGTCAGGCATGCCAGGTTGAAATTCCTTCTCCAAATAAGCTCCCTGAGGGTAGCAGTCATCTTTACAACAACATTATTAAGTGATAAAAGCAGCATAAAAGGAGAACAACACAGAAACAAACCAGTAGACCATAAAAACATGCCAAACTATACACAAGACAGGGAAGAACATATCAGGCACATAACTAACCTCAAAAGCTGGGCAACATATATGCCTTCACTTAGTGCTGAAAGTATAACAGGGTTGTGCCAAGCAAAATATTGTGGAGGAGGATATTCCATATTTAAGGCACTATCACAGAGAAGGCCCTGATACCTTACCTCAGAAAATGAAGGAAGGCAGAGTATAGACTTAACTGACAGAGTACAGACAGGCCCGTAGCCAGGATTTTTTAATTCGGGAGGCCTTTAAATAAGTTGGGGGACACCCTGCACACACACCAAGGGAGCGCCACAAATAAAATAAAAAATTGGAAGTTGGGGGGCCTGGGCTGGATGGGAAGTCGGGAGGCATTGGCAGTACGTCTGGGGGCCAGACCCTGGGATGCCCCACTGTAGCTACGGGCCTGTGTACGGACAGGAGTAGAAGGTTCTTTAAGGTGATTTCCTCACAGGGACAGGCTTGTGTGGTTTCCCTGTTGCTGGTGGAGTTGTAAAAGGCAGATACAGCACAGCAACTACAGGGCTTCTATATGGCAGGTTTCCCTAAAGCTTGCCTACCCCAGTCCCCCAGCAGTGGCCATCCTACCTCCTCTGGGACACTGAGGCTTTTTCTTAAAAAAGAAAATAAAATATGACTGAAACAATATGTGTAACTGGGTCTCTGAATTCCCAGCTTTCATTAAAAAAAATATATATAGCCCCTTTCATTGTGGAGACATCCATTTGTGTCTCTGTTTTTATATTATATATATAATATATATAGTGATCTATTGCCAATTAAAACAAAACAAAAAATCCCCCAGTAGCAGGGAGGAAATGGCTATGGCAGAGACAGGGAAAATTGCTACCATGCAAACAAAAAAAACAAAAAACCCCAACACTGAACTTTCCCACCAGCAGGACAGGCATTCAGGCTTAACTGCAATCTTTCCCAACAGTTCTCAGGAAAGCAGGTTTGAGAAAGACTGGGGAAAAACCAGGAAAACTCCAAGGGGTGCACAAATGCACCTTAATATTGTGGGGAAGCAGGGAAAAAACCCCAACAGCACAGAACCAGGGGCAGATAACCCAATGTGGAAATGGTCTAGGTCGCCTAGTCCTATACTTTTTAGGGCTTTAGAAGAAGTTACTTTGGGTCTGGAAGGAAATTGACAGCCAGTATAGTTATTTCAATTTGGGAGAAATACATTTCCTGAAGGAGACATCAGTCAGCATTTGGCTACTGTATTCTGCACCAGTCAAAGCCTTTGTCTTTAGATATAGCCTCATGTGAAGTCCATAACAAACAGGGGTCATTTCATGCAGGAGCGCACAGGAGCGGAGCTCCGGCAGTAAAGAGCCCAGGGGGTGGGCACATGCAACAAGCCCCACCCCCTGCTCCCAGCAGCCCTCAGTCAGAGCAAGAAGCAGCCAGGTAAGCTTGTTTGGCTTAAATTGTTTTTTAAGACATATGCAAGTTTTAATCTGTCAGCGGGTTTGGTGGCACTGATGAGTGCAGAAATTTTGGGTATAAATTTTGTAAACAAACAAATAAATAAAAATGGTATGTACTAGTGAGGAGATATCTATTTGCAACTCTGGATCGAACCTAGCTCCCAAGATGCAATCCTGCTCTTTTAGAAGAAGCACCATCCTGTCCAGGACAGGCTGATTCCTCAATCCCCAAATAGCCAAATTGTTGATTAGCAACACCTTTTAAAAATCTGGCTTGCATTTCAGATTGCAGGGGGCAGCAGATGGGGCAACTAGTTAGCATAGTGAGGCTGCGATCACACACACAATTAGCCCTGCCATAGGCATGGGTGCTGGGTGGATTTAAAGGGTGCGATCAGACACGAACATCTGGGAAGTGTCCTGCATCCGTCAGCAACCCATTTTGTTCCACCACAGAAGTGGAGTAAAAAGACACCGGGGAAAATCTGGTATTAAACGGGTTGCAACGAGCCATGGACAGAGTTTCCCCTGTCTGATCGCTCCAGCGTGCTCTCATGGCGTTGGGATGGTCTGATCAGGCCATCCCAACTCCATGCCGTTGTTTCCCCCCCCTTCTCAGTATGTGCATCATCGCGAACTCCTTAGGGAGCCCTCAGTGCTGAGATGCAACTCATCAATTCCTCATTTAAGCGCATCAGAAACAAACAGCAATCCCCCCCCGACTCACCCACGCTTGTGTCTGATCACGCAGCGGCGCAGCTTCCAAGGACTGTGGGATCGCGCAACTGTGGGTCAAATTCCTTCACAGGAAATAGCCTCACCTCCCCCCCCCCCCCGGCGTTATCTCGCACGTGTGACCGCAACCTGAGATTAGGGACTTCCTACTATTTTGAAATAGTCTCCTTCCAGTCTCCTGATCGGTTCACTGGTCCTGCTGAGATCTGTTAGTTACTGGCTCCCTTCTAGCTAAACAGTCTTCTCTTTCTCTCTCCTCTTTCTTACAAAGTATGTTTTCTTCTTGATAACTGACTTTATTCTTTAAACAGCTTGTGCTTTGCTTTACTGCATATCTACACTCTGTCAACAATCTGAGTTTCCATCTCCCTGTTCTTTCACTTCTACTTCTACTTATCATTTCCTAGGGTTACCATCCCCCCGATGGGGGTGGGTTTCCTTCCACTTTTGGGGCCCCCAGTCTGCTGTTGCCAAGCTAAGTTATGGGGGGAGCCCCACCCCTGAGCAGCCCCATCCATGACAACGTGCCTGGTGCAATGACATCACCTGGAAGTGATGTCATCATTCAGGGCATGTTGCGGGGGGGGGGATGCTGCAGCATTTGAGAAAAAACTCAGTGGGTGATGTCATCATGACATGCACATTTTGTGAGCACACCAAAACATCCAGGAAGAAGGAGAGGAACCCCCCCCACACACACACACTGGAACACAGTAAAATGATCCCTCTAAGCTGTGGAGTCTTGTGAGCAAAAATTCTACTTTGTGAGCTACTGGCTTTAAAGTTGTGAGTGAACGCTTTGGCTGCTGCATAAATTAGTTTGCTCTGGAGCCATCCTTCCTGAGCTATGACAAAAATGTGAACTGGAGGCTAAAAAAACTTTGAGCTAGCTCACATTAACTCAGCTTAAAGGGAAGGGCCTAGCAACCCTATCGCTTCCTGTCTGTGCAAATGTCCTTCTCTTAAAATGACCAGCACTTTCGAGAATATTGCCACTTAATAGAATCTCGGATTTCAGGTCTAGCCAGTGCTTTTTGTTTTCTAAAAAGTGCCAGTACTAATATTGTTCTGGTTTCCACCAATTTCCCCCTCAGTATTTGAGAGACCCGTGAGAAAAGGTGCTGCTCCTCAGTACTGGTGGGAACTGAGTTGCTTCTAACACTTGTTTAGTTGCCATACAAGCAATAACAGTGAAGATTTCTGATCACCATTCTTCAGTGGTTAGATCCACTGAATTTAAGGTAAGAGCAATTATCTGTGTTGCTGCTCTGAAACCTGCCGCAGAGTAACTACTGAAAGCCAGTGTTCATTGGAACCATAAGCCTTGTAGCAATTAATTCCTACTGAAGACAGGATTGGATCCCTTTAAAAATCACATCCTCTAGTTTAACAGGCTGCCAATGACAATGGTGGTTTGTTTAGATAAGGGCTAAACAACTGTGCTGTATCTGGTTTCCTCCACCTCCTTAGGTATTTATGCCAAGGCCAACTGTTGTTGTTTTTGCTTCCCCTGCTTCTCTAATTTTTGCTAGGAGGATAATAATGGCCTGCAGGAATGACCAAGACTAGTTCTCAGCTCCTCCCCTTTCCTTCCCTTAGTTAATTTCCCAGGCTTTGATTTACTAATTAGCCACTTCCCCTTTGCTCTGCTTCCCTTTACAAAAGTCACATCTCCTGCCTTATATGTCTCAGATAAATGAGTCAACAAGAAAGGATGCCCGAGAGCATGCAGAGCGCAATGTGCAAGCAAGGAAAGTGTGGAATTTTAATGGCACAGGAAGAGATGGATCACAGGGCTGAGAGACATACAGTTATCAAGTGACCTTTATTTGAAGAGACTTCCTTTACCGTGTGACCATTACATTACTAGTATTTCTCCATAGGATTTTTTTTGTCAGTAGTACTCCTGTCTCTCTTTAGAGAGTAACATTGTGTGTGTTTTAAAAATGCCACGACCAAGAGTGGTATTTACTATTAGGGCTGCTATCTTGTCAGAGTAGTGCTTTTGTGCCTTTAATAGCTGCATCATAAGCAGGAATTTAGTTGGGGAAGCTGTTTCTGACATGCTGGTGAAATGACAGAGGAAACTTGATTTGCTAGATTAATACTTGTGCATTAGGCAGAAGGCAAAAGAAGCCTGACAGGTTATAAAAGGAGGAAGGGCTACTTGCCCATCAGGCTTTCAGAAATGTAACAGCACTTCAGTTTTCTATACTCAAAGGCCCCAATCATTTACCAAAGTGTTCTTAAGAATATGAAATACTTTGATATGATCACAAGATTGCCAACTCTTAACGCAGTAAATTATGGGCCAGTCATTCACCGTCTTCATTGAACAGAAGCCTTGAGAGGTTTCTACCATTTTGAATATCACAATAGCTTTCTGCAACTGCTTCCAGGATGGGGTATGTTAAAGTAATTAATGCTGGATCCCAGGAAACAAGTCAAGCAGAGGAAACCAGCTGTTATCTTGTCAAACTATTAGTTAGTCTCAGCATAGCAGGAAATGGGTCATTTGGGGTCCATGCTCAATGGAGTCCAACCTCAGGAATGATAGGTACTAATGAAAAACATGTAAATTGCTTCCCACAGAACTGTTTCTCCCACTAAGCTACCAGCAGTTGTGTGGGGTGATATAAGAAGGGGAGCCCTGTTGCGGTAGTGGTATAGAACTGAGGTCCAGGGGTCAGAAGCTGTTTCCCACACTGTATCATCATGAGGCAAAGCAGGCACAGAGCACAGCAGATCTGGAGGGCAAAGAGTTAAATACCCACGAGTTCCCTTCCCTACTCTCAACCTCCACCCTTTAGGTGAGAACTTGAGTGTGTCCTTCTCTGAGGAGATTCTATCCAGGTGTGCTGTAGCTGCATTGCAGTGTGAGAGAGGGTGCACTGGCTACGGCCAACAGTATGTGCCTATCCACAGAACTATATTTGCAAAACCTGAGCAGATTATGTAATGAACAATTTGCACTCTGTTCTAGATCCACATGACATAAAGATGGAATCCGTGAAAGTCAGATTTGTGAAGACCTAGTCTGAAGAGCTCAGCTCCTCAGGGGAATTTTAACTGTGGGAAATATCTGCTGGTAAAGGGAAGAGTAAAAAGTACTGCAGCAGAATTATTTGCTGTCATTTTTGCACAAGCATCTGGTGTCCTTTGGGTCCCACTCTCACAGCTGTGAACTTCCTTTGACCCATCAAGTCCTACAAGGTCTTATCCTACTTCGCAGAGAACAGCCTTGGCTGTCCACTCTCCTATCCTTGTTTGTCCTATTTCAACTAAAACTGTCTTTTCCATAGGTTCCAAAGTCCTTCAGAGGTCAACACATTCTAAACATACACCAAACTTGTACATTCAGCATTAAGTTTTAGGAGTGTGCTCAGTCCATTGCCTGTACATTTTCTCGAATACAACAAGCATCTTGAGGGGGGCATTAGAGACTGGAAAAACAGGCTGAGCATGCAGGGATTATTTGTGTGCGAGAGGGAGGGAGACCCCCCCTGGTGGCATGCCCCAATCACAGTTAGGGCCCTCTGTGGGTATGTGTGTGTGTGTGTGTGTTAAGTCGCTTCCAACTTACTGCAACCCTATGAAGTAATGTGCTCCTGCAAACTGAGGGCCATGGCTTTCTTTATAGAATCAATCCATCTCATGTTGTCTTACTGTTTTCCTGCTGCCTTCAACTTTTCCTAGCACTCTTGTCTTTTCCAGTGACTCTTATCTTCTTATAATGTGACCAAAGTATGATAGCCTCAGTTTAGTCATTTTAGTTTCTAGGAAGAGTTCAGGCTTGATTTGATCTAGAACTCACTCTTTTGTCTTTTTGGTGGTCCATGGTATCTATAAAACTTTCCTGAAAGACTGTTGAGTGCAAAGACACGAGCCAGACACCATGCTTAATTTTGTAAAGAAAAAAAACAATTCTAAGTTTACTGAAAAAACAAAAGGGAAAGGGAACTTTGGATAAAAGAAAACAGAGAATACATCCTAGCTTCTAAACTTATATCCTAACAGTTACATGGCTAAAAACAGAATAATAGCTACTTCTTCTCCTTCTTCTTGCTTAGGACAAAGAGCAGAAGATCTGCAATAAAACTTGTGAATACATACATACAAGATCAAAACATTTCCTGTAAACAAGATGTTGACTGACCAATAGAAAGGTCACTTAATTAGAAAAACTCCCACAGACTTTACCGCATAAACTTATCTCTAAGTGGTTACAGGTTACACTAGTAATGTCCTGTCTAACAACAACAGTTAACTCCATAATGGCTGAAATGTAAGCAACCTGTAAACTCCAACATTAATTTTATCTAAAATCTACTTATTTGTCTTTTTGATGGTCCATGGTATTTGTAAAACTCTCTTCCAGCACCATGTTTCCAATGGATCAACTTTCTTCCTCTCAGCTTTCTTCGTTATCTAACTTTCACATCCATACATAGTAATGGGGAATACTATGGCATGAATTAACTTAATCACCAGTGACACATCCTTACTTTTAAAGATCTTTTCTAACGCCTTCGTGGCTTCCCTTCCCAGTCTCAATCAACTTGATTGCAGTTTTCCTTTTGCTTGATGATGGAGCCATCTTGAGCAATTTCAATTTCTTCATTGTCAACCTTAAAATTGTGTAATTCCCTGGTAGTCATTACTTTTGTCTTCTTGATGTTCAGCTGTAATCCTGCTCTGGCACTTTCTGCATTCGCCTTCACCAGTAGTCATTTCAAGTCTTCTCTATTTTCTGCCAGTAGTGTGGTGTCATCTGCATATCTCAAATTGTTAATGTTCCTTCCCCCAATTTTCACTCCACCTTCATCTAAATCTAAACCAGTTTTCCTCTCATAAACTCCAGTAACCAATGTAAGCCTTGCCTAGTTTGACCATGAGTTCAGCCTCAGAATAAATAAAACAAGTTACAGAAGAAGAAGAAGAAGAAGAAGAAGAAGAAGAAGAAGAAGAAGAAGATTGGATTTATACCCCGCCCTTCACAGGTGAGGCAAGATGGATAGCTGTTTTAAAACTGGATCTAGGTATGGAAGTGTGTGCGACATGCACTCCAGGATGATTGGAGAGAGACTGGGGTGCACCTTTCAATGTGGGTAAATCCCATAAATCTGGATTTGGAGAGGCTTCCCACCAACCCAGGGCAGCTAAGTGGGATTCTCAGGGGTAAATGTTCTGCATTGTTAAGTTAGCTTGGGCTTATGTTTATGTTCTTTTCATCAGACCTGTAACCAGTAGGCAGTGATAACTATTTTCTCTGTCTATGCTCTAGTTTAATCTATACCAATAAAGTATTGTCCTGTTTACGAATGCATGCTGTGATTCAACCCCTCCTCACTTCATCTTAGATCACTTGCTCATGCTTAGATACTCTCACACTCTTGCACATGGGCTGAAACAATTGCGAAGCTCTGCCCTTTGTACTTGCTCAGAGACAGCCTTTACCAGGGTTCCCCAAGTCACTTGTATCATGGGAGACTGAATTGAGCCTGCCTTGGCGGGGAGGGTGGGATATTAAATAAATAAATACCAAGGATTGTGGCACAATGAAGAGGAACACAGTTCACATACACACAAGCACACAACTTGCATGTAAGAAAAACCAATAAATAAATAAATAAACTTACCAGAAGAAGAAAAAAGACCGAGTCCACATTAACAGAGTTGCACAGAAAGTGACATCATTATGCCAGTGACTTCTGGGCGACACTCTGGTATTTGGGCAAAAATTCTATAGTAAAACCAGCTTCTACCATAGAGTTTTTTTTCTCAAATACCAAAAATTGCTGGCATGATGACATCACTTCTTGTGCAACATGGCCTGGGCCTTTCTCTTTCTACTGGTAAGTCAGCTGATGAGTGGCTAGGAAGCAGGGCGTGGCAGTGGGGGACCCCCACCTCCTCAGGGGGGAGGGAGGTGTCTGGCAACTCTCGGGAAAAATCATGGTTTAGAACTGTATCTGAATCATTTATTTATTTATTATTTTAATTTATAGCCCGCCCTCCTCACAAACGGGCTCAGGGTGGCTCACAAATAGGGCAAATGCCAATACATAAAACAAGTTAAAAACAACAAGTACAAAATCATGCAGCAATCTACCACCTTCAGCTACCTCATGAGCCTGTTGCAAGTCTAAATCCTATTTTTAGTACCCTGAGTTAAACTCCTTAGACAAGCCTCACATTTTAAAGCTATTTTCACCAGCAGTTGTCCATGCAAGTCTTGTGATTACCTGGAGAGCCATCGAATTCACACCAGTCCTGATTCTAAGCCTTTAAAAGCCACATGACACAAAAAATTAGCCAGCCAAGGCTTTTCCTAGCAAGGAAATGTAGAAATTGGGAAAACTGCTTAATTTTTGCATGTCAGGCTGCTGTTAAAGGCAGAGGAGGAAGGCTAGTAAAAAGATAGTATCAATAAATAAAGCAGGAAACAGTACAAATGTGAGATGACCCTTGTATCAGCGGTGACTATAGAAGCTGTATTTCCTCTTATGGGCTGATTGGTTCCTTCTGTTCCATTTTCTGTACTTGCCTTTCAGTGCAGCTGTGCTTGTCTTTTATACTCACCTGTTTCTCCATCAGCACCTTGGCAAACTAACTTGCTTGCCAAGTTCCAACAAAGACTTTATTTCAAGCTGTGAGCCTGCAGTCCCAATTCCTAGTGCACGCCTGGAAAAAGAGAACTTTTGACTTGTAACATTAAGCCAGTTGTAAACAGACCTCAGCAGAAAAAGAGAACGTCTTGGGAGGATAATGAGCCCACCCTTTAGGTTACACGAGAACCAAAAGCTGTATCTGGAAAATGATGTTGCTCCAAGAAAGCAGTACAGTCTGGGGAGAACGATCAAATACAGCCTCTGGGAAGGGAAGAACCTCTAGTGTCAATCCACTAGTGCTCAAAGACAGCCATGTGAATGAACTGCCATCATCTGCCACAGCATCAGTCTTAACATACACTTACTTCCGTTGTAAGAACCCAAGATCAAGACAAGTGTATGCCACAGTGTGAGCTACACTAGGACCATCTGGCTGGCTACTAAAAAACATATCCTGTCAACTGAAATCAGTTAGCCACCTTTGGGAGGGGGGCAGGGCTTCTGTGCTTTGAATATCTAAATGGCAGGCAGAAATGCAGCCTGTGGAGGTTTCTTTGGGGAGGAGACCCCCCCCCCCTTGAATTTCTACCTATCAGGCAACTATGAAAATCATCAGAGGTCCCTGAGAAAAAGAGGGGGGGCATTCTAATGAGAGTTATTGAGGCAGCTCAGAATGACAGCCACATGTACTTCCTATTGCTATGACTTGCTTATGTTAGGAAATTCTGGGTGGATTATACCATGCAGCATAAATAGCATTGCAAGTTAAATTTTAATCTGATTTTCAAAGGCAACAGTTCAAACAGAAAAGCATTTGAGAATTTGGAAATGATTTTTGTTTGAAATTCCAAACATATGTAAAAATCAAGCTATATTGTATTTTAAACAAGACTTCGTTTGAAAAGTTATTTGGCCTCAATCCACAGAGCTACAAAAGCAGGAATATGAGCATATAGGTTTTAGGTTTAATTTCCTCATCCTCCAATCAGGACAGAGTGAAGACTGATCCCGACATTTATAAGCACAATACCAATCTAAGCCCCTTTTATTGGCAGGACCCCCCCCCATGCAAGCTGGGCAGCTGCCTCAAGTCAAGGCCGCAGAGAGCCATCTTGGGCCCCCGGACAAAGATTCCATCTGCCCTCCCGTATCACCCTGATCCAAACCAAATATCATAATAAAGCAAATTCCTTGGGTTGCTGTTGCCATGAATCTATGATAATAAAACAATCTGCATGTCCATCCATCCGCGTCAGGCATAACTTATCAGAAAATAAAGCTAGGTGTTTGAAACTTGGCCACCAACCTCAGGATGATGATGGGATGATGGGAATTGGAATCGCCCCAGATTACCTCCTTGATGTGTAATAAGAGAGCGTTTAAGCAACCTGCCATGTGTTTTTAATATTCAAATCCCTTATCTTACATGGAAGGTTGCTGGATGACCTTGGGCCGGTCACACACACTCAGCCATACCTACCTCACAAAACTGTTGTGAGGATAAAATGGAGGACAGGAAAACAATGGAAGCTGTTTTGGGTCTCTATTGGGGAGATTGACTTGGGCCAGGTTGACATCTGCTATGAATTTACAATTCACCTTGCTGTTGCTTCATTGGGTATTTCACCAGCTCTTTTGACAGGCAGTAGAACTGCTCATTCAGTATTCAGACCACCATTAAATATTGTGAGCACAGCAATGGGGGTGTAATGTCTACATAAATCTTCATGATTGCATAAAAGAAGCAGGAATATTCCTCACATGTTCTCAGCCAAGCTGCTCCTGCCAAAAATGCCTTCCACATCTACTTAGTTTACACATCCTGTGCATCTCAACATGTCTCTCTGTCTATATACCTAGAACTGCATCTCATAACTGATTGGTAGCCAATGGAGTAAGTGCAGGATGAGTAGCCAATGGAGTAGCTGCAGGATAGGCATGACACGCATGACACGCATGTTCTGCCTGGCTCCCACTAGTAACTGGACTGCTGCATTCTGTAGCAAGTGGAGTTTCCGAAATAACTTCGGGGTCAGGGCGGTATATAAGCCGAATGTATAAATAAATAAATATTATCAGACATGAATGGGAATAAGAGGAAGAAAAGAAGAATTCAGGCCAGAGAGAGTTAATACATAAGCTACAAAAACAGCTATTTTCTTGTAAGTTGCCTGAATTCTCATGGTCTGAAGTAAAAATTTAGCTAAAATAAGTAAATTTTCTACTCTTGAGTCTGCTAATAGTTTAGGAACTAACATAAGAACATAAGAGAAGCCAATGTTCGATCAGGCCAATGGCCCATCTAGTCCAACACTCTGTCACACAGTGGTAAAAAAATACCAGGTGCCATCAGGAGGTCCACCAGTGGGGCCAGGACACTAGAAGCCCTCCCACTGTTGACCCCCCAAGCACCAAGAATACAGTGCATCACTTGCCCCAGACTGAGAGTTCCTATCTAAGTAGCATATCTACTGAAGACTCTGTCCACTGTAATGTCAAAGATTTAATACATTTCTGTCTTACCTTGTTATACCAGGGACATTCAAATAAAACATGGCATACAGATTCAATAGCACCCAAGCCACAGCCACAATATTTATTTGAGAAAGGTATGCCTAATATGCGGCCTTCAGAAACTGCAGAAGGTAGTGCATTTAATTTTGCAAGCACAATTGCTCTCCTATACTTTGGGACTGATATATTGGAATTGTAAAGCTTGGGGGAATTCCTATGTAAAGGGAAGAGCAAACCCTCCTCGCTCTGCATATGGTGCTGTTTGCATCTATCTTCTTAATTAATTTCTTGATTGTTTTATGAGCTAAAGGCCATCTTAGAGCAGCAATTACATTTTCTGATCATTGCATGACATTCAATTTTTCTTCTATTGCTTGGTTCCATGCACTAGAGAAGTTATCATGCTTTGTATAAAACAGTAGGCTGTTATTCTCTAGGAAAATTATTTTAAGTCTCATATTCAGAGTAAAAATCCAAGCTCTGACCTCGATGAAATGTTGGCCCAGTCCTTATCTGAGGGTGGTACCTGCCACATACTTTGGCATTCCACAGATCAGACATAAGAACTGTATTAGTGGTTGGTCTGTGGTTTCATCTATTTTATGAATCTAGACTGATACATATAATATTTGGGATATCACCGTAGTATTGAAAACTGTAATTGCCATTTTATTGCTGCCCTGGAACAAGCTGCTGATGCTATTACAGCCTTACACTGGGATTTCCAAGATAGGTGATCATCAAAAATTACTCCAAGATACTGAAAGATCTGACCTGCTCCAGTTCATCTATATATCTAATAGTCAAGTTGCCCCCGGAGTGTGGATCGCTAAATCCGCGCTCCAGGGGCACTTGGGGGGGAGGGGGAGGTTTGTGCACTCTTGGGGCAGTCCCCAGGGGTGCACAAAAACCTAAAAACTTAAAAAAAATATTGGGGGGATGTTTAAACCCCCCCCGAAAGTGAAAGAGCGTTCGTGCGCATGCGAACGAACGCTCTGTAGCCAACCTTGCCGCCGCCTCAAAGGCGGGCAGGCGGGTGGGTGGCCTCGCCGCCGCCTCGGAGGCGGCCGGGGGGCCGAGGGGAGGTCCGGCTTCGCTGCTGCCGCCGCCTCCGACACGGATCCGGCCGGCGGGGGGGGGGGGAAGACGGGC
>NW_015175975.1:759978-774967 GCF_001447785.1 Gekko japonicus
CCTCTCCGCCGCCGCCGCCTCCGGGACATTGAGGGGGGGAGATGGAGGAGACGGAGCTCTTCTCCCCCCCCCGCGAATATCGCGGGTCCCCCTCTTGTTATTGTCTAATCTCCATTTATATCTGCAGACTCTTCTCTGTTTTGTAAAAACTAAAATCTTCAACTTGGCAGCATTAATTGTCAGATCATGCTCCTGGTGATAGCTTGAGAAGTATTGTGTTAATCTTCGGTGCACAATAAGAGATTGTGACGTTAAAACTGCATCGTCAGCATAGAGCAATATATAGCAAAGCACTCCACCTTTCTGGGTTGCTCTTAAATATCTCAGCTGGTATCAGATCAATCCCTGGAGCTTTATGTTCTGGCATGGATCCAAGTAACCAGACCATCCAAATCAAGGTAAGAGGCCAACTGCTGGGCTAAGTGAAGCCGATAGAATGCTGCTTTGTTTCCCTCCACAACAACACTGGCTTGCTTCTTCGGTAGCACTTGTGGGTTCAGTAATCAGAGAGCATCAGCTGGACCACAGAGAAAGTGGGAGCCGGTGACCTCTGCCTTCCCAGCTAGCATTACTTCCATCTTCCATCTTATCAGGACCCAGTTGCGATTTGTTCACCCTTAGCCAATTAACCATAGCAGTAAGGCACTTGTTCAAAATCTTTCTTTTTCTTTCTTTCTTCAAATTTGTACCCCGCCCTCCCCACTGAGGCAGGCTCAGGGCGGCTTATACAATAAAAGCATAATAACAATAAATATCATAGACATTTAAAACAATTCATTAGAACAATGTTACATTACATTGATACAATAATACATTAATATTAAAGTGCTAGCAGTTATATTACAATATCATACAGATGGCATTAATTGTCTTTATACTCTAGAATCACACTATCTCTCCTTATATATAATTCTCTTTGGTGAGACTCTTTTCTGAATGCTCCACATGCTCCCACAGCTTTTGGCTCCCTGACCTGTCATTCTGACGGTGTGCCAATGGCTGTGTGGCTGGAGTCCTGCCCACAGAGCCGGCAGCCCCCATTTTGCACTCAGTGTGCTTGGAGCCGATGGAAGGGACAAACGGGACTCTCTGCAGGGCTGGGGGTGGCCGGGGCGTCCTTCCCTCTGGCTCATGCACAGCTTCAGGGTGGGGTGGGGAGTCCTTGCTTTGGCCCTCTCCCACTGCCCCTCATCCCTCGCGCACAGTTCCGCAGAGCCTGCAAGACGGAGCTCTTCCGTCAGGCATTCGAATAGGAGCCGCAATCACCATTGTACCACCAACGCCCCATGATTTCTGTACAGGGTCACCATGATGCGGGCACTTTGGGTGAGAATGGGACGTTTTAGGAGACGGCATTCTTGTTCTTAGGAGAGGAGCACCAAAATTTGTTTATGACTGTGATGTGTTTTAATACGCCCCAGTGGCTCACCTCTTCCCCCCACCTCTGGTTGCTTAGCCTGGCTCTGCCTCACGCGCCGGCTCTGTTGTCTGCCTCCAGCTCTTTAAAATGTCTGAGAGACAGAACAGGGTGGGGGGGGGGGAGCTCGCATTTTTTCCTCCAGGGGGCATTTAAACTTTTAGGGGGGGGCGTTGGTTATAGTTCATAAAGTTTCCTGGAAAGATGGGGGGTCCTGCTGGGCAGCTCGCCCACTGGCTTGAGGTCACGCCCCCCGGCAGCGGTGGCACTGGGGAACTGAGGTAGAAGGCCAGCAGGGGCCAGCTGAGTATGCTGAAGTGAGACCAGCTGGGCAGGAGGCCAGTGGTAGATAAGGAGGGGGAGGCAGAGGTGTGGGGGAGGGGCATGGCTGGGTGGCTGCGGAATGCCCAACATGTGACCTGGAAGACCCCGCTGCAGCCGGCTCCTCTGACCACCAAGTCACCTGGAGTTTTGCTGGCTGCAGCCCGCAAGCATGTGGTGGACTGCGGGCCCTGAAAGCTGTGGGTGAGAACCAGTGTTCCCTCTAAGCTGAGTTAGTGTGAGCTAGCTCACAGTTTTTTTAGCCTCCGGCTCACACATTTTTGTCTTAGCTCAGGAAGGAGGGCTCCAAAGCAAACTAATTCATGCAGTAGCCAAATCACTTGCTCACAACTTTAATGCCAGTAGCCCACAAAGCAGAATTTTTGCTCACGGGATTCCACAGCTTAGATGGAACACTGGTGAGAACTGTCTGCTGCAGTGAGCCCCAGAGACCCAGGGGGTGCTCCTTTGATGTTGCTGGCTGGAGAGGTGAATCCCAGCTGGGACTTGGAGGCAGAGGCCTGCCGGCTGCTTTATTAGGCAGCTGGGCATGTTAACGTGAGAGCGGCAGGCAGCGGGTGACGCGCTCTCACCTCAACCCCCCCCAGTCTTCTGCACAGATCTGGCTGCCAGCAGGAGTCACCCATCCCCTGCTTTGCCACTGCCACCTCCTCCTCCCTCACCCGGCCTTTCTTGGTGTCCCTTCCCCTTGGCTCTGCCTCCGCTGGCTGTTACCAGACTTTGCACAGTCGGGGGCTGCAAAGTGGTGCATTTGGCGGGGGTCTTCCAGGAAGCTGCTGCCGCACAGAGAAAGTGACCGGTAAAAGAGGGAGGTGTGGGGCTTGCTAGTGGTGGAGCCAAGCTGCCAGTGAGAGAGACGGCACAGGGCTTTCTGGTGGCAGCGGCGACTTCTATCCCACCGCCAAGAGAGAGAGAGAATTCCAAAAAGATGGAGGTGGGGGGGTCCTGGGCTGGGTGGGAAGTTGGGGGGGCCTCGGTGCTAAGACCACAGCGATGGTGGTCTGGCCATGGTGCTCGGGGGGGGGGGGGGTGACGGCTCCAGGCCACAGCACTCTCCCAGGCCCTCCTTCTAGGGCTCCTTGCATTTCTTTCCACAACGGGCCTTATTGCTAGTAATTTGTATAAAAAGACATAGAGCTGGGTGTCATCAGCCCCAGAACTATGAATACTTTCTCCTAAGGAATTTCTATAGAGATTAAATAACATAGGGATAAGAATGAGCCTTATGACACCCTGCAAGGCAAGTCCCACACAGGTGATAGCTGGTCTTCAAAAGCAACTTTCTGAGTCATACCTGTAAGCAATTATGTAAGCCAATCCAAGACACGTCCCTTTATCCCAACTACATATTCTAACCACCTCAATAATATGGCATGATCCCATGTATCAAAGGCTGCTGATAGATCAAATAAGAGCAACAAAGAGGCTGCATTCAAGTCGAGATAAGTGGTATAAAACCAGAGAGAAGAAAATATGTATTTCATTGTTTTATTGGGTGCACTATTTAATAAAATTGGCATCCTTGGATAAAAGCAATAAAAATATTGTTCTGGAGGAACCTCAGTCTCAACGTTTGTGGAAAAATTTCTCCATTTTCACCATTGAAAGTAAGGAGGACAATCCATATCCATCCAAAATGCTTAAGCAACTGAACAGTCCCAACATATTGAAGATGTTTATTCAGAACCATCAGGTAGAAAGAAGGAAACTTAATTTTGTCACTCAACACTGAATTAAAAGAACCACAAGTTATATATGTGATACAGCTAATTTAACCCTCCAGCAAATATAACAATCCAAATCTTAAATTGTTAGTTTTATACGTACATGCTATTTTTAAAGAAGATGTATTTTTTTTAAACTGTTCACTGCCTTGAGGGCCCTGATTGGGTTCAAAGATGGCTACATACCATGCGAAAGCACCCCTAATGCACTGACTAGTTGTGGCAACTGCAGCAAAACTGATTTGACAGCATCTACTCCAGCATGTAGCACTCCAAGATGTCTGAGACAGAACCTTGAGAGTCAGTTTTGGCTTCCCAGCATTTTGTCGCTCAAGGGGGAAAAAAGAGTAGGTGTGATGAAAAATTACAAAAAATCCCTTTGCCTGGCCAGAATTGTCTGCAGCATGCACCAACAGAAGATTCCAGTTTTGGGGAGAACAAGGTACAATGCCTGGGCATTTTTCCAGAACAATGGCTTGCACTCCTTTGGCACCATTATCACTGCATCGGCCACAAATGTCACCCTGCCTTGCAAGATTTTTTCCTGTTAAATCTGTGACATGCAGAAATTCCAAAAAAAAGTTCTCCTTGATATCCAATTATTTGCTGTTAACAAAGATAAGGTGAATGTGCATCACTAGAGTGTGCAAATTTTCCCTCAGCACCTTAGTGGGATCTTAGCATCCATCACCATAAAGTAATAAAGTTGCCATTTTGAATTCTACTGTGGTGTGAAGTTTGCAGAGTGAGAGAAAAAAACCCAATTATTTTACAGCAGGGGAGGGCCTTGGCATCTGCTCCACCCCACCCACTGCTGATGCTGGCACTGACTAAAGCCACCAACCCCATCTCCATTCCATAGGTTGGTCTGAATCCAGACTGAAAGGGGTCTAAGGCAGATGAGTTATCCAGGAAAGCCCAGAATTGTTCTGCCACGACTGGGTGATAAGTGGCCAGAACAGCTTAAAAGATTTTTGTTCTCCATTCTGCTTTGGACCAACGTAACTGTAGTGTAGCCTCTATCTTTCTATGCTAAAGCAGGTTTCCCTGAGTGGATCTCCCTTCATGGACTTGATCTATCATTTCTAAGATTTGCCATGGTTATACAGACACTTAAAAAGTTTCAGACTTGGTGGAGGATTTGAATGAGAGTAGGAATAGTTTGAGAAAGGAGAGGCATAGGAAACCACATAGTAGAAGGCACTAAGAGAATGACAGGTAATGGAAAATGGAACTTCCCTGTTTTCCCGCATTATGACTCCAGGGTTGCTAACACTGCAGAGCAAAAGCAAACAAACTGAATAACCAGCCATAAAGACAATGATCTACTGACATTCAATATAGCTGGACCTAATAAATGAAGAGAAGGGGGGGGGGTTTCCTGGTCTGTCTACCTCTCTCTGTAACAGGATAGTCATGGGACAGCTTTATAGATGTGCTGACCTATGAATCTGCCCAGCTTTGGGAGCCACCCTTATGCAGCTGGTCATAGCTTAACCAAGCACTATGTAATTTGCTGAATCCAGCAAGAATATTCCACTCAGACTACAGAAATGAAATATGGAAACGAGTCAGCATTTTCCAACCATTTTTGATAGCATGAAGTGGGACAGACATTCGCATCCTGGAGAAATTGTGTCATGGAAACAAGATGAGCAGTTTGTATTTCTGAGAAATGTATAATGTTCCCTCCTGACTTTTAGGGTTATCACTTTTTTAAAAATTGAGCACTGCTCTGGAGTTTGACACCACGAATTAAGCAGGTGCCAGGAAAAGTGTTGCTTACTTATTTTTTTGTACTCCAGAGCTGCTGTTTAAAAGACCAGTTTGCTTGCTTGTTTGAAGTGGCAGCTCTAGCCCATGTTCTGGGCTTTTCTGCTACTGGCTCTGATTTCTGAAAAGATAATTGTGAAACTAAAAAACAAGTATAAACTATATTTTTAGATCATTACAGTTCCCTGTCCTTTTGGCCCATACAGCATCTTTCTCTGTCTCTTCAGCCAGGCAGACACAGGAAAGCATGAAAATATTTATCACATTTTGGTCCCACTCCTCATCTGAGGACCTCAAGATAACGTTCACAGTTCTCTGTTTCATCCTCACAGCAACCCTATGGATTGAATTGGGCTAAGAGAATGACTGGTCCAAGGTCATCCAAAGAGCTTCTGGGCTGAGTGAAGATGCTTCTGATTACTATCTTGTGTTCTTATCTATGCTTTAAAAAAAATCTGTGACCCAGACCATGCTATAAGACCTTCCTGTTCACACATTTCTCCACATCCATGTCCCAGGAAAGGCTGGGTTGCAGGTAGAGAGAGAAAAGAAACTGACTCTTTATGTGAAGAGACTGGGGCCACCTGGTGGCAAAACCTGAAACAATGGCCAAACAGGAAGAGGATACTGTGAGAGTGAAGGAAGAACAGGTTGGAGGGTGCCTAGTAATGAGAGGGATGATTGAAGGCCACCCTCATTTGCTGTTGTCTTCGGCTTTAGTCTCTTTCCTGTTTTGTCTGTTCTCTGGCCTTTGTTCAGCTGCTGTTTCCTTCCCCAGGATGCATGTGCTGGGGAGTAGTTCCAGGATATAACCTCATTGTGTTTTGGCAGCAGTCTATATATGGTGGCTGTAAAATACTTATTTGGTAGGGGCAAGGCATATTCTTATGTATGCTTACTATGAGAGCTCCTTGATTTGATTGTCTTTTGGCCCTCTAGAAGCAGGAATTTTAAAAAATTCTGTACATTGACCATAGTAAGCAGTTCAGCTGAGGGTTTCTGTTCTGAGTTGTTCCTGAGCCAGGCAGTGGTTTGCGAGTTTCCATTGCTGGGGCAGGTTCCCGGTGGGCTATATTTTCTCAGGTTACCAGATAGGGCTGGTCTGGGTTTTTGTAGGCCCTGGGCAAGAGACTATAACCAGGCCCCTTTCTCACTTTGAATCCTTTTTGGGAAGAAACACGGGGTACAAATAAAGTAAATAAACACCACAAAAGAGGTAGGTTAGAAAAAGCTATAGTGACTCAGTCAAGATTACACAATGAGTCTACATTAAGGCTGACTGATGAATTTTTAAAACCGAGCCTTAAAAGTCCATGTCTAACACTATCATCAAGAGGTCCTCACTAATCACTTTTCATTTCCAATCTAGTATGTGCTGTTGGTAAACCAGTGCAAAGGCTGGTAATTACTGGACAGTGTTTTGTTACAACATGGAAAAGAATGTGAGTGCATAGTGTTCTGTTCACACTTGGAGGAGGAGGAGGAGATTGGATTAATACCCTGCCCTTCACTCATAGTCTGAGTGGCTTACAAACTCCTTTCCCTTCCCCTCCCCACAACAGACACCCTGTGAGGTAGGTAGGGCAGAGAGAGCTCTTTCCAGAACCATCCTTGAGAGAACAGCTCTGACAGAACTGTGGCTTGCCCAAGGTCATCCAGCAGCTGGAAGTGGAAGAGTGGGGACTCAAACCCAGTTCTCCCAGATTAGAGTCTGCACACTTAACCACTACACCAAACTGACTCTCATGGACCATGCTAGTTCATTAAAAAGAATTAAATAGAAGTAATAGACTAAATAGACTAAAGGAGCTGCGGTGGCTCAAGTGGTTAAGACGCTGAACTGCAGGTTGTGGAAGGTCAGTAGTTCAGCAGTTCGAGACCCGGGTGCCGCATGATGGAGTGAGCTCCCATCTCTAGTTCCAGCTCCTGCCAACCTAGCAGTTCGAAAGCAAGAAATTGGAAGTAAATAAATAGGTACCACTTCGGTGGGAAGGTAAGAGCATTCCGTGCGCCTTGGTGTTTAGTCATGCTGGCCACATGACCACGGAAACATCTTCGGACAGCGCTGGCTCTTCGGCTTTGAAACGGAGATGAGCACCGCAACCCTTGAGTCGGATTCGACTGGCTTTTGAGCAAGGGAACCTTTACCTTTACCAAATAGACTAAAAGTAATGGCTAAATCTTGAAATTTATTTTAAAAATTAATCTCCTTAGAATTTCATTAATCTCAGGTTTTGATAATCCTAAAAAGTACAGTGTGCCAGAAAAACTAAGTATCTTTTTGTGTACAAATCTTGGATCTTCACTGTAGCACCAAGCCATCTGAGTTCTGTTTCAGCTTTTCACTATCAAAGTTATAGGCAGCAGCACCTGCATTCCTAGTCTTTACCAGCAGAGACTGAATATGCCAGGTCTCAGAATTGAATGATGGCCCCTGGGAGTACCAGAAGTGTTTGGGGCCTGGAATGACAGCCCCCAAAGTGGAGTGATAGCGCATGGGAGTAGAAGAAATATGAGTCTGGAATGACAGAGCCACAGTTGGAAAGATGGCCCCTGTGACTGAAACCAGTGCTCTGCACCTGTAATCACAGACCTTAGAGTGGAATGAAATACCCCAGGCTGATTTCAATCACAGGGGCTGTCATTCCACTCTGGGGGCTGTCACTCCAGTCCCGCAACAAAGGTTGCCAGGTCTTACCTGTCTGCTGGCAGGGGGCTCCTGGCTTGCTCCTGGGGTCCTCAGGCACACGTGCATCGTGATGATGTCACCCAGAAGTGACATCATCATGCTGGGCACGTTCTACAGGGGACACTCTAGCATTCGGCTAAAAACTCTATGGTCACCATAGAATTTTTAGCTGAATACTAGAGCATCCCCCACACAACGTGCCCGGCACAATGACGTCACCTCCGGGTGACGTCATTGTGCCGAGCACGTCAGGCACAGTGGGGCTGTTCAGAGGGCTCCCCCCAGTGGCTGGTGGAGGATTGGGACCCCTGAAATTGGGGGAAACGCCACCCACATCAGGGGGTTGGCAAGCCTACCCACAACACTTCTGCAACCCTCCCCCAGGAGCCATAATTCCACTCTGGCAGTTGTCATTCCAGGCCTAGAACACTTCTGCTGCTCCCAGGTGCCATCATTCCACTCTGGGAGCAATCATTCCAGTCCCAGAGCAGTCTGTCTGGGTCCAGAGACCTTCATCCAAAATCCATTATGCATTTTCATTGCCACTTTTTTTTTGCGCTGTAACATATTTCAATAGATCCCATGCAAGCCAATTGACATTCCCGGATCCCATTATATCCAATGGGCTTTCAAGCTTCTTCCATTGTTCCCAGTGGCCAATTCTGTCCTTCATTTTACTACCTCCTGCAGCAAATACACTAAATTTTTCCAAGCACACAGGAGCAAATCTGTGCAGACAGCAAACTGCAAGGGGAAAGCTGGGGAGAGGAGAGGGTGGAAGGGAGCTGGGAAGGGAGGCGATGTCTTCATCTGATTCCTCCATACTCCTTCATTCCTAGCAAGAAGCCACCACTGTGAGTGGGCCCTCAAGCAGCTCTCATTGGTCAGCATGTGACACACACACACACACACCCGCGATGCCAGCTGTGTTACCAGAACATGACTCCACTTCTGCCAGAACGATTTTGGAGGTGCTGGGAATTAGATCAGGAATGGAAGGGAGGAATGGTTGTTGTAGTGCAGAAAACAGCCACTCAAAAACAGGGGAGTTGGTTTGAGATACACAAGCATGCTAGAAAAGAGTCCGAGACCCTGATGCTCTCACATGCCTAGCCTGAGAACTGTGTGTTTTTAGTGGCATTCCAAAGAATAAGTTCTCTCTGTGACATAGTTGTGGTGAGCTGTATTACAAATAATTATTTCTAGCAAATTCAGACCTTCTGAAGTATTTGTATGATATGTATGAGAACTATTTGTTCCGTCTGTGTATACTACTGTGTACTGATTTTCTGTTCAACATGATAACCGTACCTACAGGAGTGGGGTTTTTTTAAAAACAAAAACAAAAACAAAGACAGTGTTCTTAAGAATCTTTATTACTTTGCTGGTGTGTATCAGACTTTGAAACCTAGGGGGTGGGGAGAATCAGGCAGCTTTGCCTGGGACAAACTGATCACTTAGTAACAGGATTAACAAAGCCTAGCTAGAAGGGACCTTCTGGGCCTTTAAATGTTACGTGACAGGGAAAGGGATAAACAGATCCATTACTCTTGTAATTGCAGCTGTGTAATGGCTGAAGTCATGCCTGTCAAAATTATCCTTCCCATACATCTATTTAAATTAACCTCTCATTAATTTATGTCAGGCAGTAGCAATTCCATCAACTGATCAGAGCTCTTTTCTGCTGTCATCCACTGGGGCCTGGCTAACTGTTCCAAAATTGTTATTTCTGCCTCCAGCTTCAGGAAGATAAAAAGCTGCACGCACACCCATCCACATAATTATTGTTTTTTATCCCTCCCTCACAGGAGCTTAAGACAACATACATGGTTCTTCATCTTCCCCATTTTATCCTCAGAGCTCTGAGGGACATTAGGCAGAGAGAGAATAAAAGATTTGTATTCACTTACCGTGAAGCTTCCTTCTTGGTGGTCTGGAAGTTGGACAGTACTTTGACTCCTTACTCCTGGGACTTAGCTTCTCCTCTCTGAAGGCAGGGCTGGCAAAACTTTTGATCCCGGAGGGGAGGGGCTTGTCCTCTGGATCCCCAGTCGTACACAAAGCCAACCTTCCCTGTACACCTACAAATGAAAACCAGAACCACTCTTCCCCCATTGGGTACCATGTACCACCATCAAAACTTTTGTTTAACCACACAAAACCTTTATTCACCAACAGGGCAAAAAAAAAAAAAAACCACCTTCATCATCATCACACAGAAAAAAACCTGCATTTTTTTTTGGATCTACAGTACAAGCCCAAGTAAAACCTTGTGGCAGTATACTCGTCCCAATGCCCCATAAGGACCGGATGTCGCATCCTCAAAATCAGGGCGGGTAGGACTGCCCCACTCCTGGACCACCGAGAAGGAAACTTCATGGTAAGTGAATACAAATCTTCCGTTCTCCGGTGATCCTGGGAGTGGGGCAGTCCTTTGACTCCTTACTCCTGGGACGTAAAAAAGCAGTATTCTCCCAGGTGGGTCAGATGACTTCTGGTGCTTACAGGGCTTGCTGCAGAACTCTCCCACCAAACGCTGCATCCGCAGAGGCCATCTTGTCAATCCGGTAGTGTTTTGTAAAGGAATGGGTAGATTTCCAGGTGGCCGCCCTACAAATGACTTCTAAGGATGGGAATGCCTGATAAGCTGCCGATGTGGCTGCCCCCCAGAGTGAATATGCTGTGACCCCCGTGGGTGGCACCAACCCCTGTGCCTTATAGTAGTAGTAGTAGAAGAAGAAGAAGAAGAAGAAGAAGAAGAAGAAGAGATTGGATTTATACCCCGCCCTTCACTACCCAAAGGCGTCTCAGAGCGGATTACAAACTCCTGTCCCTTCCCCTCCCCACAACAGACACCCTGTGAGGTAGGTGGGGCTGAGAGAGCTCTGACAGAAACTGCTCTTTTTCAAGAAAAGCTCTTATCAGAGATATGGCTTGCCTAAGGTCATCCAGCCAGGTGCAAGTGGAGGAGTGGGGAATCAAACCCAGTTCTCCCAGATTAGAGTCCGCACACTTAACCACTACACCAAACTGGCCTCAATAATGCACCCCCTAATCCATCTGCTCAAGGTAGAGATGCCCTTGCCTAAAGTCGACTTTCTAAAAGAAACAAACAGATTCAGTTTTCCTCCACTCCTTAGTCCTATCCAAATAGAAACTTAGGGCTCTAGACATGTCAAGGCGATGCCAGACCTTCTCCTTCTCGTGTCTAGGAGTCAGACAAAAGGAAGGGAGCACAATGTCTTCTGACCTATGAAAGGTTGAGTTAACTTTAGAAATAAGTGCAGGGTCCGGGCAAAGAACCACCCAATCACGATGAAAGGTACATATTTCTCTATTGACAGACAATGCCCTCAGCTCCAAGACCCGACATGCAGAAGTAATCCCCACTAGAAAAGCCGTCTTAAAGGTCAATTCTTTCAAGGAGCAAGAAGACATTGGCTCAGAAGGTTCCATACATAGTGCTCTCAGTACTGTGTTCAAGTTCCAGGTGGGGAACCTATGTCCCTGTGGAAGGTTAATGAGGGAGGCACCCCTCAAAAACTGCCAGATGTGTAGGTGGTGCATCAAGGATCTACCTTTCTTAACCCCTCTAACCGCTGAGAGGGCTGCCACTTGCCTCTTCAGAGTACCTGTGCTCAGGCCTCTTGTCAGACCCTGTTGAAGGAAGGCCAGCACATCCCTAACCTGTGCTGCTGGCAAGTCATTATGGTGCAGATTTTTAATCAATGGCTTTATATGTAATATATGGCTAGCTCCTATTACCTATAAAGCCATGGATTAGAAATCTGCACTAGAGTTCTACGGCTGAAGTTTAAAAGCAATTTGGAAGAGAGAAATATAGAGCAGAGAGGGAGAAAGGATATCCTGTTCTGAACTCTAAATTGCGTTTTTTTCACTTTTCTTTTTAAAACCTCCATGCTCAATAATGTGTGTCTCTGTGTAATATGAACTTTTCAGAACCTGTCACAAGCTAAGTATACAGTGAAGTCACTATATTGTGCATTGCACTGTTTCCATTGTACTGAAGTACCTTCTATAAGTGTATGAAGCAGAATAGACGGAGTTTAATGATATCAGAGCCAGTTTGGTGTAGTGGTTAAGTGTGCGGACTCTAATCTGGGAGAACCGGGTTTGATTCCCCACTCCTCCACTTGCACCTGCTGATGTGACCTTGGGTCAGTCACAAGCTCTGGCACAGCTGTTCCTGAAAGAGCCGTTTGTGTCAGAGCTCTCTCAGCCCCACCCACCTCACAGGGTGTCTGTTGTGGGGAGGGGAAGGGAAAGGAGCTTGTAAGCCGCTCTGAGACTCCAAGTGAAGGGCGGGGTATAAATCGAATCTCTTCTCTTCTTCTTCATCATAGGGCCCTGTTTGGGACATCACATGGGAAAGCAGTCACAGGATCGTGACGGACAGAATTGAATTCTATGGTTGGTCTTCCCATTCTGAATTCAGGACTAACACCACCATCTGCTCAGAGTGTGAACACAACAAGATTAGCTGAACAAATGCATTGTTTACAACCTTTCTGACATCTGCAGCAAGGGAGAAGGGAGATATTAAATTACAGTGCCTTACACACACACACACACACACCTGTGTAAAGTTTTTACTAGAGAGACCAGTTCTCTCTGCTTGGTGTTAAAAGATCATTTTAAAGTATCCAGCACCACCACTTTCCCTTTGTCACAGCAAACTGGCAGAGCTTCCTAATAAAAGCTGCTTTGCAGCTTATGACTTAACAGCTACAGCAAGAGCTAAAAAGAACATAACCTATGGCCTGATGACACTCGGATTGGAGCTGGTGAACAGCTGGTCCTTGGAAAAGTAAGGATGCTTTCAGCTCATGCTGAGCTATGAATGATGCTCATAAACCTTGGAGTATGAGCAGGTGCTATGAAGAACTCAAGGGACATGGAACCTGGCAGAAATTGACAAGATTTAGGGAAACACCCCACCACACATACAGCCAAATTAAGCCCCTCACAGCTCTGTGGGAAGGAACAAAGAATACTATATTGTGCAAAGCAGGAGCTGCTTGTGACCCAGGATTAAACAACCCATCTCAGAAAGTCTTTGACAGGTGCTGAGACTCTTTTACAGCAGAGCAATGTCCTCCTGCATTCTAAGGCTTAATTAATGTAGATACCACTAAAAGGTAACCGGAAAAGTGCACTCTGGGGGAAAGCTGCCTTTCTATTCAATGCCAGACTTCCCTTTTAGAGGTGGACAGAAAACATATTAATATATTAATAAACTTTAGAGGGTTTGTGTTCTGTTTTTTTAGGCAGAAGCCTGAAACAACTGAGTTAATCCGATACACAATCTCAGTGCGTGAGATAGGAACATAAGAGAAGCCTATAAAGTACTGAGACTGATGCATGGAGGAAGTCTTTTCAGCTCATACTTTATTATATACAGAAGAACTTGAGATGAGCGTAGCTGGGCCAGAGGCCAGCTTATATCTCCGTAGTAAACCACACCCAACACACACACACACACCCATGATAGGATATTTACAGTGCACCCAAGTCCCATAGGTCCATTCTCGGATCCTAGCTGTCCAATAGGCGCCCTAGGATCAGTTTGGGATATTGTCTTTGGAAGCAAAGCTTGGGCTATTCGCATGGCCACGTGTGAACCCGACCGCGTGCGCGGTTTCTCCAGGTACACCCCCCCCAGTCCAGATCACCCCTAACTGAAATAGTCTTTTAAGTATGTTGGTCTATTCCATTCCCTTGTGGAGCGGTGGACCTCCGGGGCCGGGGCCAAGATCTCAGGTACCGTACTTGTTGGCTCCGGGGAAGAACTGTTGGCTGCGGGGGCCAGTGTGCTGCTAGGTTCCTGGCTGGCTGCTGGTTCTGAGGTGTCGCTGTTCTCTTTCAGTTGTGTTGGAGCGGATGCCTAAGGTGCCCGGGCGACAGATCGTCTTCTGGGCTGTCGTCCGGTGTGTCCGGGTCTGTAGGCAGGAGGCGGTGGTGTAGTTCAATGTTTTTCAACCTTTTTTGCGCAAAGGCACACTTTTTTCATAAAAAAAATCATGAGGCACACCACCATTAGAAAATGTTAAAAAATTTAAACTCTGTGCCTATATTGACTATATATAAAGTAATTCTCTTGAATAGGAATCAAATAAACACAAAGAAATTATTTTATAATTACTTTATTATGAAATAATAATACTTTACTTTATAATTGTTCATATTTCTGTTTACTTATTCCGTGCGAAACCTGGGCCTGTTTGGCTGAACACAAAGATGATATTCTGGCAGGAATCGAAGAAAGACACACACGTAGCTCTTCGTCAACAGCTCTCAGTCTCTCTCTGTGTTTAGTTTTTATAGCAATCAGGCTTGAAAAGCTCATCTCACACAGATATGTAGTGGAAAATGGGAGCAATGTCAAAATAGCTTTGTTTGCCAGAACGGGGAACTCCTTGGCAGTATCCAACCAAAAACTGTCCAAAGGTAGATCAGCAAATCTTAGCTTGAAACCATGATTTTGTCTCAGTTCAGTTAGTTCCTCCTGCTCCTGTAAAGTCATGTCCTTTCCACCAACTGATGCTGAGCTATAAGGGTCCCTAACCCAGTCAAGGCATTCAGTGGAGACTGAAGAGAAATAAAATGACAACTTCTCCTCGAGAGTTTTTAAATGTTTAACTATTATCTCACACAGTGCAGCAGTGTGAACACCTTGCCATTGCTTGGTGAGTGTGAACATTTCAAGATTGCCACTTTCCACGTGTTGATGCCAGAGTTGCACCTTTGAACGGAATCCATTTATTTTATCTGTACTTGTAAGCAGGTTTTCATTTCGGCCTTGCATTCGTGTGTTCAGTTCATTCAGATGATGAAAAATATCTGCCAGGTATGCCAGCCTTGCACACCACTCATCACTTGCAAGCAGCTTTGCGTAATCTGACCTCTCATTTGTCAGAAACACTTTAAGTTCCTCCCGCAGCTCATACACATGAACCAAGACCTTGCCACGCGACAACCACCGGACCTCCGTATGAAACAGCAAGGTTTTATGCTTCGCTCCCA
>NW_015175975.1:775005-792955 GCF_001447785.1 Gekko japonicus
ACATCATCCAACACAGGAACTAGGTCTGCTGGTAAAGTCTTGGCTACGAGGGCCTCACGGTGTAAAAAACAATGCGTAACAATCACATCTGGATTTCTTTCCTTCACTCTGCTTGCAAAGCCTTTGGTGCGCCCGACCATGGCTGCAGCTCCATCGGTGCAGACACTTGTGCAGTTTTCCCACTTAAGTCCTCCTTGTTCAAGGTATTCTGATGTGACCCGAAAAATTTCTTCTCCTGTTGTTTTTTCTGGCAATGCCTTGCAAAAAAAAGAAGTTTTCTCTAATTGCATCACCATCCACAAAACGCACATTGGCCAAGAGTTGAGCATGTCCACTGATATCAGTAGACTCGTCAAGTTGCAATGCAAATTTCTCACTGATACGGATCTTTTCCAAAACCACACTTTCGATGTCTGCAGACATGTCATTAATACGTCTGGAAATTGTGTTGTCTGAGAGAGGGACTTTGGCTATTTCCTTAGCTGCTTCAGGTCCGAGCATCTCCTCTACAATAGCTTTGCAGGCGGGAAGTATTAATGTCTCTGCCACAGTGTGCGACTTTTTTGACTTGGCTATAAGTTCAGCAACTTGATAGCTAGCTTTAAGAGCTCTTTCATTTACCTTTGTGGTTTTTCTCATGAAAGTTGCCTGTTTCTCCGTGTTTTCACGCAGGCGAACAAAAAAGTCCGCATTCTTGTTTTGAAGCGAAGGGTGTTTCGTTTGGAGATGGCGTTTAAGTTTACTTGGGACCATAGCACTGTTAGATAGCTTTTCACCACACACCACGCACAGTGGAGTTGGTTTCTTTGCATCTCCGGTGAAAGTAAATCCAAATGAAATATAGCTTTCGCTATATTGCCTTGTGCCAGAGAATTTGCTTGAGCTAACCATCTTTGCTTTCTTTTGATCCCCACTCATACTTGGGCTCTCATCTGGCTCCGAATTTTGTTCAGAGTCCAGTTCTTTTCTTTTCTAAAACTTGTCCATCACTGCAGTATCTGCTCCTGTCTCACTGTCACTCAGTACTTACTGCGCTTGTCTCCTCCAGATAGCCGCTGTCCGTCACACTCAGCACTCTTCTGCGCATGTCTCCATCCAGATCCATCAGTCAACGCTCTTCTGCTCATGTCTCCTCCAGATCCATCACTCAGCGCTCTTCTGTGCTGCGTCCGCGATAATCCTCCAGAGTCCAGATCCATCGGCGCTCTTCTGCGCATCGGCGATCTACTGCGATGTCTCCTCCTGTCAGTGTAACAGTGACACCGGAGCCATTTATAGTCCGTAACATTCTAATGATTAGAATCTAATGATTGGTCATTTTTTGTGAGCCGAAGCCGCATGTTACGGATGAAATTGGAATTTTTCCCACGGCACACCAGACAATATCTCACGGCACACTAGTGTGCCGCGGCACAGTGGTTGAAAAACGCTGGTGTAGTTGGTCAATGTGCCGCCTCCATAGCTGGCCGTTGTAACATGAGACCTCATATGAAAGTGGTCTGGTCACCCGGACGACTCATGCTGGAACCCAGGTGGGACCCCTGCCGTAGTTTCTGGCATATACGGGGTCTTCCGGAAAGAACCCTCGTGGAGTCTCTTGGTCCTCGGAGCCTGTGTTGTGTTTTGGCACTTGGTCCAGGTGCAGACAGTCTAGGCAAGTTGTCAGGCAACGTCCTATCAATAGCTCTGCTGGGCTACGACCAGTGGTGGTGTGGGGGGTCGTGTGCTGGCCGAATAGAAAGGCAGCCAGCTTGTAGTGCCAATCCCCCCGGTCCATGCAGCGCAGCACCTCCTTCATGGTCCGGACCATGCGCTCCACCTGGTCGTTGGTCACGGGATGAAATGGAGCGGATGTGCTGTATACCATAGTATTGCACGAACTCCTGAAACTCCGTGGAGGTAAAGGCTGTTCCATTGTCGGTTACCAATGAGTCCACTATTCCGTGGGCGCTAAAGATCTGCCACATCACACGGATGGCTGACTGGGATGAGGTAGATGGGACTGGTGTGACCTCCAACCACTTTGTGTAGGTATCAACAAGTATGAAGAAGATCTGTCCCTGGAAGGGCCCGGCAAAGTCCAGATGGAGCCACACCCAAGGCTTGTGGGACAACTCCTATAGCCACACTGGTGCTTTCGGTGGCTCGGGTTTGGACTCCTGGCATTTCTGGCACGGCTTTACCGTATCCTTCACCTCACTGTCTAACACTGGCCACCATACATAGCTCCGGGCCAAGGCTTTCATTCGCACTATCCTTGGGCAGTGTTCATGTAGGGTGGTGAGCACTTGGCCTTGCAGGGGTGGCAGTATCACCACCTGGCTTCCCCACAACAGACACCCCTTGTGAGTGGACAACTCATTGCGGCGTGATGAGAATGCTGAGAACTCGGGTCCCACTGGGCCGGCAGGCCACCCCCTCCCCACCCAATCCAAGACCCGAGAGAGGATGCAATCCTGGGCTGAGTGGTGTGACACCTCCCCCACCTGAACCGGGTGATCAGGGAGGTCCTCCAGCAGGGCTATGTGGTGAGCCAGAGCGGGGTCGGGGTCAGAGGAAGGCAGTGGGAGGCGGCTCAGGGCGTCTGCATGGCCCATCACCTTACCGGGGTGGTGGAGCAAGGTGTACTGATAGCCTGTGAGGAAAATGGACCAACAGAGCACCTTGGGAGACAAAATTTGGGGGGTCTGGAGGTCTGGGGCAAGCGCAGATTAGCCAGGGCACTTGGCCGGAGCAGCGCAGTGAACAGCGAGTGCCTACCCATGCCAGCAGCTCCTCTGGCCTGGCTGCCGTTTGCCCCCTCAGTCCGCTCGCTGTGTCTCTGGTGCCTGCCCCCAGCCCACCCCTCGATGGCGGCAGAGCCCGCCTCTCCCACACAAGCCATTTGATAAGAGGCTTGATGGGTAGAACCGGGCCGCTGAAGCTTGGAGCTAAATAGGAATTAAGCCTGTATTAAAGGGACAGGCCACCCCACTTCCAAACATGAGAATAAACATTGCTTATTTAAAACCACCACCACCACCACCAACAACAACAACAACAACAACAACACGTGACTTCGAACTCCTTCAGCTTGGCAAAATAGCTGAAGCCAAAATAAAAAATCAATCTGCAGCACCTTAAGATGAGACAAGGCAAATCAGTAACCCGCTGGAGATGGTGCGACAGCACTTCGGACTTCCCTGAGGAAGAGAGGAGCAAAGCCCCACCTGGGCACTAGAAAGTGAGAGAGCGTCATTATGACACACATCCCCTCCCGTCTTCTGCAGAGAAAGGTGTTTCACTTCCTTTTATCTGTTCTAACCTGACTGCTCAGCAATTTCATTGAGTGCCCACAAGTTCTTGTACTGTGAGAAAGGAAAAAAATTACTTCTTTCTCTACCTGCTCTATCCCCTGCATAATCTTGTAAACCTTGATCATGTCGCCACTCATTTCTCCAAGCTAAAGAGCCCCAAGTGCTTTAACCTTTCTTCATAGGGAAAGTGTTCCAACCCTTTTATCATTCTAGTTGCCCTTTTCTGCACTTTTTCTAATGCTATAATATCCTTTTTGAGATGTGGTGACCAGAACTGTACACAGTATTCCAAATGAGGTTGCACCATTGATTTATACAGGGGCATTATGATACTGGCTGATTTGTTTTCAATTCCCTTCCTAATAATCCCTTGCATAGCTTTGGCCTTTTTTATTGCAGTCTCAACATTTTCAGTGAGTTATCTACTATGACTCCAAGATCTCTCTCTTGGTCAGTCTCTGCCAGTTCGGACCCCATCAACATGTATTTATAGTCAGGATTTTTGGCCCATATGTGCATCACTTTGCACTTGGCCACATTGAACCCCATTTGCCCCCTTGATACCCCCATGCTCATCCTCGGCAGATCCCTTCAGAGTGTCTCACAATTGTCCCTGGTTTTCAGCACCCTGAACAATTTAGTGTCATCCGCAAAATTTAGCCACTTTACTGCTTACTCCCAACTCCAAATCATTAATGACCAAGTTAAAAAGCATCAGACACAGTACTGATCCCTGCAGTACCCCACTGCTTGCCACCCTCCACTGAGAAAATTGCCCATTTATATTCACTCTCTGTTTCCTATTAATTAGCCAGTTTTTGATCCACAAGAGGACTTGTCCTTTTATCCCGTGACTATTGAGCTTCCTTAGGAGCCTTTGATGAGGAACTTTATCAAAAGCTTTCTTGAAGTCAAGGTAAACAACATCTATTGGGTCCCCCTTGTCCACATGTTTGTTCACTCCCTCAAAGAACAATAACAGTTTAGACAAAATCTTCCGACAGAACCCATGCTGAGTCTGCCTCAATAGGTTTTGTTCATCAATGTGCCTACTAATTCTTTCCTTAATGACAGTTTCCACCAAATTACCCGGTATCAACGTCAGACTGACTGGCCTGTAATTTCCCAGATCTCCTCTGGAACCCTTTTTAAAGATGGGAGTGACAGTAGCTACCTTACAGTCCTCAGGAATGGGGGCAGAATTTAATGATTTCATATTTTTGTCAGGAGAGCCACAAGTCCACATTTGAGTTCTTTCAGAACTCTCGGATGTATGCCATTGGGGCCTGGTCATTTATCAGTTTTTAAGTTGTCTATCAGATGTAGGACCTCTTCTCTCGTCACCTCAATCTGACTCAGGTCTTTCAACACCCCTCTTGAAATCAGCGGTTCTGGAGTGGGCGAGCACTTCTCATCTTCCTCAGTGAAGACAGAGGCAAAAAAATGCATTCAGCTTCTCAGCCATTTCCCTATCATCCTTCAGTACTCCTTTTACCCCATGGTCATCCAAGGGCCCCACTGCCTCCCTGGCTGGTTTCCTGAGTCTAATGTATTTGAAGAAAGTTTTATTGTTGGTCTTTACATTTTTTGCAATCTGCTCTCCATATTCCCTTTTTGCCTGCCTGATCACAGATCTGGGCAGAACATGTCCATTTTCCAGCAAGAACTTTAAACACTATAACCCAAGTCTCTCCACATACCAGTGATCAAAAGGAACTAAAGAACAAATCAGTTGCGATGCTAGAACAGGTCAAGGACCCACCAAATCCAATTTCTAGAAGCAGCTAACCAGATGACTCCAGGAGGGCCACAAGCTGGGGATGGATGTGTTATCTTAATTTTTTTTTTACTTTTCAACAGGTGGTATACAGAAGTGTGCTGCTGCTGCTGAATATGGAGATACTATTTAGTTCTCTGAGCCCCTAGTTACTGACCCATGTTATCATAGGCTCAAGTGTTCAGAGTGTCCCTTTCAGTCGTAATATAAAAAGTGCATCGGCATCATGAAGGGGTCTGCTGCTTATTTTCTAAGAGAAACTGGTAAGCCTCCAATTCTTGATTAAAAGGCAGATCTTAAAGTGGTGCAGCTGTTTGGTGTAGTGGTTAAGTGTGCGGACTCTAATCTGGGAGAACCGGGTTTGATTCCCCACTCCTCCACTTGCACCTGCTGATGTGACCTTGGGTCAGTCACAAGCTCTGGCACAGCTGTCCTTGAAAAAGAGCCGTTTGTGTCAGAGCTCTCTCAGCCCCACCCACCTCACAGGGTGTCTGTTGTGGGGAGGGGGAGGAGTTTATAAGCTGCTCTGAGACTCCAAGTGAAGGGCGGGGTATAAATCCCATCTCTTCTTCTTCTTCTGTTGCAGAATGGATCTGAACATGTAAAACTTATGAAACTACTTTATGTCAATTTAAACTGTTGGCTCATCTAGTCCATTTTTGTCTACTTTGACAGCAGCTTCCCAAAGCTTGGTCAAGGCTCTTTCCAAGTTCTGCTACCTGCAAGCCTTGAAGTTGAAATGCCAGAAATTGAACTGAGGATGTTGTATGTGCAAAGCATGTGCTCTAGCACTGAGATTATATAAACATCCCCAGTGTATTTTCAGTCATGTGATCCTCTTCCAAAGCTAATTAAAAGCTATAAAATACAACTTACGTTCAAAGAGGAACATCAATCATTTGAAATAGGAAATGAGTATACCACAGATTTATGCCCCTTAAATGCACATATACAGCTTTCACTGTTATATCCCAACACAGAAAGCAGCCTCTTAATGCATCATCTCACAACAACACTTTAATTCTAGAACTATTACATCCTATGGACTAAGACTGACTTATACTGAAAAGGTTAGGAAGTCACAGCAATACTTTATTATAGGCCCCGAGAGCAATGGCAGACTTACTTTGGTACTTGTAGGCTACAATGGGACTTGTAAGATAGACACCACAGGAAATCCTTTTCCTATTCTCCCAGATTCACAAACCCACATATGCCTATCTAATCAACGTGCACATGATAATGATTCTTAAGTTTTCACATCAGGGTGACTAGAGGAATTGTCCATATTAAGAAGCAGGAAGCCTCTGAATACCAGTGCTAGGAGGCAACATCCTAGAGGCCTGTTGGCCCATGTTAAATGGGATGCTGGACTAGATGGATCACTGATCTGATCCAGCAGGGCTCTTCTTGTACTCTCTTTGGTTCCTTTCGCTGTTTTTACAAAGGGACTATAGGCACATAAGTCCCTTCAGCATCCCCCATGGGATCATCTTATCATTACACCAAGCACACATGTTATTTGGACATATGCGGTCTCTGGCAAGAGGATTTAAAAACAAACAAACCAATATTGGAGGGCAAGAATCCTTGCCTTCAATTAAACTTTTAATAGCCAGTTTGAAATCCAAGTAATTGTCGTTGCCTGAATCCTGCCAGTCAGATAGCGACTTAGGAACTGTCTAGTCTCTTGTCAATAGCTAGGCTATGACTGTCGCATACCACAGGGTGGTGACCATCCCAGAAAAAGGCTGATAGCCATACTGAAAGCAGGATTCCTTGTGGAATGCCAGGCCAGAGTACATAACCATTTAAAAAACACTAAAAATAGGGACGTTGCAATGCCAGGAGATATTGTAAGCGAACTTGAGGCTCCATGCATGTCTTCTAGTCAGGTTATGGATCATTTCAGCCTGCTCAGCCTAGAGGAAGTCAACAAATTGCTCCTAACTGTATGCCCTACCACTTGCTCTTTTGATCCATGCCCTTCATGGCTAATTAAAGCTGGCCATGAGGGATTTCGAGGAGGTGCCCTGTGGGAGATTGTCAACAAGTCCCCCTCAGAGGGGCTGTTCCCTGGGGCACTTAAGGAAGCAGTGGTCCGCCCTCTCTTGAAAAAGCCATCCTTGGACCTGGCCAAACTGGCAAAATATCAGGCAGTCTCCAACTTGCCATATTTGGGCAAGATGAGAGCGCTGTGGCCATTCAGTTACAGGGCTTCTTGGATGACGCTTCCATTTTAGACCCCTTCCAGTCTGGCTTTCACCCGGGTCACGGGATGGACACGGCACTGGTCACCCTCATGGATGACCTCCGGAGGCATCTGGATTGGGGCGGATCGGCAGTGCTGTTGCTGTTAGACCTGTCAGCAGCGTTCAACACCGTCGACCATCAGCTACTGATCCACTGCCTCGCCGACATTGGTGTTCAGGGGCTGGCATTACAGTGGCTTGGACCTTTTCTCCAAGGTCAGGGACAAAGAGTGGCACTGGGGGAACAACTATCCCAAAGGCACCCACTGGACTACCTCAAGAGGCAGCATTGTCCCCGATGCTCTTTAATATCTATATGTGCCCCCTTGCCCAGATTCCCGGAGGCACGGGCTGGGATGTCACCAGTATACAGATGACACCCAGCCATATCTGCTTTTTAGCAATCAATATGACCCCAAACCGGAAGACCTAGACCGGGCGGTACAAGCCATGGCTGGTTGGCTTAGGCTGAGTCGGCTGAAATTGAATCCAATGAAGACGGAGGTCCTGTGCCTGAGCCAGGGTGGCCTGAGGGTAGGGATCCCATTTCCGACATTCGATGGGGCTCCACTGGTGCCAGCGCTGGAGGTTAGGAGTCTGGGAGTGCTCCTGGATGCTTCCTTAACAATGGAGGCCCAGGTAACAGCCACTGCCAAATCAGCCTTTTATCACCTTTGGTTGATCAGGCAGTTGGTTCCCTTCCTCAGACGCAACAACTTGGCAACAGTGATCCACGTGATGGTCACCTCAAGATTGGACTACTGTAATGCTCTCTACATGGGGCTGCCCTTGTCTCAAATCCGGAAGCTTCAGCTGGTGCAAAATGCTGAGGCCAGGCTTCTGATGGGACTCTCAATTCAGGAGCACATCCAGCCTGTGCTAAAGGCTTTGCACTGGATGCCGATCGCATACCAAATTTGTTTCAAGGGGCTGGTTCTTATCTTTAAAGCACTTTATGGTCAGGGGCCAACGTACCTGAGGGACCGCCTTTCCCCACATGTTCCCCAGAGAGCACTGCGATCAGAGACCCAGAACCGATTGGTCCTCCCAAGTCCTAAGGAGGCCAGGCTGGTGACAACCAGGGCCAGGGCTTTCTTGGTGGTGACTCCATTCTGATGGAACAAGCTCCCAGAAGATATCAGGACCCTGCGGAACCTTTTGTAGCTCCACGGGGCCTGTAAAACGGAGTTCTTCCACCAGGCTTTTGGAGCCACCACCACCAAACATCATTAACAACAGCTGAAGGATAGAGAGCCCTGTTGTCCCTGGAATTTCCAATAACAGCCTGAGTTAGTCGTCTGAAGGACATCTAAAGAAGACCTAGGAACTGACTGTGTGAAGAGAGAACCAAATATGGCAGCCATCGTTAAATTAGTGACAAAACTGGCATTATGTTAGATAGCTAAATGGTTTTATAATTATTTTAATTGTTTTATTGTAATTTATGTGCCGATTTTTATGTAAGCCACCCTGAGTTGGCTTCGGCTGGGAGGGCAGGGTTGAAATTTGTTAAATAAATAACACTTGCATGCTGGGAGGTTTCTCCAGGACTACGAGCAGCCAAATAAGGGGCTTCAGATCTACCATGAGGTACCCAGGTCACATTTTGCACAAGCTGTGGCTTTGGAAAAGAAAATCTTCATGGTGGTTATTAAGAAGGACAAAGTAATTGTATATCATCAGCACCCAGACCTTAAGATTAATGCATTTAGGATACCTGGAAATGCATTTCTGGGAGAGTGATACCACCCAAGCTGAAGTTCATCAGGCCAGCAGCAGTTTGAGTACACTGGGGACAGCCTACAGAGCAAGGTCATGGCCAATTTAGTTAGACACGAAAACTTTTGTTTGAAAAACGTAAGAGGAAAGTCCTGCATTTAAGTGACTTGAGCTCACAATACAGCCCTCCGCTCTCCTGACTCTGGAGACGTAATATCCCATTATGTCATCTCTAGGCAGCGTGAGCAAAACTGAACGCACTCAATCATCTGGCTGCGTTTATTCTATATGATGAGGAACACAGGCCTTCTCCATAATAAATCAGAAAACTTGAAATTATGGTACGTCTCACACCATTAAAGAACAATGTATCATGCCCATCTAGAACTAGGAAGCGTCAATGGCAGAGAGTGGGAATGTTACCATCTGCTCAATGTTGATCCTAAACTTCCCGATAAAACCACTAGCCTGAGTTTGTGTACGTTTTATGCAAAAACCTTACAAATTAATTTTTGTCTGATTCAAGTTATATGAATAGGTAGGAAACTGTAGGTTGTAGTAATATGTGCAGCTCTCCAGCAAGGACAAAAGGTGCCTGCTTGATGAAGATGGTGCTTGAAACAAAGGTTTTCATTGTATGGGTCTTATTCTGCGTGTTTGTTTTATATAGAGAGCAGAGAGGCTGCTTGGGATAGCACTAACTGGTACTTTTGTCAATGCGACTAGGGTGAGTTGGCTAAGCTAGCTGTGAAAATGCTAATACAATACGTGATGAAAAGAATTGTGTCTTCGACATCAACAGCATCTTCACTGCTGTCTGCAGATAATGTTATTGTAGGTTCATTGTGGGCCTCAATCCTTCATGGTGAAAAGCTGCACAAGGACTATATACTCGTATCCTTGTAGTATGGTTCCAAAAACTGAAATGTTTAGAAGCCAGCAAAGAGACACAATTTTTTTATAGTAGCCACAAGCTTTGTGGTTCCTTGTAAAGTTCATGAAATCTGACTCAATTGAAGTTTATAAACACAGACAACTAGGGAGTAAACTCTATAGTGCATGCTAAAACATGCCATGGCGTGTCAATACTTTACAAAATGAGCAAAGCTGCTTTGGTAAGAGAGATAAAAGAAAAGGAAGCAGCATGGGAAGAGATTCTTTCAAGTCCCCTCCAATGCTTTCCAAATCAACCTGAATGATATTTTACTCTCTAAATATCCCCAAATCTTTAACACACACACACGCACACACACACACACAACCCCCCCCCCAAATATTAGGATACCATTATGCATATTAGTTTGCAGCATATGCTAATACTGCAAAAGGGGATTTGAAATATGGAAGTTAAAACTACATTATTCATTCACAGAGAGCTGAGTTTACTTTGGGGGACTTGCATCTTTGCTTATATATACCACAGGATGTAATTAACACAGGCCAGATTTCATGCATGCAGTTATAGAACATACAAGTATACTTTTCTTTCCAAATTGACACTAAATCAGACCATTCAGTAGCTCTGAGATCTAAGCCAATAATAATCATTAGGGTACTAAAACAGAACTAGCACTATTTACAGCAGACATACTTCATTATTCTAGCAGTTAATATGGCTTTGCAATTGGATTTGCACAAAAAACTACCCTGTACAATCATATGAAAACACAAAAGTGAACAAGTTGATGGTGTATGCCATGAAATACAGGAACTTTATATAAATAGCCCACTCAGTATGCACAGTGTCTCCCAGTATAGATGTTCCACTCCAAAAACACAACAGCCAAATTGGTCCGCTGCCTGGCAGTTTTAACCGGGATTTTCCTATGGCATTAGTACCCTCTAGTGGAAAAGACAGTATTCTACAAGCATACTTGTAGTATAATTTAATACAATGAAGTGAAAATGCTGATGACCTTTAAGAGCGGTGGGGATGGAATTTCCAGCAAGTGAAATTTGTCTTCTAGTGGTGAGAAAAGCTCCATCTATGAAAATGTCCTATTGTCCATGATTTTTTAAAATATAGGATTTCTACTACCACCGTCTCATATCTAGTAGTGTCCTAGTCACGATGTGCTGCCTCCAGTAAGCGTTAACTGTAGGCAGTAGTAGTAGTTTGGTAAAACTGTTGTGTAGCTTTAAGACTAGTTGCACCTGGGAATTGTGGTCCTCAGTTAGGGGTCCCAGCAGCTTCCCTCTGACTGGCTCATTAGGGTAATTTCCTGAGCTCAGAGGCCAAAGATAGGAGTTTTATCGCTCTTTTCCTGCTTCTTTTGTCTATCCGTACCTCGAAGGAGAAGGGGAATCTCATCTCTTTCTCACCACAGCCATAGAATTGACTTAGATCACAAAGATGCGACTACTCTACCCAGCTATCAGCCTGATTGTGAGTAAATGATCTTCTGAATGCATGTGGAGTTAAATAAAGATGATTTTAAGCCTTCGTCAGGGGTCGTGCGTTGACTCATACCTAGAAGGCGTTGGCTAGCTGAAGCTGATGCGGGACAGGACAGTGAGAAAGAGATGAGAACTAGTTAGCGTACAGCACTGCTACAAAACCAAGTGGGAGAAACTGTGCTTAGCAACACTATGCATACTTTGTGTCAATCCATGACTATTTTGTCAAATGGAAAAGTCTGTCAACTTTGCTATTTCCAGCTGTAAACATCTGCCAAAATACCACCTAACCGATCTCTCTCTATTCTTTTTAAATACTCCAAGGTCACTCAAAATGTACCAAATCTACACACACTGGCTTTTTTTTGTAGCAAACATTTTTATTACTGAAATACCCACCCATTATTTGTTTAAATCTGTACATGCATTTCTTCCACTTGGAAGAGGTTCCTAAAAAACAAAACAAAAAATGGGGGGGGGGATGAAGGAGCTCCACTTTTCTTCTGTGGAGAGCTAAATCAAAACATGAGAACAAGAATCATAGAACAAACAGCTTATCAAGGAAGCGGCTTTTCAGTTGAAGCACAAGAGGTGAATATAAAAACTGAGCTTTACAACCAATTCAAAAGTTGAAAAAACAGGGTAAAAGAAACTTACACAAGAAATCATGCCAGGAATTACAGCATTCAGATTTGCTGTTTACCCCTTTACAAGCCTCATTGCTAACCAGAACCTTTATACAGAGGTATTACAACAACCATGGATGAAAAAACATTCTCCTTGGATTATTCATCATTGTCTCTTACTGCACAGAACTCTAGCCTGATACTCAAAGCAAAACTATAACCATCTAATCTCCCTTATGTGTGCATCATCACCAGTCTTTCTTGAACAGAAAAAAATCAATTTCTTTCATGTCTTCTAGGATACACAACATACTTTCACATGGATGGAAAATTTAAGCGAGCTACCTATCAAAATCCCTCTTCAAGGTTATATTTTTTTATATGTTAAGGCCTTTATTTAGATACTTGTCCCATTAGGCTTTCTATGCTACAGAGCCTCTTTGGATATTGAATTTTCAGATGTACTTGGTGCTCCTCCTCAATTCAGAGAAAGAACACCAATAACGTATAGACCCAGTAAGCCATGTAATCAGAGAGGCTAAGGACTTGGCATAGGGAAGTACATGAACAACCTTTGTCCATTTTCTGTAAGTGATTTACCAGGTTGCTCTGAAATTGAAACATTGTACCATGTGGCCAAATAAACACTGTTGCTCAGAATGTAATCATCACATGCACCTGTGACTTTCATCTACTTCTCAACTTTCCTTCAAGGAATTCCATCGCCCTCCATGCTCTCACCCCTAGGACTGTATCATGAGTATGACTATGGGGTGTCGACACTTCCTCCAGTATAGAAACCCACAGAGCAAGTTCCTGCTGCGCACACACACACCGTGGTTCATATGGCAATCTTGGCAACTCCAGGGTCACATGGCACCAGTGGGAAGGAGTCACAGCTATATACTATGTATGATGTATGTCATGATCAGTACAGTGGTCTCTCTCTCACTTGCCTGCCCAGCCGACCCACGGTTCAAATGATCCAGGAATTCCAGATACCAATTACATCACCAAGGCAAACTTTAAAACAAGAACTGTGGAAGATTCATATTGGAAAAATAGATATAATCTTAATAATCACCACTATAAAAGTTGGCAACCCAAGAACATATTCCACTGAGCCTGTGCGACTCACCCATGCTATGTGCACAGCCTCAAAAGTACCTCCAAGTTAACATGATCCAGTAAGATAAAGAAGATCGCAGAGAAAAGACATACCAAGTCCCTTCCTCCCCACGTCCCACCCCCTCATCCAGAGGGGAACTTTGGTGAAATAATAAGCTTGTGGCTGGACCAACTTGGAGCTGGTGATTGTCGCCAACCAAGATTGAACAATAAAGAAAAAGGTGCTATTCTGGGGAAGACACAGACATCTGTGCAACATGAGATTCTAGAGAAAATTCAGTAGGTTTGAGGAAGCAGAGAAAGGCAGAGGTGTCAGATCGATTAGAGAAAAGATGTGCCTTTCTACAGCATGTGTGTTTGAAAAAAGACACACTTGTGTGCCACCATGGTTATCAAGGCCCTGAAGATTCTTCCTATTTGAAGAATGCAAGGATGGTTATGTACATACAGCATTGGTAGCCAGTGGCTGCAGGACGGGCTGCTCTAAGTCTAATCACAATGGGTCAAAACATAGATAAAAATAAAGGACTGTCTAGCACAGTGCTGACAGTAAAGGTGCAGGGCATCATATGAGTAGAGGAAGACTTAAGTGGCCTGCTTCATGGAAGAACAGTCAAGAGATAGGAGGGGGGCTGCCCAAGCCCTAGTCCCTCAAAGAATTCACAGCTGCAATGCAGCCTAAGAGATCCACAGCAATGTTGCATGTCACAGGCGGAATGCTAAGTGATGAAGACAGTCTGGGTACATGGAGAGAAATGGTCCATTTGCTCTGGGGCAATTCCTGAGGCCAGCAGTCTCAGTACTTGGGCACTTTGGTGTAGTCTTCAGTATGTATGTTCTTGCAGAGGCAGATGGAAAGCACCATTCCCAGCAGCTACAAGAGAGAAAGAAAAGTTAGAAGGACAACCAGTGACAAATATATTGAGGGAGGGAAGGAGGTGAATACCAAGATCATCATGCTTGTTTTTTAAAATCAAGTTTCTGCTCAAAACCCACCCTTTTGGGAAAGCCTTTCTTTTCATCCATGCCAAAACTACAGCAGTGCCACGATTCCATTAAAGTGCATTTGCCAAATTTATCTCCTATTTCATTTGCATCTCCCCACTCTGTGTTCCCAGCTGTCAAAATCCTAGATTGTAGGTGATTCAGAGCAGGTCCCATCGTTAGCTTGCTACTCTCTAAAATCACTTGTACATTGACAGTACTACATAAACAACCTTTGCACATCTGAGAGTCCCACGGAAGGAAGGAGAGATAATCTCACTAAAAGTTGGACTTGGACCTGGATCCAAATCCCATTCGCTGAAATTGATCCATGACGACTGTGGTGTTCTTCAGTTTCTTCATTTGCAATTTCCCCTTTATTTGCTTTTAATGGAAACACCCATTGTAGCAGAGCATTGCACTGCAGTGAAGCCTCTCAAACGAGTTCTTAAAAAATTAAGCCACAATAAATTAGGCATGACTAGGTTCTTAACTGCTTTATTAAACTATTTTTATCCAGTTACATTTTCCAGCTGGGGGGGGGGGCAAGAAAAGTGTTATTTATACCCATTAGGTACAAAATTTCAGCAAGTGTTTTGAACAACCAACAAGCAATTCAGAGAGCGATGCTACAGGATGGGGAGACATCAAAATATGCATTTATATTCCAGCAGAGTTACAGAACTTTGGACATACCTACTTAGGCCATTTTTCAGAGGGCAGGGTGAATCCATTCTCACAAGCCACCTAGTGCCCATACAAATATGAGGGGACCATATGGCCAGGATAAGCATTGTGATGAGCACTGCATACCACATTGCTCTAGCATTAGACTACATGAAATAGGAACTCTGATTACTCTTCTGGAATGGGAGAAAAGTTGCTTTACCTCAATCACAGCGACTCCTGCGGAGACTCCAAGAATGATGCCCAGGTTCTCTTGCACCCAGCTCTCCACACCTTCCATGCACCCCTGAAGAAGAATTAACAAGTGTTTACTGTTATGGAGGTAAAAATCTCCAGAAGAAGAAACAGAACTTGAATTCAAACCTTTCACTATCAACAAGGTTTAGTTATTTCTGATGGATTGTGACCAACCACTGACCTGTACAATACAGGGATTCTATTCCTTTCTTTCTGCCTTGAAATTCTATGCCAAGAAAAAGTTATGCTAACACCACACTCAGTTTATTAGGATACATTAAAAGGCCCATGTACTTCAGCATTCTATTTTACACAGGGAAGAGTTTGATACCTCTGGGAAGCTCAGAAATATGGGATGAAGGCAATGTACATTCCTGGTCACCTCTTCCCAGGATCTGGCCCACAGAAATAAAGTGCTTCTAAGTACAGAGGTTCTATTTAGTTACTATTCAGTGAGATCTACAATAAGAGTGAGTGATTATCATGCAAATTTGCTTAATTTCCATATTGTAAACCCTGGGGAATATCCAAATAAAATAAAAACATGCAAAAGAACAGATCATGTCAGTTTAAACAAACAAAGTCTGGAAAAGTTCCACTTGGGCTCTGAATACACACAAAATAATGAACCGAGAAACATACTCACTGGCTTGTTAACTGGCCAATCAGCAAATGTTGCATTGGGGTTAGAAGCAATGTCCAAATTACAGAAGCCCTCATAAGGCAGAGAGTCCATTGTGACATTTTTACACGAGCAAGGGTACGAAGTCTGATTTCTTTCCAAGAGGATTGTGTTCTGTGTCCAGTTTTCAGGCCCAGTCCAGCCACAGCAAGAAAGCTAAATGTAAAGAGAAATAATCATCAGATTCTCCATGTGGCCGAATCTGTGGATTGGCGGCACTTATTTCTAACTAAGAAAAGCCCCAGGTTTGCAGAAAAAGTTTAAGTCTAAAAAAATACAGTGCCTGTAGTGAGAGGACCCTTTCCATAGCTGTTTTGGCCTTTGAGAGAGGAGTTATCAGTGCCAGGCCTAACAGCACCCTTCAGGCAAATTCATACCTCACAAGTTCCACAACTCACCCAGAGAAAGCAGCTCAAGATAGTTCAAAAGCAGCCACCCCACAAAAGCCAGTGTGGTGAAGTGGTTAGAGTTACAGTATAGGACCTGGGAGACCTTGGTTGGAATCACCAGTCTGCCATGGAAACTCACTGGGTCACCTTGTGCCAATTACACAATCACAGCCTAACCTACGTCACAGGGTTGCTGAGAGGATAGAGGAGAAGAAGAATGATGTATGCTGCTTTGTACCCCTCTTGTGGAGAAAGAGAGAGTATAAATGAAGTACATACATATAGCTGAAGTTGGGAGGGAGAGAAAAAATGTTGGTTGGTTGGTGGGTCGGAAGAAGAGAACTGTAAGCATTAGGAATCCCAATAAGATGTATTCTGAAATGCAATATTTTATGTTTCCATACATTACTGTTCTTATACCTCAAAAGCTTTGTTGCAGCAGTGTGCTCACTCCTAAAACATTTCTGCATAGTTACTCTAAACACATGTCATAAAATCCAATACTGCAGAACTCTAGACCAGTATGCACTGGAAGGAGCTCTCACGACAAAAACTATTTTCTTTTCTAAATTAGTATTACAAGACAAAATACTTCAGGTGTGACCAACTCTCCTATATTTGTGCTCTGTATAGTAAATGCAACATATGTATTCACTGTCTATATTTTAAAAATAAAATGCACCAAACAGGCCATTCATGGATTTGACAAAGTCAGTTCTAGTGTGTGGAAATGGGACAAAAAGCTTGTTGGCATTTGAGAAGCTAGTGATCTTTTTTCATGTACATAACAGACTCCCAAAATGAGTTATTGGTGCCCACATGCCAAGACCTTACATACATTAATAGAAGCTGCAGGGAGCAACTGACTGTGGAAAGAGGTTCTTGTCAGTACACCAGTGCCATGAAGCAGCTTAAGAATCGACTGCACCTCATGTTAGAACAAATGTACAGCCTCAAAAAAAGAAAAAAGAAAAAAAGAAAAATCCTAGGAGAGGATTCCATTTGTCACACACAAATGGAACATCAAGAATTTCACTCTCTTTTCATGACATGTGGTTCCACACCAGTCTGTTGCTGTTATAATGTCATAATGTTGGCTCCATCTCTCATCTCTCCTTATGTATAATTCTGTTTTTGAGTTGCAACATTCCATGCACTCCCTCAGCCATTGGCCCATCAGCCGCCACTCAAGAGTACTCGCGTGCCATTGACCAGGTGCTGGGTCTGCTCCTCTTCCCCGCCCACTCCCCCTTCAGCCCTGCCAGAATTACTGGCAAACGGCTTTCTCTCTTGACGAAGACACTTTTCATACTTGCCCCCTGTGTGGGACTAACTTTCCCCTCTGGCTGTTGGTAGGTGTCACGAAATGGCAGTTACCTGTGTTTGTAAGATGGCTGTGGTTCTTTGTTTAAAATGCTCCCCCATAAGGTTTAATTGAGCTGTAGTTCCAGAGAGGGGCCTGCAGGGGTATCACTCACTGGGTTGAATGGGGCTTCCTCATCTGCTGGCCTACAGTTCCCAGCTGCCCCAAGGCCAAAAAGTGCAGGAAAATAGGGACTGACCCAACGGGCGAGGCAGCATCAATATAGACTGCAGCCCATCCAGGAAGGAGGCAGCAGAAATTCAGCCATTCCGAAGTCGGCTGGACTGGGGAATGAATGGAAGTTTCCCTGCTCTCTTGGGTACGAGAAAGAGAGGCTGAAGTACAGCCACAGGCCGGTCCAAGGAGAGATCCTGCCCTGAACCCACAACTTCCAGAGATAGACAGTACTGTGT
>NW_015175975.1:793433-795672 GCF_001447785.1 Gekko japonicus
CGGTGATTTTGGACCAGACACAGACTTTCAGCCTAACCTACCCCACAGGGTTGTTGTGCAAGTCAAAAGGGGGAGAAGAGAATGATGTAAGCTGCTTTGGTCCCCCTTGCAGAGAAAGACTACTTTTCCTCCTGGGAAACCATTGTTACCAATCTCCAGGTGAGGGCTGGAGATAACTCAGAATTACAATTGCTCTCCAGATGGCAGATATAAGTTCCCCTGGAGAAAATGGTGGACTCTGTGACAGTCAGGGCTTCAGAGCATGGAAAATGGTGGACTCTGTGGCAGTCAGGGCTTCAGAGCACAGAAGATGCTGCAGGTATGTTTGGGAGGGAAATGGAAAGCTGAAGAGTGAGGAGGAAATACAGGTTGATTGTTGGCTGGGAAGAAGATAGGGTTGCCAACTCCAGGTGGGAAATTCCTGGAGATTTGAGGGATAGAACCTGGAGAGGGTGAGGTTTAAGGAGGGGTGGGACCTCAGACAGGTACAATGCCATAGACTCCACCCAACCAGCCATTCCCTCCTGGGGAATCAGTGTTGCCAATCTCAGGAGAGGGGTGGAAATCACTCAGAATTACAACTGATCTCCAGGAGGGAGGGGGGAGGAGAAGCAAAGCTGAAATCAGAGGGGCAGATAATGGCAGGTTGATGCTTGGCTGGGAAGGAGATAGGGTTGCCAACTCCAGGTTGGGAAATTCATGGAGATTTGAGGGGTGGAGCCTGGAGAGGGTGAGGTTTGAGGAGAGGTGGGACCTCAGACAATTACAATGCCATAGACTTCACCCTCCAAACCAGCCATTTCCTCCTGGGTAACAATTGTTGCCAATCTCCAGTTGAGGGCTGGTGATCACTGAAAATTACAACTGTTCTTCAGCTAGCAGAGATCAGTTCCTCTGGAGAAAATGGTGGACTGTGTCATTATACCCTGCTGAAGTTGCCACAGCACATTGATGCTGAGTGCCCAAGGCCTTGGCACTCTCCCAGAGCCTCTTTCTAGATCTTGTTGTATTTATTTCCACAATGAGCCTTATTCCTAGTATGAATATGTTATAATGTTGGCTCCATATGAAAGTTTGGAACAATCGACACAAGCATATATAGTCTGGATTTTAAAAATACTAGTAGTTTAAAAATCTGGGTAGTAGCAAGCAATAATCAGCTACTTCCCTAAATGATACCTCAAAAACACTTCTTATTCAATATATCTGAAGAAGTGTACATGCACATGAAACTTATACCCAAAATTAAACTTTGTTCATCTTAAAGGTGCCACTGGACTCAAACTTCATTCTATTGCTTCAGACCAACACAAGTACCCACCTGAATCTAACTGTATAGTCTAACAACTACCACAAGTCACCAAATGATGGAGCTCTTCTGCTATTCTCTCCACTCAACTATTGGCTGAAAGGGATCTGGTAGGGGAGAATATTGTTCTCCCAGTTCTTTCCTCTGTGAAGAAAGGGAGAAGCCCACAACTGAAGAGCCTTCAGTTATTAACCTTTGAAGTACTGTAGACAGCTAGGACTACCTGGCAACAGAACTCTGATGCGAGCCTTTGGAGTAACAGCATGGCCCTCCATTGTAGCAAACAGAGACTACCCATGGCTGTGTAGAGCAGGGCTATTTTTGGGCTGAAACGCACTGGAACAGCGTTCCAGCTGCAATCTGGCTTGGCTGTGCCCCCTGCTCCCAGCAGCCCTCAGTTGGGCCACCGGAGCAAAAAGAAGCAAGGTAAGTTACCCTGGCCCACTCAGGGTGCCCAGGGCCTTGCTGGCGGGGGGTGGTGGTGGCTTGTTGAGGGGCAGGGGTAGGCAACGGGGGGGGGGCTTGATGGGGGGCCCTTTCCCACCAGCTCCCTGCACTTAAAGGGACTCCCTTTAAGTCCAGGGAACTGGAAGGCCTTGCAAGCCCAATTTCCGAGTGGAGATCAGGCACGTGGCCCATGGCCACCCCCTCTCCCTCCTCTTTCTCAAGAGAGAAGGGAAAGGGGTGGCTGCAGGTGTTGGGGCTTCTTTCCTTCTCTCTCTTTCTCTTTCTTTACCTTTTTCTTCTATCTTTTTCTTTCTTTCCCTCCTACTATCCTTCTCTTCTTCTTTCCCTCCTTTCCTTTCCTTTTTTTCTTTCCCACTTTCCCTCCCTTATTTCCTCCTTCCCCCTTCTCTCCTTCTTTCCATCATTCTTTCCTTCTCTCCTTCTTTCTTTCCCTCCATATTTTTCTTTCTTTTTATCTCCCTC
>NW_015175975.1:795686-810467 GCF_001447785.1 Gekko japonicus
CCCCTCTTTACAGAACTACGCATTGCCCCCCCCCCCCCAGCTATCAATCCTGCTCCTAAAGAATCTTTCTACCACATGTTTCATACACCTTAACAGAGAGAAGAAATTAGTTCTGCATTAGCGAACCTTTCATGAAGAACAGCAGTGAAGTTGTGGAAGGTGTGTCATCACTGCCTCTGCTTCAAAGTTTTCTTTAAGTTACTCTAGACAATAATGATCTGTGTTCTATAGCCATTTGTAGAACTAAATGCCATCACAATATTACCACAACATAACTGCATTTTACTTTTTTTTTACCATCACTCAAAGCAGCACGCACAAAATCCATACGAATGCAATCTCAAAAAAGTAACTACAGCAATTAACACCAGAATCAAAACATGCAGCTTAGCAAAAAGCTCATTAAATAAATTCTGTGATTAAAAAACAAGAATCATTGTCATTACATCAAAATAAATTAGCCAAAGCTTGTTCAAATGGGATGCACTGGCATAGTCTGTGAAACATCACCAGAGAATGTATTCGTCACTCCTCCCTTTGAGAGGCTTTTCCACAAGGTGAGGGCCACCACAGAAAAGGCAATTCCAAATGAAGATGTTGGGCAGACTGAAGGTGATGAGTATGTTTGCACAGGGAGTGGTGGTCCTTCAAGTGAGAGTGTCAGGTTGTGAACAGCTTTAAAGGTAAATAGCAGCACATTGAATTGAGCCTGAAAACAGATAGGTAACCAGCACAGATGTCATGAGATTGAAGATTTCAGCAGCATGGATCAGTGTGGCTAGGATAGCAGAGTCCAAGAGGGTGAAAGATTGCTAATTATAACTAAACGGTTAAGGCACTCCTAGCAAGAGCCTGAGTTCTGGAAGACACCTAAGTTCTTTGCTTGAACCAATAAAAGTCAATGTGACCAATCCATACTCAATGGTACTAAAACGTCAAGGAAATCTGCTTTTTCTGCTAGCATCATCACTTCTGTCTTCTGTGGATTCAGTTTCACCTTGTGGGTTTTGCACACAGCATTACTGCATCAGTTTTGGCCCCATACTGCTTAAGTTTATCCCTTGGTTTCCATATATTCTCTTGAGCCCTTAGTTTTGCTATTTTAAAAGCAAATTCGGGAACATCCTTGAAAATTGGGGGCAATATTATTAGGATTTTAAAAGACATTCCATTTGATATAAGACAGAAGAGAAAGAACTATAAAGAATTAATCCTTTTCTTACAAACAAATGGCATCAGTTACAGGTGGTTAACCTCAGAAGGCGTCATTTTCAAGGTTAACAATAAAAAAGAAAAGATTGACTCTGTTTTTAAAGCACGCAAATTTCTGCGGACACAGCTTGGGGAACCAGAAGAGGGCAAAGAGGAGGAAAAGAAAGCAACTCTGATGGCGAGTTGGCCTCAGGGTCTTCGGACGAGGACTCCCCTTCGGAAAAGGGGGCGGCTGCTCCCAAAAGCCTTTGTAAACTGAGGATTAGAAAAGATAAGAATAAATAAGGGCTGAAGGACTTGGAGATGCTCTGGGAATAACTTGGAGATGCTCTGGGAATTTCTTTAAACAGTTAAAGGGATGGTTAAATGATAATTAATCTAGCATAACCGACTAAGTTCATTGTATTATTAGTAGCTTTTTGAAAATAGCATGGTGTTAAGCTGACGTATGATCTCCTACTCTTGGGTTTTTAGTTAGTTGTTGGTCTTTTTTCTTTATTCCCTAGATGTAGTACCCTTTCCTATATTTTCTGTTGTAGCTTTGTAGTTTGAAAAACAACCCCAATAAAAACCTCCCCCTAGGGGGATGAAAAAAATGTGCATGTATAAAATTTCTAAACATACTTATGGGTTTCCTTGTTCTATTTATCCTATTTTTTCTGTATTTTTACAGAGATGAATTACTATATGAAATTCTTATCACTCAGTTCTATAGAATTCTGATTTGCTACACCGCTGACTGGGTTCTACTAATCTTTCAGGAGAACCAACTTTAACTCTTCATCAGAGCTTTGGCCTAGGTCCAGATAAAGTTTTCTGTTGACCCAAAAGCTGGTCAAACAGTATGTCTTTACCTAACTAGTCAATATATCATTGGTTTGATCTGCTTTCCCCTTTCCTATGTAGCTTGTTTACCAATCTTATATTCTAACAGCAAAGTTGGACATAACTTTGGATACTTAAATTTGGTGACTGGAGCTGTGAATGGGCAAGACAGATCTTTCTACAAATCTGAAACGGGTCCCAGGTTTGCAGAAAAATGTGAAATCTTTTTTTTTTTTAAGTGAAAATGATAACAGGAGATCCTGTAGTTTTAAGCAAGGGTTCCCTCATTGGCTGTTGCTAGGCAACTACAGTATTCCAAGGCTGGGTTTCAGTGAGTAAAAGGAAGGCCCCTTTCCAGGCCTATGTTGAAGGAAGAATTATTGAAGCCAGGCCTAGAGTTGCCAGCTCCAGGTTGGGAAATTCCAGGAGATTTTGTGGTACAGTCTGAGGAGGCCATGGTTTGGGGAGGGAGAGGCCTCAGCCTGGTATAATGCCATAGAATCCACCCTCCAAAGCAGACATTTTCTCCATGGGGAAGGAACTCAGTTGTCTGGAATTCAGCTGTAATTCTGGGAGATCGCAGGTCTCACCTGAAAGCTGGCAACCCTAGGTCTAGAAGCAACTTCTGGGTGATTTGATACCATCTGATCTGCATGACTCAACTGGGCCTGGCTGCTTTCTGCTGTTTAACAGCAGCCACCCAATGAAAGCCAGTGTAGTGTAGCGGTTTGAGCTTCAGAGCAGGGTTTAGGAAACCCAGCTTAAAATTCCTACCTTGCTGTGGGTGATTTTGGACAAGTTACATATGTTCAGCCTAACCTACCTCCCAGGATTATTGTGTGGATAAAAAGGAGGAGAGGAAAATAATGTAAGCTCCTTTGGTCCCTACTGTGGAGAAACAGGGTTATAAATTAAGTAAGTAAATAATAAATATAGCTGAAGATGGCAGGCAGATGAAAGGTAGGTTGGTGAATCACTGAAAAGGAGAAAACGAGGCAGGGAAAGGGTAGAGGTGGGCAGGAGATAGGGTTGCCAACCCTAGGTTAGGAAATTCCTAGAGACTGGGAGTGTGGAGAGGGTGGGATTTAAGGAGCAGAGGGACCTCACTGGGGTATAATGCCACAGATTCCACCTTTCAAAACAGCCATTTTCTCCAGGGGAATTATGGTTGCCAGCCTCCAGGTGGAGCTGGAGATCACTCAGAATTACAAATGCTCTCCAGATGACAGAGATCGGTTCCCCTGGAGAAAATGGCATCTTTGGAGGGTAGACTCTATGGTATTAAACCCTGCTGAGGCTGCTTCCATCCCCAAACCTTGCCCTCCTAAGGCTCCACCTCCAGCTTTCCAGGAATTTCCTAACCTGGAGCTGGCAATCCTAAATGGGAACTGATCTCTGTAGTTGGGAGATCTGTTGTAATTCCAGAAGATCTCTGTGCTCCATCTGAAGGTTGGCAACTGTAGAAGGAGAGAAGTGTCACGGCTCAGGTGGGGTGTCACCTGATGCTGCCACCACTCTGGTTCCAGGCTCCCTTGAGAAGGCCCAGAGCACCCTCCCAAGACCAGACCTCCCTTTTGGCTGAATAATAGGTGTGAGGACCAGGCAGAGTAAACAATGAAAATAGTTTATTTTATAGGAGATCAAACAAACAAGGTGCAGAATAATAACAGTAAATGGGTGAAAAGAAATCAAATGCCCTAACACATCTAAATATATACTGTCCCTAGCTCACTATCTCAAGTGGCCTTAAACTACTCACCCTTCCCTCAGGATGAGGGTTTCTCCCTACAGCAGCCTTCCTTCTGGCTCAGCCCTCTGGGAAAAAAGAACAGCTTTCCCTGTTGTACCAGTTCTCTTCTTCCCTATTGGTCAAAATTGGCACCAAAACTTCCCAAGGCCTTCTGGGATTTGTAGGCCCAGCCTCCTCCCACTGCTAGCCAGGCTCCCTGGGCCTAGTAGGCCTCTGGTAGCAAAGCCCAGATCAATTTTGACAGGAAGTATGAAAAGGGGACAGGCTATAGGGGTTTTCAGAAAAGAAAAGAGGAAATAGTGGGGGAGGGGGAAATGAGATGTATTTAATTATCTTAGGCATCTTCCACAGCACCATATGTAGTTTACAAACTCATTATTCCCAAACATGAGCGTGGATCCAGAACAGTATTTCTGTGAGCTCAAAAGACTTCCACCCATTAAGTGACTTTCTCACTCACACTTCCAGCTACGCCCCCAAAATGCAGTGCCTGGGAGCCCAAAGAAACCCTGCTCTGGGTCCAAATCAGAGGGTTACATTTCAAAGTCCTATGACAGGCATATCTTAGCATTAAAGCATTACGTGTCTTAAAAATAACGTATGTCACTTGTTTAACCCAATTTTTTCTTGTTTAAAACTAGGCTTGCCAAGTCCCCCCGGGGGTGGGTGGGAAAACCCCCACCCTAGAGGCCTGTTACTTGCCGCCGGCGGATCGGGCCCCGGGGGAAACCCCACCCCCAAAGCACGCGCCATGCCCGGCGTCAGCACGTCACCCTGAAGTGACGTAATTACATCGGACACATTGGGGGCGGGGCCACAATCATCCAAGGGAAAACTCGGATGATTGTGGCTCTGCCCTCAACGTGCCCGGCGTGATTGTGTCACTTCCGGGTGATGTAATTGCGGTGCGCGTGCATGGACTACCGGACGAGGACGGGACTCCCCCGCTATACAACAGGTGAGGACTTGGCAACACTATTTAAAACAGTATAATCATCCCCACAATATTGTCATCTTCCCCGTCTTGCTTGACCCTTAATCCTCTTGATCTATGGCATAATGTGGCCACAAATACTTTTGTTTGCTTCATAATTGTGGCTCTAGAGTTAGAAGATGCCCCCTCTGAGACCTTTGTTGTAACCAAATGCTGTGCTCCAAGTACTCAGAATTTTACAGTGCAATCGTATGCAGTAACTGTTAGCTTCCTGACCTGCCTTCTAGGAAGACCTAAGCCAGGCCAGCACGATATATAACCTATCAAGACCTTCAAAAACAGCCCATTTCTGCTGCTGGCCAGAAAAGGAATATTCAATACCTGGCCCAATACACGTCTAGTTCAGCCTGATAGTTCACAAGTTGTGCAGGCCTGCTCTGAGCTAAAAGGTTGTCGGGGGTGTGTGTGTAAACTTAACAAAGGTCAGGATTTTAGAAGTTACCTTAAATGGTTCATGAAATCAAACAGGTTAAGTGTTGTGAGATGCCTAAAAATGTGAGAACTGACCAAGCAGGAGGATATTTATTGGCCAGAATCAGCATTTTACATTTTTAAAGGTAAAGGTAAAGGTTCCCTTGCTTGAAAGCCAGTCGAATCCAACTCTAGGGTTGCGGTGCTCATCTCCGTTTCAAAGCCAAAGAGCCAGCGCTGTCCGAAGACGTTTCCGTGGTCATGTGGCCGGCATGACTAAACACCAAGGCGCACGGAACGCTGTTACCTTCCCACCGAAGTGGTACCTATTTATCTACTTGCAATTTCTTGCTTTCGAACTGCTAGGTTGGCAGGAGCTGGAACTAGAGATGGGAGCTCACTCCATCATGCGGCACCCGGGTCTCGAACTGCTGAACTACTGAGCTTCCACAGCCTGCAGTTCAGCGTCTTAACCACTTGAGCCACCGCAGCTCCTAACATTTTTAAAACTTGGCTTTAAAACAGCAGTTAAAAAATGAACTGTGATCACTAACTGTAGTTCTAGCAATATTCCAAGGAGTCATGAAATTACATGCCAAGAAATTTACAGCCTTCAGCAACACACACACATAAATTCAAGGCCATTTCACATGATCTCTTGCTACCTGACGACTCTGGGACAAGCATACTAGTCAGACACACCCATGTGGGCACACTACTGAACTCACAGTCTGCAGGGGTTTTCGAGGAGGCATCATTTATAAGAACTAGTGCTTACAAGTGGGGAACTCTACACCTGAATTTGTCAAAATCTCTGGAAGTGTGACACAGTCTCCCCCAACAGGGCTCACTTACAGCATGAATCCCCCTTTTCTTGCATGGTAACTCACCTGTGACTGGACATAGTCCCATGCATTCTCAATGGTCCTGTTTTTTTCATCATCAGGATTATAATCCTGGATGAGTTTATGGACGATTCCAGATACTTCTGCTTTGAGCTGGCAAAGAAACATGGGAAGGTTAATATCTTAGTGAGGCTTGCCCATTACATTACAAAACTGCATTTGGTCCACTTGAATTTTGGCAACATGTGCAAGTTACTATACTATCTGATTAACTTCGTCCATAAATCATACTTTAACTTTCCAAACACAAAGACACAGTATGAGCATAAAAACTGTATATACAATCTACACAGAGCAGAATGCGTATTAAAAGGATAAATACATGAGCATTTATTCAAATTTGTACAAAAAGCTGCAGCAATGAAATATGTAATTTAAGAGTGTCAGGCCCTGATACAACATTAAACTGATGCTTACCTCACAATTTACAGGGGACCGACTTCTTTGCAGTTTCTTCCCACATTGCTCTGAACTATTTGGATGCAGGACTACATTAAGGGGATTGTATGGTTCCCTCCTTGGGAAGGAATCCTAGAAGGCCCATCCGCTGCTTGGATACTCATTCTGTGCACCATCAAGGTCTCCAGGCTTGCTGGCAAGAGAGCTTTAGGTGCCACCTTAACCTTTAAGTTATCCTGTTGCTATGTTCTTCCCTATAGGCTTCATTGAGAAGTGCAGGACTTCCTCATCACCTGTCTTGAAGCAGGAAAGCGTGTGTTCTTACGCAACTCCCCCCTCCCTTCTATACTACTTACACAAGCATCCTTGTGTATCCATGTGTACATGGGATGCATGCTCACAGTGAGAACAGGCCATTATTTAATATACTTTAAGTTTAAGACTAAGACTAGGCTTGCCATGGAGTATTAAGGAATTTCTCTTTGGACAAAGGGCAGCCCAAATTGTGCTTACCACAGCTAGCAATGTCAAACAAAGGCCCATCTCCCACATTAGGCAAGACCTACTGCTTGGAGGTGACACTCCTCTGTCATGGGAGTCACAAGGCTATCAGGGTACGTTCCAATTGGGGTCAGATACAGAGAGAAACATTAAGCCAACCCTAAAACTGTATTTTCCCTCCAAGAATACTGCACAGATGAGGCTGTGGAAGATGAGGACTTTCTTAGCCAATGCAACTGAGAGAGTGTGTGTATATATGGGGGGAGTGCTGCAGGTTGTACCGCTGTGCTTCTGCCAGTAAGCAGATCTTCCTCAGTGGACCACATGAAAATGTCTCATTCAGTGGGGGTGGCCTAATAACCTATTTCAGTCATACAGCCAGTCTGTGTCTTCCTCATCCTGCTTTGCCTCCAGTCACTCAAAAAAGCCCCAAGCAGCCAAGTGCAAGAACCCAGCAACAACTAGAGAGTCAGGCAGGGGATTCAGCTGGCACTTGAAGGCACTGGCAATGGGCTTTCAACTGGGTCAAGTTCCACAGCAAATAAGTAATTGTGAGCAGTCTGTCATGCTGCCAGATTCTAGCATATGGCGACCCTGTTCAGCTCCAATAAAGCTTGGCAGAGAAGCTCAGACACATAAACCCAAAAATGCTGTGGCGTAGAAGCTACACGCAGACTGCCTTTCAGCAAAGCTGCTTGGAAGTAGGCTACATTATCTGCTTATGCACTTCTACTGGACTTCCATGGGGAAAAATAATCATGCAACCTTGCCCATCCTTCCCCTCTTCCCCACCCCAGTTGATGTCTAACCCTCATCCCATTACTTAACTGCTCATTCTTGCCCCCACCCTTATAAGCAGGAGGGGACTGATGAGAAGCAAAGCAATTTGACCTGGTTCCTGCAGCTAATGCAATTGGTTTTGGCTACTTTTGTCCTAAGTGGCAGTAAGCCTGCGGGCTTTTCTCTCTCCTCTGTGTTCTGCATAGTGGGGCAAGAGAAAGCTGCTTTCGTGTACTAGACTTCAACCTGCTGCTTTCAAAGACTTCTAATGGTGACTGAAGCTTCCATTCCAAATTGTGCAACGTTCTGTGTGCTTGCCTAACCAAGGAGCAAGGATTCATCTAGGCTAGCGTCATCATGACTTAGGCCCCAAATCTAATTTTTATGCCCAAGATGAATCCAATTACTATACTTCTGGATTTGGGCTTCTGAGGACATGTACAGTGTAGAATCACAGTCTCTTCCCACACATGAAGTACTAAATCAGGAAGGCCTAAAATAGGATGCATGGCTTTCAAGTGAATGCAGTCTCATCACCATTGATACAATCATCCCCAATAATTTGAAACACCAACTTCCCAGTGACCATGTCCTTTACTAAGGATGGGCACAAACCAGTTCATGAGCCAAAATTTAGGCTAGAGTTGCCAGGGCTCCAGGGTCTGCCCTGAGATTACATTGTTGACATTGGGTGGGGGGTGATGCTCTAGTTTTGGGGCAAAACTCTATGGTTTGAGCCCAATTTTACCATAGAGTTTTGCCCAAAAACTAGAGCATCACCCCCTCCAGCGGCGTGATGACGCCACCTCTGGGTGACATCATCATGTCGTGTTTGGGGGCATTTGCAGGTGGGTTTTCCCCCACTGGCCAGCTGGATGGCAGCAGAAAGGGCTCTGTAAAAATGGGGGAACCCCCACCCAGACCAGGGGCCTGGCAACCCTAATTCAGGCCAAACTATGTCTGGTTTGAAGCTCAGTAACCGCTATTCAGGGAAGATGCATTCCCTGAACATTTACCAGACTTTTGGGTCCATTTGGCTGTTTGGGGCCAGCCATTTAACCCTTTGGTTTTGCTCCCTGCCACTTCAAGGGGGGAGCCAAACCAAAGGGTTAAATTAAGCCCCTTTCCAGCCAATCCCCACCCCTTTCTCCCAGCTGCAGTGAGCCATGTCTGGGAGAAAGGTGAAAGGGAAGTCCCTCTCAAGGTGATCCCCACTCCCTTTCTCCTGGCTGTGGCTTTCCATGGCTGGAAGAAAGGGGGAACTGAACTTACCAGACTGGTTCAGTTCGTGTGGGGCCTGTTCAGTTCAGCTTGGGATTCAGTTCATGTGCTGCCCGGAACCTTGAATTGAACCCCCTTTTTTAGGTTCGTGCCCATCCCTATCCCTTACACACTACATCAACCATAGTTTTCCCCCCAAAGACCCCACATATTTGCCCAAATACCATGGGACTTATGAGCAGGTGAACTTGGTTTAATGGTGCCATTAAAGTGAACAACTCTAACGCCCCTACCAAGGGCATATAATGGAAAATAAAATTACTGTTTAGTAAGACCTTTTGCTTTCCAGTTTGAGGCAGGGGAAGGAGATGTTGCACACACTTCACCCTGCACAAACAGATCTTTGAACCATCTCAATCATTTATAGAAGTGCTTGCAAGAATCAACGCTTGTTGTCAAAACCAAACTTTTATTTCTTCAGCATCAGCTGAAATAATTCCAGTGTCATAAAATGAGGTTTAGATCTCCACAACTTAGAACATTGCTTTAGTTCTGCTTTCAGTGAAAGTGGGACAAAAGGTCATAGCAACAAATATGTACAGTATCTTGTTTTTGTGCTTTCCTCAGATGGAAGTCTTATAATGGGTTGCTTTAAAGGAGTGCAGCACTAATAGTGTGGATTTGCAGGAAGTGGAGCAAAGAAATTAGACCTGAGGTAACAAAACCACATACATACCCCTACCTAATCTCTAAAGGGAGGCAGGGCACAGCAAGTACAAGAAAGAATATAGCTAGGCACAGCTTGATGACAGTTATTTTAAAAGATGTCTTTCAGGAATGTTCAGGTGGCTTATTTAAAAGAGACAATATAAAAACCAGGAAGCAGAACAGACAGAGACAGATATCAAACCCAAAAGCCACTGTATAAAACAGAGATGCAAGGCCATAATAAGAAAGAGGCACACCATACTATCAATGTAGTTCAAATGGCTGCTGAAAAAAGGGCACTGAAAGTATGCGCTTGTTATTTTGGGAGGAGTACATCCTACCAAACGTAAGTTGAATGGAGGTGGTAACTTCTATCAAGTTGCAGTGGACTTATGGAAATCCCATATGGTTTTCAAGGTGAGAGACATTTGGAGGTAGTTTATCAAATCACTGAACCACAGCCTAGAGCACCTCAGTCTTGTCATGATTGTTTGCCCCATCTAGCCCACCACAGAATCCAGACTCAGATTAAGAAGAGCCACAGCTTTAGTGGACAAACTAGCTGCTCCATTTAACTCATGGCCATCACAGGGACTTGGAGTCAGACAGCAGCTGCAAGTTCCCTGTGGGAACTCGCTTCTATAGCCCCACAGGGTCCCAGTTCTGATCAAGAACTGCAGTGTGGGGGGCAGGATCAGACATTTGGAGGTAGTTTACCAAATCACTGAACCACAGCCTAGAGCACCTCAGTCTTGTCATGATTGTTTGCCCCTTCTAGCCCACCACAGAATCCAGATGCAGATTAAGAAGAGCCACAGCTTTAGTGGACAAACTAGTTGCTCCATTTAACTCATGGCCATCACAGGGACTTTGAGTCAGACAGCAGCTGCAAGTTCCCTGTGGGAACTCGCTTCTACAGCCCCACAGGGTCCCAGTTCTGATCAAGAACTGCAGTGTGGGGGGCAGGATCAGCTCTAGCCTTCCTCGTGCAAGTTTCCTGACACAAGACAGTACACATGCAGCCCCGATATGGGGCAAACAGCATTCAATTCAGTTAGCATTCTTTTTTTTTTTAAAGCTACAGGCATTGCTTCTGTTATTTCAGAGAATTTTAATTCCCCTGATTTTTTTTTTAAGATTTCAGATTTTCCTGTAACCTTGGGACTTCCTTCAGGTTTGTAGAGAGATCCCCTGTTATCTCTCCCTAATTCCATCCTGGAGCTCTATCAATCACATTCCCTATAGCCTGGTTCCAAAATAGATATACCAACAAGCAGGGGACCTGTGAGGACTGGCAGGGGACATCTCATTTCCCCTACCCCACTGTTTCCTCTTTTTCTTCCCTAAAAGTCCCATAGCCTCTCCCCTTTTCCTGCTTTATTCTTTCCTTCCCCCCCACCAGCCAATCTACTGTTATCGGCTCCCCAACTTCAGCCTTCCCTCCCCCAGTGGCATCTGCCTAGGAAAACTATGGTCCAGTTGCATGGTGTCTTCTGCCAAGTCAGGCCCAGTTGTATGTTGGGGAGCTCACAAGGGCTTGCAGGGAGGCACCTCATTTCCCCTGTATCCCCCCTCCCTTCACTATTTTCCTCTTTCCTTCATCCTGGCAAGCCCCATTTCCTCTCTCTTTTATCATTCTCTCCTTCTAAGCCATTCACCAACCTACCTTTTATTTGCCTCGCATCATCAGCTATATTAATTATTGGCTTCATTTATACCCCACCTTTCTCCATAATAGAGCCCCAAAGCAACTTGTATCATTCTCCAATCCTCCATTTTATCCTCACAACAATGCTGCAAGGTAGGTTAGGCTGAGAATGTATAACTAGCCCAAGGTCATCCGTGAGTTTACATGGAAAAGTGGTGATTTGATCTGGGTCTACCAGATCCTAGTTTGAAACTCTAACCGCTATACCACACTGGCTTATGTGGGATGGCCACTGTTGAACAGCAAGCTGAGCCTGGTTGAGTCATGGAAGTTGGGTGGTAGCAAGTCGCTTGGTGGTTGCTGGTAGGCCTGGTCCCCTTAAAAGGCCAAAACAGTCCAGAAAAGAACCTAACACCTTACCCCTGCTTTTTCCTGACAGAAATTAAGACTGGAACCAGCTGGCAATATTGTGTGGTTGCCTAGCAACAGCCACTGAGGGCATCTGTTTCTTAAAGCTACAGGCTCTGCTTCTATTATTTGGGGAGGGAGTTATTTCAGATTTTTCTGCAAACCTGGGGCATTTTTCAGGTTTGTAGAAAGACTGGTTGTGTCTGTTCACAGTTCCCATCTCTGGATTTATGTATCCACAGATTCAGCCACACTGAGAATTAGATACATTGATTAGATACATTAGATACACTGAAAAAGAGTGAATGCTGGGTGTCATCGAAAAACTGATGACAATGCACAGAATATTTCCAAATGACCTATCCCAGCAGCTTTTTGTTGTTGATGATGATAATGAAGTTAAATACCATGGAAAGAAAGCCTCTCTCCTTGAATGTTCTCACGTGACAGCTTCACTCTTCCCAGTGGAGTCTATTGGCTCTCCCCTCCCCTGTCTACAATGTACTCTGACAATCTGGGCTGGAGCTTTTTCAGTGGCTATCCCATGCTTTATGGAACACCCCTGAGAAGCCGGGGGGGGGGGCTTCTACCCTCCTGGCTTTCCAATGAGGCTGTGAAGCAGAACTATTCCACAGAGCAGTTGTAACAGTCTAAGACTGGGCCTCTGTTTAGGCTTTTAATTATGTGATTTTATATGGTTTGTATGCATTTGATTTTATTACTACCCTCCCTGGGTCCTGGCTTGGTCAGTAGAAAGGCGAATTCATAAATATTTTTAAATAAATCAATAGGACCCAGATGGAGATGAACAGCAATCATGTGAACTCTGCCCTCTAGAAAAGATGAGAGCCACTGAAGCATGGTACCTCCAGATCCCATCGTATTCTGCGGTCCAAAAGGATACCATGGTAGATGGTATTTAAAAACATTCAAGGAAATGAACAGGGACTCCTGCACAGGCTGTCCCTCCTGCACAGGTTGTCAGCTATGGTAACATGGCCATTTCAAAACTAAAGCCACAATGAAAGAGACCTACTTAAATCATCCAAAAAGCTACCACATGCCCAATTGCTTTCACTCAAAAATAGAACACTGCAGACCAACCTACAGTTACGACTGGGCACATCATGGGAAATCCCCCACCTAGAAGCATACAAGGGCCTCCTTCAGTAATGCTAGGACAGTCCTGTCCCTTAATGAGGTATTTGCTACTTCAGCCTTTATGTAGGGAACCTTGAAAGTACCAACCTTGAAAGTGCTGAATGTGCACAAGGTAAACTGGTCATTTATAAGTTTCTCTTAGTTGCCTTTTTTCTAGAGGTTTATAAAATTGCACATGTATTAAAAAAAACTGGATAGACAACTTTTTCCTCTCTCTCCCCTACTAAAACTTGCAGATTGGATGTTGTGACAGCCACTAGCTCTGCTGGCTTCAAAAGGGGATTTGTGACCCAATTGTTAAGCTCTTTGACATAAAATTCTACCGTTTAATTACTCATGGACTCCTTTTTGTAATCAACTTAATCTAAAAAAGTATTATTAATTTCTTACATCATAATTTATTTTGGAATAACAGTGAGATAAACCGACTGTAAATAGCATCACCTTTACTGTTTGCCCTGAATTCTAGTTTTATGGTAGAGAGAGAAAGATTTATATCTACTTTCTCTGCCCCATGACTAATTTTATAAACATCTCTCCTCCCTTAGCTATCTGTTTTCTAAACTGAAGAGTCCCAGACTCATTAGCCTTTCCTCACTGGTTTAATCATCAATCCTGTTCTGTATTTTTTCCAGTCCTGCAACATGCTTCTGGAGATAGAGCAACCAGAAACTTATGCAGTATTCCAAGTGAGGCTATACCATAGATCTAAACAAAGGCATTAAAATGTTGAAAATAAAATTGAAATCTCCTTCTTAATAATATCCCATATGGAGTTTGCCTTTTCACCACTGCCACACACTGAGTTGTCTGTTTTGTAATCAAGCCTTCCCCTACAATACCCAAAATTTCTTTCTTTCGAATCCCTTTTGGATGGGTCATTTTGAACTGGAGGCTCTGCCATGTCTTTTGGTTTCCTATGAATTTCTAAACTGTCCTCAGCAAGAGGGCCTTAGATGAAGAGAGCTGCCAGCTCTGAGTACCTGGAGATTTTGGGGGTGGAGCCTGAAGAGGGCAGTGTTTGGGGAGGAAAGGGACTTCAATGGGGTATAATGCCACAGAGTCCACCTTCCAAAGCTGCCATTTTCTTCAGGTGAACTGAGCTCTGTTGTCTGGAGATCAGTTGTAATCCTAGGAGATCTCCAGCTACCACTTGGAGGTTGGCAACCCTATGGGTGATCATTCACTTTCCTCCAGCACATTTAATGCCACCTTCACTACCTCAGGCAGGAAGACTGGGAGCTTGGCAACCCTATGGATGATCAGTCACTTTCCTCCAGCACATTTAACGCCACCTTCACTACCTCAGGCAGGAAGACTGCTGGTCTGCAGGGTGGATGGTACACTTGCAGAATCTCTATGTGCACCTGAGTGCAATACCAGACTGTTGGATGGTATACCTGTAATCCTGGCAGACCAGACCATAGCAGCAACTCATCTAGCTCTGACTTGTACTGACCTATGGATTCACAGCTAGAAGAGATACTTACCCTTCCGAGTTCACCCACCCAGGTCTCTAATACATGTTGCGGCTGTTTGCTCATCAGAAATTAAGCCCTGCATAACTTCATCAAACAGCAGCAGTCTTAGACTAGGGAAAGTTAGTAGAATGATAGCTAAGGTACACTCTGGCAGGAAGAGGGACCAGAAGGAGAACAAACAGCAAAATCAAATTCCTCCTTATGTAGCCCCATATATCTTCCACCACCCATATTCCATCATTGTTTAACAGAGATCACACATATTTCTTTATTTACATAAGAACATAAGAGAAGCCAATGTTGGATCAGGCCAATGGCCCATCTAGTCCAACACTCTGTCACACAGTGGCCAAAAATACCAGGTGCCATCAGGAGGT
>NW_015175975.1:810823-867616 GCF_001447785.1 Gekko japonicus
TACCTCTTTCTCAACCTGCTCTATCCCATGAATAATCTTATAAATCTCGATCATGTCACCCCTCAGCCGTCATTTCTCCAAGCTAAAGAGCCCCAAGCGCTTTAAACTTTCTTCATAGGGAAAGTGTTCCAACCCTTTTATCATTCTAGTTGCCCTTTTCTGCACTTTTTCCTATGCTATAATATCCTTTTTGAGGTGTGGTGACCAGAACTGTACACAGTACTCCAAATGAGGACGTACCATCGATTTATACAGGGGCATTATGATACCGGCTGATTTGTTTTCAGTTCCCTTCCTAATAATCCCCAGCATAACATTGGTCTTTTTTATTGCAGTCACACACTGTCTTGACATTTTCAGTGAGTTATCTACTACGACTCCAAGATCTCTCTCTTGGTCAGTCTCTGCCAGTTCAGACCCCATCAGTGTGTATTTATAGTTAGGATTTTTGGCTCCAATGTGCATCACTTTGCACTTGGCCACGCTGAATCCCATTTGCCACAATGACGCCTACTCGCCCATCCTTGACAGATCCCTTTGGAGTGCCTCACAATCCTACCTGGTTCTCAGCACCCTGAACAACTTCGTGTCATTTGCAAATTTAGCCACTTCACTGCTTACTCCCAACTCCAAATCATTAATAAACAAGTTAAAAAGCATCGGACCGAGTAGTGATCCCTGCGGTACCCCACTGCTTACCACCCTCCACTGAGAAAATGTCCCATTTATACTCACTCTCTGTTTCCTATTAATCAGCCAGTTTTTGATCTACAAAAGGACTTGTCCTTTTATCCTGTGACTACTGAGCTTACTTAGGAGCCTTTGATGAGGAACTTTATCAAAAACTTTCTGGAAGTCAAGTTAAACATCTATTGGGTCCCCCTTGTCCACTGCTATCCTGCCTTTCCACCCAATCAGGGTCCATAAGGTGGCAAATATAAGAAACATTCAAGCAATTACAGTTAAAATTATAAAATTCTATTAAAATACGTAAAGAACACTAGCAAGAGGTTCAATAACCATTACTGGGGGTATGCCAAACAGGACAAAACAAAATTACCTTCCATCCCATGGACATGCCAGATACATTATCATATCCCAACATATTTGCAGAAAGTCAAAGAGCTCTCTGTAAGGCTCAACACTTATAACCCCAAGGAAGCCAAAACTCTGACCCCTCTCCAACTTAGCAGTGCCTCAAAACAACACCACTCTCACAGCAGCAGTGCTCTTCCAGCTCTCACAAGTAAAGGAAATCCTTACCCTTCTCTCACAAGTGATGGGAAGCAAGTCATAGAGTTCAGCTTGGCTAAATCATCAATGGTTATCGCCTGCAACACTTCCCAAAGCTTTATGGTATTGTCCCACCAGAATATCTACCACTGAAGTGGTTGTTGGGAGTGGGCATTCAGCAGCCAATACTGCTTACAGCCCTTGTGTGCAAGGGTGGATGTTCCTCTCCTGTGCTAGAGCTGCTCCTCTATGGTTTCACTTACAGCAGCAGCAATGGAAAGAAGGAGCAGGGTTTTAAATACACACCTTGATCCATCCAGTATTTTGGCTGACATGTCTGATGGCTATGGGATGCTCACATGGAGAGGAGTTATGAAAAAGAGCAAGCCGTAATGAACAAGACTTGCCTGTGATATAGAGCATCCATAGAACACTGCAGTTTAAGGACTTGATGTTCACCAATAGCATAGAGCCCAGAAGCGTCATATCAGCAAAATGCAAGTTTCAACTTCAAAAACCACACCTGGCTTCCTCAGGAGCAGAATTCACTGGCAGCACTGGTTGCTGAGAAATGTATGTGTTGTTTCTCATGGCTATGAAAAACCTTCCTTCTTACTACAGAAATGAGAGACAGAGACACCAGTCTTCTTGTCTATCCCCTAGGCTAAAGACATCGCAGTCTGCAAAGAACAGTGTTCTCATATACAGTATCCTCAATACCTACTAAAATGGAGGGGGCACTCATGAGAGGGCCAGAAAAAAAATGCATGAAGGCAGGCTTGTGGTACTTTTAAACTTCATGTCCCAGTACATGGATATACAGTGCATTTTCACTGGGTTACTTGAGTAAATGTATAGAATAAGCTTCAGCCACTGAGCTAGAATAATTTAACAATTGGTCCTGGCCTGGAGGGACCCTACTTTAAAAGCCAGCTTAGCTGTGAAGAGTCTGGATGTGATTCTTTAAGTTCCTTGGAGAGGGCTGGGTAAATATGTGATAAAATGGGGATTTCAGAAACTCAGTAGAGCACCCAGTAATTCGTGGCCTATCAAGTAATTCAACACAATTGGAGACTTGTGATATTAGAAAACAAGTGCAAAAGAGAAAAGAACGAGTTTAGAGAAGCCCAAGGAAAGCCTAAGAAGAGCCTGCAATTTTCAGCCCTAATAAGGCAAATGTATCAGGTCTACCTTTCAAGTGAATTCAAACCAAGGGGGAAAATGGCTTCTTAGAATATTGTAAACCAGGCCAGTGAAGAATGATAGAGGGGGGCCTTCCATCCCTCTGGCATCCAGCAGGCCAGTTCCAACTGGAAGTGGGCCACATTCATCAGGAGACATGTGGGAGAAGAGTTTGGTGTGCCAGCTTCTTCCTGCCAAGAAGAACCCAGTGATATTTCCATGGATGCTTCTCCACTATGTGCAAAGAGGGGGGAAAAAGACGATGCCTCATGTCTAACTGTTGCTGGAGAGTTGCCCTAGCAACAACAAATACAGGCCCCTGTCTTTATCAGGGTGAGGAAAAATAATGTAGAAGCTCTGTTTCTGGCTCTTCATTAAGAAGAGGAGAGTGGGATGAAAAACTTTAGAGCACAAAAAGCTACACCCCAGAAAATCAAGCTTTGATGTAGAGAAAGTCTCTATGCAGACAGTTTGTTCTTACTGTAAAAAAAGAAGAAACTAAAGAAAAACATTACATGCTTACTTTTTCATTAACTTATCCATTTCTTTTCATTGCTTTACATATACAGTATAGTAGAGGCATTTCACACTGAACAAATTAGCTGGTATAGTGCACAGAAAGGATACGAGGGAGGGTGGGGGAGGGGGAGGAGAGATAGACTTGAAAGCTCTCCAACATGCAGCAAATAAATGTGTGGTATAGTGGTTAAGAGAGGCAAACTCTAATCTGGAGAACCGGGTTTGATTCCCCAGTCATCCACATGAAGCCTGTTGGGTGACGTTGGGCCAGTCACTCAGAACTCTCTTGGCCCCACCCACCCCACAAGATACCCGCTGTGGGAAGAGGAAATGGCTAACAACAGCAGGGCAGAGAAAAGTGGGGTCTAAAGACAACAAAAACCAACTCTTAGCATTTCTAATGAACACTACATAGAGAAAACTAGATGGATTTCACATTTAAATCAATGGAAAGCCTACACAGTTTATGTCCTTAAAAATTTGTTCTATATAGATGCCTGTGTCCTATTCCTCTAAAATCTGGCAGGTCCAATGATTTTAATTTCATGCCATTTGGATGCAGCACACCAAAGTTACAAGCAGGAGAAGACCAGTTTGGCCTCCCATTGATATAATGGAAAACAAAAATAAATGGCAAAAAATAAAAAGCTAATGAAAAGGATGGAGAAATAGGAAAATTCCATGCACCCTCCTAATGTGAATGCAACACTAATTCCATAAATCCACAGTTTTATATATCTTGTATTATAAATAGGCAAAGTGGTTAGAATGCTTTTTAACTAGACCAGGAGTTGGCAATCTTCTTTTTAATGAAAACTACTACTGAGCTACTCCACATGTTAGCAAGCATCCAGAAAAAGAACATAGATTAGGAAAAGCACTAGAAGCAAAGCTATTGACTAAGCAATGCAGAGAAAAATCCTATGAAACAAAGGCTTTCTTAAAACAAGTCTAGAGCATATCATTTCCTAGGTCTTCTAGGGTTGCACAAACTATTCTGCAGGAGAGTTACTGATAGAGACCCATAAACAAGATTATGCTTCTAATAGGACCCAAATGTGCACAGGATTTCAGTCCTACACCAGTTCCAACCACCTCCACAATGGAGGGCTCCTTAATCACTAAGTTAGTGTAGTGTAACACCAGCAGGAAGTTAACCTAGAATCTTCCAACTCTTTAGTAGTTATTATGGTGCATTTAACCATTTTTCCCACTCAGTGAGACCTACAATGTCAACAACAAAAACCTGTCAACTACCACAAATATTTAAAACAGGTTACTGAACAAGCCCACCTGTCATCAACCAACTAATTCATCTGGGTAAGAAAGGAGGCAAATGCAGGAAGTAGCAGCTCTGCCCTTGATAGCAATAGTCTCTCCACAGGCACCTTCCAAATATTTCCCTTCAAAGCAGTCTCTCACATTGAAACATTTGCCCTTGGAGAGGGGATATTTAAGAAAGAAACAAGAAAATAACTACTCAAACCATTACGTGGGCCACAACCCATCTTGACCACAAATACAAGTCCCTGGATATAATAGAGAAACTTCCCATGTTGGGTTAGAAGAACGCATAGTCCAGAGAAGAGGACTCTTCCCTGCCATAAGATGTTTCATGTAGTGGTGGATTGGTGGGAATTTATGCACCACACAGACTCCTCAGCGTCCCAGAGCAGAAGTTTGGTGTAGGTGAGCCTTACAACTTGAATTCACTAGTCAGTATGTTATGTACTCATGGTTCACATGAACATAAGAACATAAGAACATAAGAACATAAGAGACGCCAAAAGCTAAATGACATCACCTGGCTTCATTATAGTCTATGTATCTTTGATGGGGGCACTAAGAATGCCTCCTCACAGATGTTCTCTAGGCTGAGAGACAGCATTCTCTCTCTCTCTCTCTCTCTCTCACCCCCCCCCCCCAGAAGTTTCTCCTTCCAGCCCAGGGGCTTGCAAATACAAGTCCCTGGATATAATAGAGACACTTCCCATGTTGGGTTAGAAGAAGGCATAGTCCAGAGAAGAGGACTCCTCCCTGCCATGATAAGACGTTTCATGTAGGGGTGGATTGGTGGCATTTTATGCACCACACAGACTCCTCAGCGTCCCAGAGCAGAAGTTTGGTGTAGGTGAGCCTTACAACTTGAATTCACTAGTCAGTATGTTATGTACTCGTGGTTCACATGCTAGACAGATTATCCAATACACCCAAGCCAAAATACCTTACAGTGTTTTCTGAGACCACAGATTGTTACTACTCCAAAAGTAGACAGAAGGGACAGGGAAGAATGGTGGAAGTAATTTACACTGACTCCTTCCATATGCTGTATGGTTGGTATGATATATCTGGGGAACCACAAAGTAGAAGAAAAAGGTGTCCCTGTCAAGGAACACATGAAGAGTTTGTATGCATATTGAAAATCACAGACAAGAAAGAATGAGTTTGAAACCATTTACACAGTTACCCAAGGTTTTATTTCCCTGTAATTTTACGTTATGATTATGTATTCTTATTACACCTTTGCTTGTTTAAGATCAAACTTCCCTTGGTTATACTTCATCCACTAATCTACTTGGCACATAATTAACTGGTGGTTTTATCTGGACATGATGCAGATGGGTAGAACATGCAGCCGGGGGGAGGGGAAGGGAGCATCACCATTAAAATGCCTATGTAAAGCTTACATCATGAATTTTCTTAGAATGGAATGGGAATCCAAGTTTAGCACCAGAACTAGAGGGCAGCAAGATAGGTGATCACAGCACAAGACTTTTACAAGTGCAGATTCAGTTAAAAATGGGGGAAAGGAACAGCAAGGAGATGTGGGTCACTTACTGCACTTCGTTGTAAGTAGATGAGCAGCCCGGCAGCTATCTGACCTATCAGGATCAGCAACAGGCAGGTGAAGTACTAGAGGAAAGGAACAGAAAAGACTCAATGCTATTTTCCAGGCCCCAGGACCTTATTGTTATAATTATTACTATCCCACTTTTGTCCCTAATCAGGACCTAAAGCAGCTTATTCCTCCTCCACCCAAACCCCACCATCTTGTGAGGTAGGTTAGACTGAGAGATTGCGATGAGCCTTGGTCACCAGGTGAGCTTGCATGGCAGACTGGGGATTCAAACCTGGTTGTCCTTGGCCTTAGTCTGACACTAACCATTATGCCACACTGGCCCTAAATATCATGAAATGGGAATATATGGAAGACAGCTAGAAACTACAGCTTCAGAATCAGTTTTCTTTCATTTCAAACCCCCAAAATATCTTTCACAATGTAAGAGTTCCTCATCTCAAGGAGATTTCCAGTTTCCACCTGTTCATGGACTACAGGGAGCTCAAAGAATCTGCTAATCAGGTTTTCCCATAGCAGCTCCAACAAGGATTTGGCACAGATTTACACAGGGTGCACTAGACTGCATGGAAGCAGAGTGAGTAGCTCCAAACCTATCTCAGCCTACCTGGTGTTCACTGAGGCATATATTAGAGGCCATAACTGCACAGGGACATATGGGGGTATTTTCACCTGGCACAGACAACCAAAAAAAGAGACTCATGGCAGCTGGTACTAGAAGAGCTGCTGCGGCTTCCAGCAATCTCAGAAGACTTGTACAGAAAGATCACCTTTGTGACTCTGGGACTTCATACTGCAGATGAGTACAAATGACAAGCTAAGGTCCTTGTCAAATTACTATTGCCTTGCTGGCATTGCTAAGTGTATCTCCGTCACTTGTGGAGATTAAGCTCCTCCATATATGTTGGTCTCTAGACCAGCTCCTGCCAACCTAGCAGTTTGAAAGCAAGAAATTGCAAGTAGATAAATAGGGACCACTTCGGTGGGAAGGTAACAGCGTTCAGTGCGCCTTGGTGTTTAGTCATACTGGCCACATGACCACGGAAACATCTTCGGACAGCGCTGGCTCTTCGGCTTTGAAACGGAGATGAGCACCGCAACCCTAGAGTCGAATTCGACTGGCTTTCGAGCAAGGGAACCTTTACCTTTAGACCAACTGTTACCAGAAAGAACCTTAGATAACATTTGGGTTTTTAAAAATATTTTAATTAAATTATCATAGACCAACAACATTTTTCAACTTATATCAGAGCGGCATAAATAATACATCTCAGAATGAATACAATGTATGAATTGAGAGTAAATTCCCAGGTCTTAACAACTCAAAATATAAAAGGTGCTATAAGACAGCTATAATATATATTGAAGACATTTGGTTTTAAGTGACTTTGTCTACATCACTCACCAGTCCCAAGAGACATCGAATCTCATTGACTGCTCCAAGGCAGCCCAGGAATCCCATCAACATGGTGACGGCCCCAACTCCAATGAGAATGTATGCCCCAGTCTTTAATGATGATGATGACATTTCTGTGGGAGCCAGAAAAGAAATAATGTTTAGAACAGGCTAGTTTACACATTTATCAGGAATGCGAGACAAATGTATCCAGTCTGCACTCTAACAACAACAACAAAACCACCAAGAGAAGCTACAGTACCACCTGTATTAATTATGAAATATTAGCATATTTTGCATCGTCACTTCCCCTATATGTAAAGGGTATGAACATTGTGGTCACAAAGATGTATCCAGAGACAGGGCAAGAGGAGTTTCCTACATACCAGAGCAGGGGAACCATAGACAGTAGGAAGTCCTAATATTTAAAACACACACACAAAATTAGCTCTAGGCCCAAACCTTTCAAAAGTCACTTCAATGAAGAAAGGTGGGAAGGAGAATTAAAATGAGTGGCTCACTAGGCTCACTCGGCCAACATGGGACTGCTGGGACCTGCCAGGCAACAAAGCCACTGCCGTCAAGCAACAGCTGCTAGACTATGTCTGTTTCCTCTCGGATGACAGCTCCATAGAACAAGCAAGCAAGAAGCAAATAGACAAAGTGAGGAAGAAGAGCCAGTGGTAGGAACTGAGGAAAGCAGGGACACATTCCTTGAACAGGAGCTGTTCTACCACATCACAAACCTCACAAAACAAACTAGTTTGGTAAATGGAAAGGTTTGTGAAGGTTTGTAAGACTCGATGAACTATGAACCAGGATGAACTTCCATCTTCCCAGTTCATGCACATCCCTAGAGGAGAATAGAGATGTGAAGGACACATTTTTATCTGTCTTCCCAGAATATAACTCTCCCAGTGGAATCTTTTAAGCTGCATTTGACACACGAAAGGACCCTAGGTGAAGAAAGCTGGCTCTGAAGAATGCACATGCTCAGGATCACAACGCACAGCCCCCATTCCCCCTCCAAAAGCTACAGATCCTTTAAGTAACAAGAGAGCCACTGTCCCCTTGGAACAAGGGTTGTGTCTGTGGGGAGGAGTGGTGTTATTTATCTGGGAGGCTTACTCCTTCAGGGCGTTCCCGTCACTGGGGATCACAGGCATAGAGTGTGCCAGCCTGGTGTGGGAAGCCGAGGAGAGTGTGGCGATTTGGTTGGTATACTGACTGCCCAACGCACTGCCCAATAGTCTACCGTCCCTGGTGGAGGCCATATCAGGCTGGGAACACCCTAGACTGATAGTCTTGGGCGATTTCAACGTCCATGCTGATGATGCAGCCTCCACTCAGGCAGCGGACCTAGTGTCGTCCATGGTGGCCCTAGGACTCTCCCAACTTGTAACGGCCCCCACTCACCAGGCTGGGCACACGCTCGATTTGATCTTCGCAGCAGGAGTTACAGTGGACTGGATGACTGCCTTGGCAGTGCCATGGTCAGACCACTTTGCCTTGAAGGCTCGCTTAAATACCCCACTCCGACCCTGTTTGGGCGGCGAGCCTATTTGGGCTTGCCCGCGGAGCCAAATGGACCCAGTGCGGGTTCAGATGGCTCTTCGGGATCTGAAGCCCCCTGGCGGCTCGTTGAATGAGCCTGTAGAGGACTGGCACAGCCGACTCTCGACAGCCATCAATGAGATTACTCCCTGCCACCCTCTGCGCCCCCGATCTAAGCTTGTTCCATGGTTTACCCAGGAGTTGCGGCTGATGAAACGGGGTCTAAGACGGCTAGAGAGGCAGTGGCGGTGTGCCCACAACGAAGCGTCAAGAGGACGTTATAGGATGTTTATGAGATCCTATGAGATGGCAGTCAAGGCCGCGAAGAGACAGTATTATACGGCCACGATTGTGTCTGCAAAGCTCACATCCAGCACAATTGTTTAGAACGATTTGGTCAATTACAGCTCTGTCCCAAGACCGGCAAAACGGTAGGGAATTGGACATTGGCTGTGAGGCTTTTGCGAGCTATTTTGTGGATAAAGTTTTGTCGCTCCTCCACGATCTCCCTGTCACAGTTGAAACAGTGAATGAACTCGAGGCTCCAAGCACATCTTCTTGTCATATTAAGGATTATTTTAACCTGCTCAGCCTAGAGGAAGTTGACAAATTGCTCCTAACTGTACGCCCTACCACATGCCTCCTTGATCCGTGTCCTTCATGGCTAATTAAAGCTGGCCACAAGGGGTTTTGGGGTGCCTTGTGGGAGATTGTCAACAAGTCCCTCTCTGAGGGGCTTTTCCCAGAGGCACTTAAGGAGGCAGTGATGCACCCCCTCCTGAAAAAGCCATCTCTGGATTTGGCCAAATTGGCCAATTATCAGATGGTTTCCAACTTGCCCTATTTGGACAAGATAATAGAGGGCGGTGGTAATGCAGTTACAGGGCTTCTTGGATGACACTTCCATTCTAGACCCCTTCCAGTCCGGCTTTCACCCGGGTCATGGGACAGAGACGGCACTGGTCGCCTTCACAGACAACCTCTGGAGGCATTTGGATCAGGGCAGATCGGCAGTGCTGTTGCTGTTAGACCTGTCGGCTACGTTGGACACGGTCGACCATCAGCTACTGACCCACTGCCTCGCCGACATTGGAATTCAGGGACTAGCCTTGCAGTGGCTTGCTTCCTTTCTCCAAGATTGGGGACAAAGAGTGGTGCTGGTGGACCAGCTATCCCAAAGGCACCCATTGTAATGTGGAGTGCCTCAAGGGGCAGTGTTGTCTCCGATGCTTTTTAACCTATATGCGCACTCTTGCCCAGATTGCCCGGAAGCATGGACTGGGTTGTCACCAATATGCGGATGACACCCAACTCTACCTGTTGTTGGACGGCCAGTCCGACTCCAAACTGGAAGATCTAGACCGGGCGTTTCAAGCTGTGGCTGGTTGGCTTAGGCTGAGCCAGCTGAAATTGAATCTGATGAAGACGGAAGCCCTGTGCCTGAGTCAGAGTGGTCCGGGGGTAGGGATCCCACTCCCGACCGTCAATGGGGCACCATTCGTGCCAGCGCCAGAGGTTAGGAGCTTGGTGCTAGATGCCTCAACAATGGAGGCCCAGGTAGCAGCCACTGCCAAGTCGGCCTTTTACCATCTGTAGCTGATTAGGCAGTTGGTTCCCTTCCTTGAATGCAATGACCTGGCAACAGTGATCCACACGATGGTCACCTCGAGATTGGATTACTGTAATGCCCTCTACATGGGGCTGCCCTTGTCGCAAATTCCGAGGCTGCAGCTAGTGCAAAACGCCACGGCCAGGTTGTTGATGGGAATCTCGATTTGGGAGCACATCCGACCTGTGCTAAAGACGTTGCACTGGCTGCCAATAGCATACCAGGTTCACTTCAAGGTGCTGGTTCTTACCTTTAAAGCCCTTTATGGCCACGGACCTGCATACCTGTGGGACTGCCTTTCCCCATATATACCCCAGAGGATACTGCACTCTGGGACCCAGAACCGACTGGCTCTCCCGAGTTTCAAGGAGCCAGACTGGTGGCAACTAAGGCCAGGGCTTTTTTGGTGGTGACTCCACTCTGGTGGAACGAGCTCCCAGAAGAGACCAGGGCCATGCAGGACCTCTCGCTGTTCCGCAGGGCCTGTAAAACAGAGATCTTCCGCCAGGCATTTGGAGCCTCCTCCTCCTAATATCTCTACCGCCAACAATTGGTATCTATGTTGGTGGAACCCTGGCCCGCTGGTCCCTTAAATACTGCCCGAGCCAATCACCCAAGACAGCTGCAGAAGGCTGAAGAGCTGATCGCAAAACGAGGAATGCTGCTAGCGCTTTATTATGTTTGAGTTTTAACACTGTATTTATATTAATTTATGTGATTTTATGCTACTGTATTGTTGAGAGCTTACTTTGTTGTAAGCCGCCCTGAGCCGGCCCAGGCCGGGAGGGTGGGATAAAAATCGAATAAATAAATAAATATGTGCATACAAGGTGGGGGTGGTCTATTTGAACACGTTATGCACTGCTGACCACCATAAAATGAAATGCACATACCACTAACTCCCCTCCACACATTTACTTCCTGACTAAGCAGAGGGACTGTGGTGACCATGACTGACGTCTGGGTGGGGATGGAAAAAAGTGTCACTCTGCTACTCTCCTCTCTATCACTGACAAACGTGCAGGCTGACAACAGTTTCTCTTACTTTCTAGCTTCTTGGGGATACCGAAGTTTTGATTGACAGCCAATGAAAAGAGATTATGAGCAATGTTCCCTCTAAATTGTGGAGTCTTGTGAGCAAAAATTCTACTTTGTGAGTTACTGGCATTAAAGTTGTGAGCGAGCGATTGGACTGCTGTATAAATTAGTTTGCTCTGGAGCCATCCTTCCTGAGCTGAGACAAAAATGTGTGAGCCAGAGGCTACAAAACTGTGAGCTAGCTCACACTAACTCAGCTTAGAGGGAACACTGGTTATGAGATATTCTGGAGTGTCTCCCAATTTTTCAAGCATCTTGTTACAATCATAAGAGCTATAAAGGTCTTCCCCTCCCCCCCCATTAAAAGAAGCTACCTTGCACATTTTCTGAGGGACTGCAGCACCCTCAATCCCTTATACATTCACACAGAAGCAGATACAAGGCAGCTTCTCATTCAACTGCAAGGTGTTCACTCGTCATAAAATGTTTTAAGAGTGATAGCTCTCAAAGCTCAAAAGACCAACCTAATGAGTATCACAGGAAGGCTTTTCAACTTCAGCTACAATCTCCAGGAAAACTGTTACAAGAAATTATAAACAACGAATACAGCTTCAAGGAGCTTTGTTCTAAAGCTTGCCTAACTAGGCTGAACATTTAGGAGGTAGCCATGAAGCCAACAATGGGCGCATCTTCAACATAATTTTTTGCAGGCCCTCCTAGAGCTCAAGGGCCCACTGGAAATTTAATATCAGCAGAAGCTAAATTGCCTTTGCATGCAACACACCCTGCATTGCCCTCCTTTCCAACTGTACAGCCAAAGCTCTTCAAAGCTCATAGCCGAAAGACTGAGCCTGGACGCAGCCCACAGTTTGCAGCACGTCTTTGCTATTCAAGGAAAATTCCGCAGACCTTGTTGGCAAGAGGCCTCCACTGTTTCTATTCCCCCTTGCTCCATCTTTTTTCCTACTCTGGGAAAGGTGCCAGAGAAGCACAAGAAAAGATGGGGGCAGGCCTCTCTGGCAACACGCTGGAATGCCCTGCTGTGCAAAGTTCCTTCCCAGACTCTGTTACGGTTACCAGAGCAAAAGGGAGAAGGAAACAGGAGAGGAAAGAGCTTCATCTGCAAATCTCAAGGCGGGAAGGAAGCAAGAGCTTCTCCTGCATGCACAGCTAAATCCCAAGCCAAAAATCAGAGCTAAATGGAGTTGACACACAGGAAGGTTCCAAGCCCTTGGCAGCCCACAAAGCCCGCAGGATCAGTGCCTCCATGGTAAACGGACTGGAGGGCCTTTCAGCTGCTCAGCCCATTTTGTTATGAGTTTTGGTTCCAGACCACAGGGGGGAAACTAGGTCACAAATCAAGCCCTCAGTCATTTCTGTAGTCTTGAAAAAAAGGGCTGCAGCATGAGAAGGAGAAACAGTCCAGGCTAACACTTCTCAAAATAGTCCTTACACTTCTCAAAACAGTCCTTTCTTGCCTTTTCTCCCTTGCAAGTACATTGCAGCAGTAAAAAAACCCAACACAACCCCACATGCTGGGTCTTTTTAAAAAATGCATTCAGTTGGTAACTTCACATTTCACAGACTTTTACAGAAGAAAACCAAAGTGTAGAACCACAGCCCAGAGCAGAGATTTTCTCAAGGTACTGCTCCGAGTTTGCCCTGGGATAACCTCCAAGAAAAAAGCTACAGAAGGTTCTTCTAGATCTAGGCAGAAGCCAGCTCTGTTTAGGACTGGGATCTACAGATGGGCTGCTGCTTCAGACAGGATTCCTGTTGCAATTAATTTACCAGAACAGTGCTCTGTCTTACTGGCCATATCCAGGATGCTATACAGGAAAAAGTCAAAAACACCAAAACACTGTCTTACGCAAAACGTAAATGAAGCTGTTTTTGTCGACCATAATCCATATTCCGAAGCCCAAAATCACAGCACCCAAGATCTGGAAAACAAAAGACAAAATGGGTAATAAAGAGAAAATACAATAGATCAGAGGCTCATCCCGTTTTCACCCTTTTGCCCAAAATATTTCTACACACGCCCAGAGCCAGGCAGAGGCACACAGTGAACATCTTACTTGGCTGTGAGAGGACAAGCCTAAAGACAGACAGGTAGATACATTAGAGCAGCGGTGTCAAACATAAGGCCCGGGGGGGGGGGGCTGGAACAGGCCCATCCAGGGCTCTTATGCGGCCCGCAAGCAACTAGTAGTGCAAGGGAGGGAACAGGAGGCTGCTTAGGGGGAGTGGGCCAATTGTGGCTTCAGCATGGCGGAACAACCTCATCTGCAGCAGTCAAGCAGCATGGGCTCAACTGCCCAGTGCTGCACTGCTGGCTCTCCAGTCTGCCCATATGGATTTTCTTTTGTACCCCCCACCCAGCCCATGAGGCCTTGCAGTGAGAATACACCAACTCAGAGTTTACCAGCTTTATACAGTTTATATGACAGCAGCTCATGTGAAATGGATCTAGGTGTTCTGGTTGATCACAAGCTAAACATGAGCCTGCAGTGCGATGTGGCTGTGAAGAAAGCTAATGCAATCTCAGGATGCATTAACAGAAGCATTGTGTCCAGACCACGGGAGGTGGTAGTTCCGCTCTATTCTGCTATGGTCCGGCCTCAGCTGGAGTACTGTGTCCAGTTTTGGGCACCACATTTTAGGAAGGATGTTGACAAGCTAGAGTGTGTCCAGAAGAGGGCAACCAGGATGGTGAGAGGGTTGGAATCCAAGCCTTATGACGAAAAGCTGAAAGAATTGGGTATGTTTAGCCTGGGAAAAAGAAGACTTAGAGGGAACAGGATTGCAGCCTTCAAGTATTTGAAGGACTGTCATGTAGAAGACGGAGCAGATCTATTCTCTCTTGCTCCGGATTGCAAGACTAGATCTAATGGGTGGAAATTACAAGGGAGTCATTACCAGCTAAATATCAGGAGAAACTTCCTAACTGTAAGAGTGGTTGAGCCGTGGAACAGTCTGCCTCAGGAAGTGGTGGATGCTCCTTCGCTGGACGTTTTCAAGCGGAGGCTGGATGACCATCTTTCAGGTATGTTGTAGGTATGTATGGGCTGTCTTTCGGCTATGCTCCTGCAGAGTGCAGGGGGTTGGACTAGATGACCTGCAAGGTCCCTTCCAACTCTAACATTCTATGATTCTATGATTATCTCCGGTACCTGGCATTGCATTTCATGGCATACATGGCCCGGCCTGACAAAGTGACATTTATGTCAGATGCAGCCCTCGTAACAAATGAGTTCGACACCCCTGCATTAGAGATTTTAAAATGAAGAATTTTGTTTAATTTTCATGCTAGTTCAACTCCAGAAAAAGTCACTACTGAAGAATGTGGTTTCTAAGAGGTGCCAGAAATACCTTTGGAAGATTACAGGCAGAGTATGAAGGTGGCATCATCTCCAGCATTTGGTATAAAGAGATGTACTGCCTCTGTACATAGAGACTCAAATTAGTTACAACGGCTTATCAATTCCATCCACCTCTTATTTTTCCCTCCAAACTTCTTGATGCATGAGCTACCACTTTCTTTTCATACTGACCAGTTCAATCCTCACCAAAGTTTCCCTAACAATGATGCTGGTTAGTAAAACAAAGAGCTGAGCCCACTACACAACCACAAACACACACTATGAACGATGGCTCAGTTCCTTTGCCCTACCGTAATCCTGGTACTTTTTGAGGCTATAGATAAAATTTACAGTTCTTCCAAGGATTTGGTTTGTAAAGGTCTTGCAAGGATGGAGCACCTATACCAGCAATATGCAAGAGTCCTCTAGACAAAGACACCAAGTACACTTAACACAGCAGCTCAAGTCTCTTAGTTTCTTTAGGGCACTCAGTTATCATGAGCCAAAAATGTGGGAAGAGAGTGGAACATACAGCTGCAATTCTATATTTGCTTACTTTCCAGGTATGCCCCAGTGAAATCAGAGGGACTTACTTCCAAGCAAGCATCTGTTGGATTGCTTAAAAAGTCATTTAGTTAAAACACTTTTGCAAACAAGTAGCTATGAGCTGGCCATTTAAAGCAGGAAGTTATGTCAATTCTTAAAAGGATGCTTCAGAAGACTGGGGGGGGGGGGCACAGAGTTCTCACCAAGGTAGAAACCTTGTGCCTGGGCTGCACTACATCAGGCTGGGGATAGAATGCTTGCATCATTCTCTAAGCACCTTGTGGAAGCCAAGCCTCTCTAAGGACTTCTCTGCCAAGTTCTACAGCTAGAGTTTCCCCCTCAATTACAAGAGAAAAACTGCCCTATTCAGGAGCTTTGTCCAACAGTTTCCCTCTCTCATCTCCTATTTAGGAGCAGAGCCAGAAATATACAGAGTGGGATCTCATATACTGGACTTGTTAGAAGGCTTTTTGTTGTTGTTCAGTCACACAGTCAAGTTCGACTCTTCGCAAGCCCATGGACCACATCACGCCACGCCCTCCTGTCTTCCGCCATCCTCCAGAGTTTGCTCTAAAGAGCAACAAAACCCTAACTAGGGTGATCCCTTGAACTCTATACATCACCCAATCCCATGAAACATTTCTTGGAAGTCAGAATGGCAAGACAAGTCCTGGTGGGTGCCAAAAAATCACAGTAGTCCAGGGGAAGCAAGACAGACATGATAAAGAAGCAGTAAAAGGAAGTCTGGATAGCTTAGAACTCTCCATAGTTGCCGTTCCCAAGACAGCAGAATTCTGGGGGAGAAATTCTTCAGTTCAGTCTTCCTCTAAAAATCCGGGTATGATGAGGCAAACTTGACCATAATGTTGCTGACATTTGAGAAGTGAGCCTGAGGCATAAGCAAAGTTGCAATGCTGCTGACAAAAGCCAGAACTCCTTCTGAGCTGCATTCCTGGAGGGCTATTTGTTGCCAAGAAAGACAGCTAACTCCTCTGCATTCAACACTGCCGTAACAGAGAATATTCCACATTTGTGTGTAACTACTTTAAAGAAAAAGCACATGAAGTTGCCTTATCATGAATCAGATCACTGGTCCATCAAGGTCAGTATTATCTACTCTGACCGGCAGCAGCTCTCTAGGGGTTCAGCTAGGAGACTTTCACATCACCTACTACCTCATCTTTTAAATCTGAAATCCCTGGAAAAGCCAGGGGATAAGCACAAAACCTTCTGCATGCCAAGCAGATGCTTTACCATTAAGCCACAGCCCCTGCCCAGAGAGAAGAGGAATAAGCAGGTAATTTACATGAAATACCTTTAGAAATACTTCAATTTACACTAAATACCAAGACACTCTAGTTTTTCTGTTGGTAGATTCAGCACTGGATCAAGGAATTTTAGTCAGTCCATGCTTTCCCCCTGTCCAAGACTGTCAACTTAAACTTGTGAAATCGTACCAAGGCATCCATACATCTGAGCCAGTTAATTAAAAGGGAAGGATGAAAGAAGGGTACCCAAGTTTAACTTGAGGCTAAAAAGCTGAATTGATACAGAGACTGATCAAGAGAGAGATCTTGGAGTTGTAGTAGATAACTCACTGAAAATGTCAGTGACAGTGTGTGACTGCAATAAAGAAGGCCAATGCTATGCTGGGGATTATTAGGAAGGGTATTGAAAACAGATCAGCCAGTATCATAATGCCCCTATATAAATCAATGGTGAGACCTCATTTGGAATACTGTGTGCAGTTCTGGTCACCACACCTTTGGAAAAAGTGCAGAAAAGGGCAACTCGAATGATAAAAGGGTTGGAACACTTTCCCTATGAGGAAAGGTTAAAGCGCTTAGGGCTCTTTAGCTTGGAGAAAAGACGACTGAGGGGTGACATGATCGAGGTTTATAAGATTATGCATGGGAAAGAGCAGGTAAAGAAAGAGGTACTTTTCTCCCTTTCTCACAATACAAGAACCCGTGGGCACTCCATGAAATTGCTGAGCGGTCGGGTTAGAACGGATAAAAGGAAGTACTTATTCACCCAAAGAGTGATTAACACATGGAATTCACTGCCACAGGAAGTGGTGGGTGCTACAAGCATGGACGGCTTCAAAAGGGAATTAGATAAGCATATGGAGCAGAGGTCCATCAGTGGCTATTAGCCACAAGGTATAGCTAGGGGCTCTGGGGCAAGTGATGCTCTGTCTTCTTGGTGCTTGGGGGGGGGAACAGTGGGAGGGCTTCTAATGTCCTGGCCCCACTGCTGGACCTCCTGATGGCACTGGTATTTCTGGCCACTGTGTGACACAGAGTGTTGGACTGGATGGGCCTTTGGCCTGATCCAACATTGGCGTCTCTTATGTTCTTATGTTCTTATGTACATGGCAAATTCAGTAGAAATACAATATATTGACAAAAAACAAAATACTGGCTCATATTTGACATCAGCTTAGACCCACCACCGAAAGAAGATAAGAAGTTTGTGTTTGTATGGGAATTCCACCCCTCCCCCCAAATAAAAACCCACTACAGAACCAAAACAGTGATATATCTAGCACCATGATGCAGTCTACAGCAATGTTCCATGAACTACTGTCCGGACCGAAGATCCAGGGGTAATTTCCTGCGGGAGCACACAGGAGCGGAGCTCCGGCAGTAAGGAGCCCAGAGGGTGGGCACGTGCAACAAGCCCTGCCCCCTGCTCCCAGCAGCCCTCAGTTGGGCCCAGGCCCATAGCTAGGACTTTTCTAGTGGGAGGCCCTGGGGAAAGTGGGGCGGCCGGAGGGTGTGCGTGCACGCGCAAAGCGCACACATACCCCACACACATACCTGCAGGGGGGCCTAGATCCCCTGCGCACACGGCACCGCCCGCACCCCTGGAGGCCACAAAGGCGCCCTGCCTGCCACTCTCTCTCCCCGCCGGCACACTTTTCAGTTCCACGCAGTCTGGCGAAGGAAACGGACTTGAACTTCCCAGCTCCGGAGATGGCTGGCCGCCCGCCCGCAGGCCGCATTCCTCCCTCCCTGGGGCTGGTCAGCCCAAGAGGGCGGGGCTCTCCTCTCCCTGGCTCCTGGCCAGGGCCCGGTGGGGTGGAGGTGGGTTGGTGGGGGAGCCAGGTGGCCAGTGGGAGTCGCTCTGAAGCCAGCCCGGGGGGGCGGGGAAGGCAGAGGAGGCGGGTGGCCTTTCCCGACTGTGCCTGTAGATGGCGCCCCGCAGTTTGGTTTCCGTGCCACGGCCGCGGCCAGACCCGGAGGGAAAAGTTTCAGGTGCGCCGGATCTTAACTTCGCCTCACAACTCGTGGCGGCCCCTTTCGCAACCCCCAAGACACCTCGTCAGACACACTCACCGGTGGGGACGGTGGGGGGAGGGGGGAGCAGGCCCGGAGATTTAAATTCTCCCGCTTCTCCCCTCCAGACCTCGGGGGCTCCGGAACAAAACTGGGGCGTCCCTTGAGGCCACGAGCGCTGCCTGGAGACTCCGCTGGCCGGCAGACTCAGAGTGTGGCGCTCAACCTGCCTTCCTCTCCCCCTCCAAGACACACATTGCTCCATGCTTCATTGAAACCAGAACCCGCCTGGGCACGGCGAGGAAGGGGGGGAGGAGAAGGGGGGAGGCCGCCGCACCCGGCCTCAAGCCCCCTGATGCCGTCTCGGCCTCCAGCGCCGCTGCTGCCAGTCTCTCGTCATCTTCGGCCGGGGGGAGGGGGAGCAGAGGATCGGGGAGGGGGGCCCACAATACCCACGGGAAGGTCGGGCCTCGTGGGCCCCATGCGAGCTACGGGCCTGGGCCACGAGGAGCAAGAAGCATCCAGATAAGTTGCAGAGCCCCACCCCCCCAGCCCGCCTTCAGGTACAAGGTCTCCCTCCTCTGTGAGGGCAGATCTGCGCGTTCCCCCCCCCCAATAGCTAGCAATCCAAAACAGTCCAGTGGAGCCTGAGCAGTGAGTGTTGCCTTCTGACACACTTCCAGTGATGTCAGGGGGTGTGGCATATGCGAATAAGTTATGCTAATGAGCTCCAGCACCTCTTTTTCTACAAAATGACCCCTGCGAAGATCAATACCCCTTTTGTAACTATAAACAATTACATTGGCCTTCTTAGCTATAGCATGGCATTTAAAGCAAATGCCTCCAGTAGCAATTTTTCCCTCTTGAGGTGGGCAAGTAAAAGCCCTCTGTTAAAAGGTGGCTAAATACTTCTAAACATTGTATTTCCTTCAAAGTCACAACAACAGAGACACAGCACTGTTCAAACATGGGCATGTATTAGAACTATTATTAGGGCTCCTGAATATTGGGTTGGTTGAGAGGGCCAGGGAGGATGCAGACTAATAAAACAATCGTGAGATCCTTCCTAAAGAAAGCATCCCTAGGCTCAAATGTTACAAATTGTTAGTACTCTGTGGCCAGAATTCACTTCTTGGGTAAGCTGGAAAGTGAGTGGTGGCTACATAGCTTCAGGTTGTTTTGGCAAAGCTGAATTCTTTAGACCTATTTTAATGATTCGAGCCTGGGTTTTGGACAGGCACAACTTTGCCAGGAGTGAAAGGGAAGCAAGACCTTATTGATTTTTCTGAACTTCTTGGCAGTTTTCAACATCATTGACCACAGGAACCTTTTAGAAAGTCTAACTGGATTGGGAGCAGGAGCAGTAATGTGCTTCAGTGGTTCTACTCTTACTTGGCCAGTCAAATTCAAGTGCTAGTGCTGGGGGGCTGCTGCTTGACTGTAGCATTTATACTGTACGGTACTACAAGGGCCCACTTTGTTCACTGTGCCATTTAGTACTGACATAAAATTAGGAAAGTTCACCAAAGGATTTGGAGTGAGGTGCCACCAATCTACTGGCAACACACAGCTCCATTTCTCCTAACACCCAACTCAGGTGAGTCTGCAGAAATCCTGCACAAATGTTTGGAGAAGGTAATGAGATGGATGATGGTTAATAAATTGAAGCTCAGCTGAGATGAGACTGAGGTCCTGTTGGTCAATGACAAAGCCTCTTGAGGACTTAGAAGTCAATCTATCCTAAAGGGTTACATTCTCCCTGAAGAACAGTTCTATAGATTGTGGGTGCTGATGGATTCTGGTCAATGGTTAGAAGCTCAGATCTCCTATTGTGTCATGTTGCACTATTTGTCAGGTTCAGCCATTCCTCGACAAGTACAAACTGGCCATAGTTATTGCACCTGAATGTGACTGCAGCATGGATTGTTCAGATATGCTTCTCATGGGGCTGCTTTTGAGACATGTCCAGAAACATCAGTTGGTCCAAAATATAGTAGCCAGGCTATTGATGGGGGCTTGATGCAGGGCTTGCATCATCCTTTAGCTGAAAGATCGGCATTGGAAACCCATTTGTTTCTAGGTACAATTCAAAGGGCTGATTCTTACTTTCAAGTATCCTCCCCAAACCATTTAGGACCTTAGAAGGACTGCCTCTTTCACCAGTTAAGATCTTCTGCTCATGCTGTAGAGGTGAGCCAGGTGGCAAAGTTTCTTTTTCAGGGGTAGAACATGCCCCCCCTCCTTGTGAATCATCTGGCACCCACTTTACTGTCTTAGGCACCAGGCCAAAAGACTTTTCTTTACCCAGACTTTTAATTGACAGGTTTCCTATTCATTATGGACTGCTCCCAGTTTGAAAACTGTTTGCATCCATAATGGGCTCTTTGCTTGTTTTACTATTGATTTCTATACTTGATTTCTGTGATTTTATTGTTGTATTGTGTTAACCTTGCAAGCTGTCTCAAGCATGTCTCTAGAAAGACAGCATAAGATGGATTTAAAAAAACAAACAAAGAGGGATCCAAAAGGCTTTAAAAATATTATCATTTCCACTGAAGTACAGAACAGTTGCAATGACTTCTCTTGCATGAGAAAGAAGATTCATATCTCTTCTCAGTGACAGAACACAGAAAATGCAAAGGATACCTTGGGGGTACATGCATAGTGTTTTATACTCACCACTGAGCTATGCAATTGTTTAGAAATTAAGCACCTAGTATATTGCAGGAGACTTTGAAAGAAACATGTAGGAGTTCACAGCATGCCAACTTGCTCATCAGAAAGACAGCAAATCAGAAGCTTAAAAACTTCTTGTCGTTTGAGAAAAAGCTGGAATACCAACATTCTGCATACCAGATTATGTGAAGCAATAGGTATTTGGTCTGATCCTCAAGTAAGACATCATAATTTATGCCATCAGCAGTAATGCAGAGTTTCACTGGCCCAAGGCTGACCTACAAAGCTGTCTTCAGAAGCACAGTGATCCAGACAAACATGAAAAGCAATGTAGTCCAAAAAGCAGTCAATATAGCTCATCTGCCTCACATGGACTGTAGACAAGGCGTGGCCACTGCAAAGTTGATACTAGACAGGAGAAGAATAGCAAGACTATATAGTTCAGTCGGCTTTTCTTGTTCAAGGCGCTGGAATTAGAAGTTCTAGGATTAGAGTTTAATAGACAGGCTTATCAACTGAAGTATCATAGGTAAGAAAAAAAGATCAAAAGATAGTAACATCTCATCAGGAAGCCTGATCTAAGTATCTTACACCTGACAGCCACCATGTAGCACCTGCTTCTCATGTAAGCAGTTTACATGGACTACAGTCTAACTTTATTCCATCATAGTACCTATGTTCAAAAAGGCATTTTTTCACAAGTATGGAGAGTCATTTCAGAAGACCAACTTAATATGGGGTAAGACACTTTCCCATGAACAACTTATTATAAAATCACTATGTTTTATGCTAAGTAGAATTACTTGCCAAGCCTGTCACTGTAGTGTGCTGATCTGGGTTCCCAGTGTGCTATATGCCATGAAGCTATAAAAGAAACCAGTTTTTTTCCCCCATGGGGCAAGTGTCAGTGCAGAAGAAACTCAGGGGAGTGGAAGGAGAAGAGTGCCTAGAAACCAGCTGCTTTCTGTCACCTGTGGCCTAGCCAGGGGAAGTCCAGCAAAGCCTTTATCAGAAACAATTCTTCAAAGAGAATGCCAACAGCCTCCCCTCCCCCAGTCTTCCCCTACACTGTTTGCTTCTCTCTTCAGCAAAGCATCTCCCTCAAGAGACTTTCCACTTCTCTGTGCAGAATGTGGGAAAATACTTTTCTGTTTGGATCTGAGCTTATTCAGCCAAACAGCTTGGATCCACCTCCTGTCAGCTCAGAAGCATACCAACAACACTCCAAAATAACATACTTGGCTTGACTGGCTAAAAAGAGGGAAGGGGATACATGCAAGGACTGAAGCAGACAAGGACTGAAAAATCTCCACCGATTTCTTAAAGGACTGTGGCAATGAGAAGATGAGCACAGTTACTACAGGGCAAAGCATTCCCCACAGGCTATTATAAGGTATCCTGTGTCTTCCATCACCACACTCAGATGAAGTTTCCTTTGGACCCTCTCGTTCTTTGTTGGGAATGCAAGCTCATGGTCTCTATGGGCAACTCTTTCACAGAAGACAGAGCCAGACCAATTCACCTGACATTCGACCCACTCCCTGTACCACTTCACATTGTATGCAGCAGGCAAGGGTGCTGTACTTATACCAGTACATATCTGACAAGACACAGTAGAGCATAACACAGAAGTATGTATGCCATACAAATTCTACCTTTTCCTAATACCACCTCTCCTTTAGGGGTCTAGCATGAGTCTTCAAGGGTATGTTTTGTAGAGAAGAATAAAAACATTACATCTGTGGCTGCTCCCCATGAACATTCTTCAGGACTCTAGCCTTCTAGTCTACTAGGTACTGGAGACCGCCATGATGAATGTCGGAGTCCAGTGCCTGAGTCATTCTGAATTTTTTTCTTAACCACCTATATTAGTACCAATAGAATCAGTGTTGACTTGAAATGGGCCAAGAGGGACTGGCAGAATATTAGCATTGCAGGTTGCAGCTGTGATCATAAGCTAGGCGAACGGCCAGTTTAATGAACAGGAGTGAGCTCCCATCTCTAGTTCCAGCTCCTGCCAACCTAGCAGTTCGAAAGCAAGAAATTGCAAGTATATAAATAGGTACCACTTCGGTGGGAAGGTAACAGCGTTCTGTGCGCCTTGGTGTTTAGTCATGCCGACCACGACCACGGAAATGTCTTCGGACAGCGCTGGCTCTTCGGCTTTGAAACGGAGATGAGCACTGCAACCCTAGAGTCGGATTCGACTGGCTTTCGAGCAAGGGAACCTTTACCTTTACCCAGTATGAAGAGGCCCAGTTCCTGATGAAGAATATGAAGATAACAGGTTGGTGCCCAATTTCCCAGGCTTCAGATAAATCAGTGATTATTGCTTTTTATCCACCTGTTTTTAGCCTGTCTAATTAAAGAAATTAAGCTTGCAGCATCTATGTAGCAGCTGGGACAGCAGAGGAGGTTATGACTGAAGGGGAAAGCAGGAGTGAGGTCCATGGTTGGCAAAAAAGAAGAAGAAGAGATATTGGATTTATACCCCACCCTTCACTTGGAGTCTCAGAGCAGCTTACAATCTCTTTTCCCTTCCTCTCCCCACAACAGACATCCTGTGAGGTAGGTGGGGTTGAGAAAGCTCTGAGAGAACTGCTGTTGAGAGAACAGCTCTGAGAGAGCTGTGACTGTGCCAAGGTCACTCTAGCAGCTGCATGTGAAAGAGTGGGGAATCAAACCCGATTCTCCCAGATTAGAGTCCGCGCTCTTAACTGCCACACCAAACTGGCCTTAGGTTCTGCTGGACTGATGAGTACAGCAGGTTTTGCTGGGTTAATGAATAAAGTAAATTACCATGCACAAACTCAGGTAGTGGAAGAAGCAATACTTATCTTCCCAATAGTTCATGTAACATTTGAGTATAACATTTGGTATAACATTTGGTATAACTGTTCCAGCACAGCACTGGTTGATTTGGTATAACTGTGAGACTAAGGTAGGTACATTTGACCTAGGACTGTGCATAACATGCCAGAATTAAGCTATGAACTGGGATCTATGGTCCAATTATGGCTTGGATTCTATACATTTCCCCCCCACTTCATCTGTTATGGAGGCAGGAGGCAGTCTTCTGCTGTGGAGCACATTCTTCTTGCACTAGGCACTGTTCAGGCCCTTGAAAGACACTGGTCTTGTGTCTACTCTGATTAGCAGTAGCTCTCCAGGTCTTGTGTAGAGGTATTTCACATCATCTACTACCTGATCTTTAAAACTGGAGATGCCATGGATTAAACCTGGCACTTCATACATGCAAAGCAGCTGCTGTACCACTGAGTCAAGGCCCTGCACCATTAAGCATAGCTTTCAGTTAAACTGCCTAGCTTCCTCTTTAGGCTGAAGGAGGGGACAGATGGGAACTTCATCTCCAACAAGGATTTGATGCCTTAGCCCTACCTAGTGCCATTGTTGCAGCAGTTCTTTAAGATTTTTCCATTATATGCTAAAGCCATTCATGACCTTTGGTCCCTGGCAGCATTAATTGGAACACTGATTATTCAGACATGGAAGCAAAACAAACAGAAGGGGGGAAAAACAGTGCTGAGAGCAAATTGAAAACCAGCTCCAGGTATGTCCCAGATGCACCATCTAGGCCAGCTTTTCTGCATGCACTCTTACAGTATTACATATTACATGATGGAAAGGTAGTGAAGGATAAGGAAACCATAAATTCACAATTTTGTAAAACAAAGTCTCTTATTTAGTGATGTAGACAAAGTGGAGTTGATTTTATACCCTGCCTTTCACTACCCTAAGGAGTCTCAGAGTGGCTTACAATCACCTTCCCTTCCTCTCCCCACAACAGACATCCTGTGAGGTAGGTGGGGCCGAGAGAGCTCTGAGAGAGCAGTGACTGACCCAAGGTCACCCAGCTGGCTTAATGTGGAAGAGTGGGGAATCAAACCCAGTTCTCTAGATTAGAGTCCGCTGCTCTTAATCACTACACTAAACTGGCCCTCTTTGCATTTGAAAACGAAAGTCAAAGCTAGAAGAGAGCTGCAGCTTGCACCTAAGGCACTGTTGTATACTTTAGAAATTATGGACCACAACCAGAAATACTCCCACTTGTCACTTGTAAGTTGTCTTCTGCACATCTCTCTCGTTGTGACAAGTTGAACATACTTTTTGCCCTTTATATGTTCAAGGTAATTGCAAGTCAAGCAATAATTCCAAGGCACAAGCTCAAGGCAATGCTCAGCTTCCCCTTCCCCAAAAACTCTGCTTTAGAAAAAAGGCTTCTTGAACTTTGTGAAGTGATGGTTTAGCCCTTCAAAAGAAGAATCTATCTACTTGCAAGTGTGCCACAGCAAGACATTTTGCCCACTACAGTCCATTCAGTCTACCCTAGAGGAAACAAGATGAATGAAAGGACCCCCCCCCAAAAAAAAAGAGTGTATGAAAGAGGGTTTTTCTACTAAACCTTTCAGAGTGGAGTAGGTATAAGTAAAATTCTCCACTTGTTTGGTGAGTCCATTGCCAATGAAAGACTTATTTAAGCCAAAGAATACTTCAGTTAAGAGAGATACTACAAGTTAGAACAAGAGATGAGGCACAATTCTCACTGTAATCAGAACAGATGGCACACAAGACAATGACGTCTCCCTTCCAAACAATCATGTGCCTTCAGTATATAATTACAAATAAAAGACTCAGTTGAGAAGTGAGACAGTCTCTAGAATGACTGGTTTGATGCTTCAGTTTTATAAACCTTGGCAGGTTATTCAGATGTGGTATTACAGAAGGAAGTTGCATTTATTGTTCTGTAAAAAGGCACTTGAGGTTTGTTTCTGCAGAAGAAGTGGCAGCTGAATAGGAAACTTACTAAAGCACACAGAAAGGGGAAGCCCTCCTGAGTGGCAGTTCCTCAGTACTTCTGACGGTATTTTCCAAGTAAAACACATGACTTACCAGTCATTCATTCACAAATATAGCAAGTCATTCACTTCTACATGCTGCCGTAACTATGATTCCACTGTCTCCAACAGTGGCTGATACGTTAAAGTATTTTTTAAAAGAACCATCAGTTTGAAGTCCCTCTCCTTCCCCCCAAATGCAAGAGAATACAGCCCTTGATTTTACTGACTTTACTGTATTCAAGCAGCCAATATGTTTACAAAAAAAAGAGAGAGCCCTCTACTGACCCTGCAGCAGGGCAGCAACAAAAACAGTTCTGGTATACAGTAACTTTACAAAGACAGCTGCTCTTCAGCCTGCTCTTTGGCCTGTTTTTCTAAAAGCAGACCTGCTGCCCATCTTGACACTGATTTGCATTTTGCAGATAGCAACAGAACGCATTAAAAATACACCATTTTGTATTGTATACTCTCAATCTCCTTTTGTCTGTACTGTACACAGCTATCAGGGATAAGGAACACCACACAGAGAAAACTCATACTGACTAATGAAGCCCAGAGCTGCTCCAGGAGTGTCATAAATCACGGGTCTTGCTTATAAGCATTCCTTGGCCTGACAAAGAGTCTTCTGTAGCTGTTTGTACATTTTTGTGCTGGATAGGCTTTAATGTGAGAGTTGCTACAGAAGACTAGCAGTGCAATCCTAAACAGAATTACACCCTTCTTACATCCATTGATTTCGAAAGGATTATTTCTGTTTAGGATTGCACTGCAGACAGCTTAGGCAATTTTGGTTTTGCTTACCAGCATCTCTGGTTTGTCTTCTTAAGAACCTGACCACCATTTCTCCTGGTAGGTTATTTTTTTAATGTAATTGGAGTATGCCCTATGGCAGTGATGGCGAAACATTTAGAGACCGAGTGCCCAAACTGCGACCCAAAACCCACTTATTTATCGCAAAGTGCCAACACGGCAATTTAACCTGAATACTGAAGTTTTACTTAAGAAACTTTATTTCTACATTAACTTAAGATGATCCAAACAATGTAAGGAAAGCAACCCCAAATGCTTTCATTTACTTAAAAATATTTGGCAGAGAATTCGACACTTTAATGATGGTCTGGGCCTGGCTGGGGTGATGGCACGCGTGCCCACAGAGAGGGCTCTGAGTGCCACCTCTGGCACCCGTGCCATAGGTTCGCCACCACTGTTCTAGGTGGTCAGCTGTGTTGGTCTGAAGCAGTAAAACAAATTTAGAGTCCAGTGGCACCTTTAAGACCAACAAAGGTTTATTCACAGTAAGAGCTTTTGTGTGCATACACACATCTTCCACAAAAAAAAAGTGTGCATGCACATGAAAGCTCATACCTTGAATGAACCTTTGTTGGTCTTAAAGGTACCACTGGACTCTAAATATGTTCTATCATTTTACACTGGACTCTAAATATGTTCTATCATTTTAAGGTATAACACCATATAGCAATCTGAAAACACTTTCCAGAACACAGTGTTTAGGTAGCCATAGATCGCAGGGATCAGTACTTGGTCCAATAATTTTTAACTTGTTCATTAATGATTTGGAGTTGGGAGTAAGCAGTGCAGTGGCTAAATTTGCGGATGACACTAAATTGTTCAGGGTGGTGAGAACCAGGGAGGATTGTGAGGCACTCCAAAGGGATCTGTCGAGGATGGGCAACTAGGTAACAATGTGGCAAGTGGGGTTCAATGTGGCCAAGTGCACAGTGATGCACACTGGACCAAAAATCCTAACTATAAATACATGTTGATGGGGTCTGAGCTAGCAGAGACTGACCAAGAGAGAGATCTTGGAGTCGTAGTAGATAACTCACTGAAAATGTCCAGACAGTGTGTGACTGCAATGAAAAAGGCCAACACTATGCTGGGTATTATTAGGAAGGGAATTGAAAACAAATCAGCCAGTATCATAATGCCCCTGTATAAATCGATGGTGTGACCTCATTTGGAATACTGTGTGCAATTCTGGTCACCTCAAAAAGGATATTATAGCATTAGAAAAAGTGCAGAAAAGGGCAACTACAATGATAAAAGGGTTGGAACACTTTCCCTATGAAGAAAGTTTAAGGCGCTTAGGTCTCTTTAGGTTGGAGAAATGACGACTGAGGGGTGACATGATAGAGGGTTATAAGATTATGCATGGGATAGAACAGGTCGAGAAAGAGGTACTTTTCTCCCTTTCTCACAATACAAGAACTCGTGGGCACTCCATGAAATTGCTGAGTGGTTGGGTTAGAACGGATAAAATGAAGTACTTCTTCACCCAAAGAGTGATTAACACATGGAATTCGCTGCCACAGGAGGTGGTGGCAGCTACAAACATGGATGGTTTCAAGAGGGAATTAGATAAACATATGAAGCAGAGGTCCATCAGTGGCTATTAGCCACAAGGTATAGATAGGAACTCTCGATCTGGGGGCAAGTGATGCTCTGTATTCTTGGTGCTTGGAGGGGGCAAGACTGGGAGGGCTTCTAGTGTCCTGGCCCCAATGGTGTTATTATGTTTTTATGCTTTTATGCATATCCTTGCAAAGCTCAACAGGAAAATGCCTTTCCAAAACTAACCCACACCAGTACCCTAAGTCTGCCCCCACCCTACTCTCAGAAATGGTCCAAAATTTGGTCTGCATCCATCTTCCACTATTAGAAGCCAACTGCATTGAAACTTTGAGATCTTTGAGGTATGCAAGCAGCTTCCTCTGGGTCTCTCCCCCCCCCTCCAAATTTGCTATATCTTCTTAACAATACTATAATTCTCTCATTTATTAACCTACTAGGATTCAACTTGAGTTTAACTTAGACAAGCCACACAGACCCCATACCCCAAATACTTACAAAGAAAAGCAGGTTGAAGAGGAAAAGGAAGTACTTCGTAACTTTCAGGCATCCAGATCCCATCTTCTCTTTTTATAAATCCTGAGCAAAACACAGAAACAGTTGGCCACATGAAAAAACAGCTACAAGAATATGCATCTTCTACTCTACGTCACCACTTGCCAGGAAATCTTTTGCCACTTCCTCCACCCCAGAAATGCAAACATTTCAATAGATTACTTATGCTAGACTGCTTTTCTTACGAGAAAGAGGGTAATTTTTTTCTCATTTAAAGATAATGTAGTCCACCACACCCGTATATCTTCAGGCTATCATGCAAAGGAAGTACACTATCTTGCTAGCACACAGTAATCTCAATTTGGATACAGCCACCAGGACTAAATATTTTCCAAGATATTGGGTAGAATTCTTTCAGAGCCCTGTCAGGCAAGACTAAAGATACCAGAGATCAGTCTTGTGCATACAGCCTTACAGCTGTTCTAGAAGTACATACCCTTTCTATGGTGAACTGCATAGAACAAAGGCAGTTACCAGTTGTGTAACTGGTTACCAGAGATACCAGTATCGTCTGTTCACAAACCTGGAGCAGACTCCAGTCATATAGACTACATGTTTGTTTGTTTTAAGATGCATTTAAGACTACTTGGCAGTAAAACCAAAACTTAGGCATACTGTGACTATTGATACATGAAACTTTCAGAGATGTGAAAAGGTTCAATAATGTTACATTGGGACAAGCATCTGAAGAGGCCAGAACTTTGTGATGGTTTAGCCTGTATTATTGTGCCACCCAAAAAATCTGATGCATCTCAGCTGAGGCATCCACTTGAAGAATGGGACAGTTATTTTTTTTAAAAGGTGGTACAATAATGTTCAGTAACATACCAAGGTATCCTGTGTCACAGGGGCCACTTACAGAAAAAAAGGAGGAGAAAATGACAGATTTAAAAGAGAGCAAGATGAATGATCATGTCTCATAGCCCTCTGAGATGGACTCTCCCTATCTGCAATGAAGTGCTGACTCCTCTAGCAAAGAATGGAAATTACCAATTCTCATTAACTATGTTGAATGACCACACTTCATCCTCAATGGCCTTCTGTGGCTAAGAAACAGGAAATGAACACACTGTCGTAAGAACAGCTATCCTTTAAAAATCATGTCCAGCAGATCTGTATTCAGCGATGCAATAAGGCAAGTTTTTCTGTTTCTGTACAAAACCCATTTTTAATCCTAACAAATATATAGGTCAATATTGAGGTCAGTATGGAATTGGAGCATCATTCTAATTGAGTAGTACTCTCACCAATCAGCGGCAATTTTCAGAAATACATCCATTTGTTAGATATTGCTTTAATTTTCTGAGGAAGGTAAAAATTGCTACTTGGATCCATAATATGGATAAATGTCTCATTTTCATCCTGGAAACCTACTAGTAATATTTTGGCTCTGTTCTTTCATTATAAAATGTATATAAATTGTTCATTCTTTTCAGGCAACATGGTGGCTGCTTGAAATATTCAGCTATACGCATTAGCAGCTCTTTTTGTAAAACTCAAGAGAAGCACCTATGAGGCAGGAAAGGGATAGAACACAGGTCATGGTGGATCAATGCAGTGCACATCTCATGTCATGTGAAATCATTATTCATTGCCCAAACACGCATCCACACGGTTCTGTCCCTGAATTGTATGCCTGTTCACCTGAACAAATTGATCAATTTCAAGCATTTGAATTGCACCGTTTTTTACAATAGTGCATCTATTTGTATGATAAAAGTTTTATATCATGTTACATTAATCATATATTCTTTTAGGTTGATGGGAAGGCAATACAAATGAGAGTCACTGCAGAAAACATCCTAATAATAAGAGAACATGCTTTACTTCTGATAAAACAGTTACCGGAAGCATGAGACTAATCCTCAGAGTTGACATCCAGAATAGACCAAAACTGTTTCATTAGGTGTACTGGCTTGCAGGCTCCAAGTATCAGGTACCAGAAGCCAAGCAAGGTGTGGTCATTCAGTCCGAAGTCGGGGGTCCAGGAATCAGGGAAAACAGAGTCATTCAGTCCAAGGTCAGAGGTCCAGAAGTCAGGCAAGGCAGAGTTGGTGGCTTAGCATCTATCATACGTGTTGCATCCACACAACCTTTCTTGACTGGTTTTATAGGCCCATGCCTAAGGGTCATGCTTGCAACCAGTTGCTCAGAAGCAATGCTATAAGTACTCATCTTTGTTATCAGAAAGCAGCTGGCATCAGGCCAGGAGGCATGCACTTTGCTATCTTGTCTGTAGCTCTGTTCACAGCCTCCATCTGAAGCGTTCTAAGGGTGTGATACTGGTGGGCTGGGAATGGCCAACTGAGCTTCACCTGCTTAATCAGGGCTGGAGGGTGTTGATGGCTCTGCACCAGCTGTTGGCTGTGAATCCTGACAAGCCTGCAGCTCAATTTCCTGCTGGTCAGCTTCTAAGCTACTTTACTCCTAAGGTGTCCTCTTCTGCTGAGGAGACTCCCTGTCACTGAGCCCTGGCTGTCCCACAACATTAGGCTTTTGTTTTTCTCCTTCAATAAAATTTTAGTCAGCACCAGAGTTGTAGTTAGATATTTGGGACTAGTATCCAAGCCAATTTTACGCAATAAATACCACGAATCTTTGGTGCTTCAAGCACTTGTTCTCCATGCCAATCCTTTCCTTTGTGGGGAAACCAGAAATGCAATCAACCCAGTGGCTGAGAAAGGATGACAGAGGACACCTTATTAGGATATGGATAAGAGCACTCATGCAGTTCAATCCTGAAATGCAAGCCCAATTAGCCTCCAACTAACCTCCCCTTCAAAGGAATAAAGAGGCAGGCAAGGGATTTCACAGCTCTCCCCCCCCCCCCAATATTTTGGCAAAGAACTGTAGTAGAGACATTTGTGGGGAGTTATAAGACAAAAAAGTCTAAGCATGCCAGAAACATCTTTTCTCACTGTAAGAATGGTACTAGAATTTTAAAAGCCTCCACAACATTTTCGGATTTTTTTTTCTTTCTAAGAACAAAAGACCTCTAATATACAGCTTCCTAAAAGTACCATGACCCCAGAGGACAGTGTGGTACTCAGCGCATGAAGCTACCCTGATATACAAATCAAGCCACCTGCTTGTATTCCTATTATTTGGGCCTAAAACCAGTCTTAAAAGCAGCTACAACTTTACCAATCCTAATGTATACTTACAAAGTCTTGAACACCATTGATCAACACTTCATGCCCTTTGTCAGTATTGCTGTTGCTATAAAATGGTCAAGAACACCCCTAAACTCTGTTAATGGCAACTGTTTATTATAAAACCCAAAAATAGCATCTGAGAACCTTCGAACCCCTTCATGACCTGAGTTCTGCCTTCTTTCCCTTGCCCTCCATTTTACTGGGCTCAAGACTCTTCAGCATGGACTTGTACAGGATCAGAGCCTTTCCTTAAAGAACTATGATTCATATTTGTTTATCTGGCAATTTTGAGCAGTTCAAGTCTGTACTATTGCTCTAGGAGGACTGGCTGCTACAACCCTGAAAGGCAGAGATGTTCCACCAGGCATTTGGTTGAGGACAGCGATGGCGTCCATCTGGCTGGAACTCTCACCCCCTCCCCTCTGCAAGATGGTAGCACAACTGGAAATTTCGACCATCTGTTTAATTTTGAATAGATACCAAAATCTTATTGTAATTTTTAAATGTTTCTAACTATATGATATGTTTTAGTATGCCATTGTGTACTGCCCTGAGCCTTGTTTTAGGGAATGGGTGCTATAAAAATTGAATGTAATAAACTCTGTTGCTTATAAATCTTCCTCCCTCCCCACCCCTCCTAGCCAATGCACACTCCAAAAGAGGGTTTGCATTTGATCCTATGCATAAAGTCCCATTGAGTTGAATGGGGCTGACTCCCATACAGCCATGTGTACAATCACAGCATCCCTTGTTCGGCTTCTTACTGTCTCCCACTCTGCCCAGGAAATGAAATGAGAAGTTGTTGCCTATTCCCAGGCCTAGTGGCTGCAGTTATTTTTGCAAAGCAGCAGCAATTTGTCATTTTAAGAGAAAAATGGCCACTGCAGGGACTGGACGGACTGGGGTGGGGGAGACTGTGGAAGTTGCTGACTCTTGTTTCCCTTCCTAAAGAACACTATGCAGCACAGTGAGCATAAGTCTGCACACAGTGACCTGGTAGTAAGCTGCAATGAACAGAATAGTATCTACTTCCAAATGAAAAAGATAGCTTCTAGATACAACAGAATTTCTCATGCTAACCATCTCTGGCTCCTCCCAAGATATTACTTTCTGGTAATATCACTCAATACAATGTGCTCTTTGTTTCTACCCAGAAGTTTGGAAGCTAAGTATGATAGATGCCGGTTAACACAACTCCAAGCCCCTTGACTCTCAGTCTACTACTATAAGAGATAAATGACCATTTCGTTTTGATGCAGCAAGATCTACAGAATTTAAACAAAAAGATGAATGAGTCCTAGCCATAAGGGGCACTTAAGATCAATCTAATCAACAAGATCATAAGGAGCTTTCCCACTAAGGTGGCAAGCCACAATCTCTTTGCTTACTCTGTAGCAGTTCATCCGGAGGGAGTGAAAACTAGCCAGAGATAACCAGCAAGGGGATGAATTGGCTCAATAAGCACCATCCATTAACGCTGCATATTAAATTCCTTGGCTAGATCAATTTTACCTCCAGCCCAAGGCTATTTTAAAGCTATGGAAGAGAGAATGCCAAACCCACAGAGGAGGGCCAGGTATGGTGTTCTGTTACACAAGCATACTACACCCTCATATACCTACTGTAAACTAATGAGCAGCAGCAGAATTAATGATCCTTTTGTTTACTAACAGCACATTCCCCAAAGGCAGTGATCCCTGAAGACTCTGGCTACTGATCAGGTTAATCAGGTGCATACTACAAAACTGGGTGTGTATGGTCAGCTTTAATAACCAAAGGTCACAAATAATCAAGTCACACCAGTTTTGTAATTAAATGTGTCCTGCCAGAGTAATTTCATTATCTGTCAACACAGAGCACAGTGAAATCTAGCTGTGAAGTCAACTGCAAGCACTCTAGGTATTGTGGAGCATTTTCTAGCTAAACGATCTATTCAGGAAGAGGAAAGACAACTTATTCATAAAAATATATTTATACCCTATTTGTACCCTGCTCATCCAACCTAGCACCTGACAACAGAGAAGAGGGAAATACAATACAAGAAGGTAATACAATATAATACTTGGTTTCCAGTTTCTCAACAGGGCTGCCCTGGCAAAGTGATACCAGAAGGGAAAAGCAAAGATTGACATGACAACCAGCTAGGGATGCCAGCCTCCAGGTGGAACCTGGGGAGCCCCTGGAATGACAGCTCATCTTCAGACCACCGACCCAGGAGAAAAGGGATGCTTTGGAGGGTGGACTCTATGGCCCCACTGGGGTCCCTGTCCTCCCCAAGCTCCATCCACCAATCTCCAGGAGTTTCCCAACCTGGATCTGGCAACCCTGCCTCCCATCCCCAACCCTACACCCAGTCCTGTTGTTACTAAATCTCCATTTGTCTGACTGCACAACACACATTGTTGAAGAAGAAGAGAAGATTGGATTTATACCCCACCCTTCACTTGGAGTCTCAGAATGGCTTACAAACCCTTTCCCCTTCCCCTTCCCCTCTCCACAACAGTTAGGTAGGTGGGGCTGAGAGAGCTCTGAGAGGTGCTTACCCGATGGCCCTACTCCCAAACATCATCATTTCATCACACAACCATGCCGAGCAATGCTCCCTCTAAGCTGTGGAGTCTGGTGAGCAAAAATTCTACTTAGTGAGCTACTGGCATTAAAGTTGTGAGCGAGCGATTTGGCAACTGCATAAATTAGTTCGCTTTGGAGCTAAGACAAAAATCTGTGAGCTGGAGGCTAAAAGCTGTGAGCTAGCCCACACTAACTCAGCTTAGAGGGAATACTGATGCCAAGCATATGCTCTGCCACTGAGCCACAGACCCTCACTCTATTATGTGATATTGGAGGATGAGCCCAAGGTAGTACTGCTGATATTACTAGGCCCTGTGATAGTGCTGAGGTGAGTATGAAGACAAAGTTGGCATCTACAGTTTGGTATAAGTGTGCGGACTCTAATCTGGGAGAACGGGGTTTGAGTCCCCACTCCTCCACTTGCACCTGCTGATGTGACCTTGGGTCAGTCACAAGCTCTGGCACAGCTGTCCTTGAAAAAGAGCAGTTTCTGTTAGAGCCCTCTCAGCCCCACCCGCCTCACAGGGTGTCTGTTGTGGGGAGGGGAAGGGAAAGGAGTTTGTAAGCCGCTCTGAGACTCCAAGTGAAGGGTGGGGTATAAATCCAATCTCCTCTTCTTCTTCTTCTTCTTCTTTGTTTGTTGCAGGTCCAGTTCCCACGTTTGTACCTGTTATGTGGTCCATAGATGTAGGTGACAAATCGTTTTATGTTAGGGGTTGTGTATGCAAAGAAAGGCTTGTGAAAGAAGTATTATTCCGTATAGGCTCCAAGTTGCTGCTATGCTGAACTGGTTTGAGTTGCAAGCTGTAGGGGACAACAGAACCACACTGGTTATCTCCTTTGAGCCTGTCATATAGGAGGCTGTTTCTGACAAAGTCAGGCTGGTACCCAGTCTCTCTTTTTATTTCGGCAGGTACTGTAATAATCAAGAAAGCCTGTTGTAGTTTCTCCAGGTAAGAGAGTTCCTATCTGAGGAATCGGAATAAATGCAGTCATAACCTAGTGCTTGACTGTGGACAATTAACTGTTCAATATCCTTTGGGTGGCAACTGGACACTCAGTGAAGTCAGATGTGTTCAAGTCACTATACAATTTGCTTCACAGTGCAGCAATACTAATTCCAAGTTTGTACCACCCCTTTTTACCTGACACTAAAGATATGCCCATTACAGCTGAATCATAGTATTCTGACAATCTCAAGTAATGTTGGCAGCACTATAAGAAGAACATTCATTGATCAAGTCAGTGTGATTAAATAAGGGTCTGATCATGGATCCCTACCAGCTTCTCAAATGGAAGTGGAATATGCCCCATTTCTAAAGAGGGGTAATAAAAAAAAGCCTCACATTAAGAGAGAGCCGCTCCTATCACATCTAGTGATATTGAGAGTCTCTGGTTGGGTTATGCATTTGTAGTTCAGATTCTTTAGCTGTTGCTTTCATGGATTATGATTAATATCTTTCTCCTTTCATTTATTTAAGTGCCACAGCTTACACATTTCATCAACAAGTTTTTGAGATAGTCCCAAAGGAAACTACTTTCAAGACTGCACATAGCACTCAAGTTACAACACAAAGGCTAGATAACTGAAACAATGATAGAGGCTGTTCCAATAGAGATGACAGAGACAAATCTACTTTATTATAGGCAACACAGTAAAAGCCATGTCAGAGAATGAGCATGTATCCAAAAGGTTTAAACTCTGATCAAGGCAGCAGTTGATTAATGCTACATGTACATATATTCATTTAACTGGGAATGTTATACTGCCACAAGAAAATAGCACTATACACTCTATTGACACATAAGAAAATGAGACTATGTCAGATTCTACCAGGAGTTTCAGGCCACAAATATACTTATTTGGGTGTTCTAAGAATAGGAAGGATTCTCACTTCTTTAAAGATAATCCATATGACTAATCAAAACAAGGCAATGAAGTTCAAATGATATATCCTTAGAAGAACAAAGTAAAGAAGAAACTTCAGCAGAACTGGAGCATATCATTTTAGATTTTCTTGGGCAAGAGTTGCTAATATGGCCAGACATCACACTTTTTGAACAAGAAGACTATTCAAAATTAACACATACCATTGCTATAGAAAATGGTTCCTTGAAGGGAAGGTGAGCCATCCTTCACCAGTAAAACTGGATAAGGACTTTGCATACAGGACAGAAGGGCAATGTTAGGAAAGTATTTAATAACTTATAGATCATCTTATGACAGAGCAGCTTACAAGCATGATTAATGGTGATATATTGCAATATTTAAATATTTTAATGTTTACCATCTTGGGTACCCTGAATTGGGTGAAAAGGCAACATAGAGATATGTTAATATTAAAATAGAAGACATGATGGATCAAGACACTGGAACAAGTAAAGACAATACACAAGACCCAGAATGCCATGGAAGGCAGTCATTAACCTACCCTGGACCCAGACTATTTAGGGTTTTAAAGGACAAAGTAAGTAAGTACCATACTGAACATGGAAATGGAGCCAAATGATGCATGTTTCTCCTGGTGATTTGCCCCCTACCAATAACCTACTCTAGAATGAGACTGCCAGATGTTGTTTTCAGACACTATTCAAATGCAACCTTAAGTAGACTGTTGTACAGTAATCTAGATGCCATGAATAACTATTCTGCCACATCCATTCTGCCAAGGAAAGCACACAACAGACATTCCTGGTCACAGCTGCCAATTGGCCATCCAGGAACACCCCCCTATTGCAGATATGGGTTTTCAGAGGAAGCATAATCCCATCCCACTGTTTTGTAGCTGTACTTTTCCTCCAGTGTGCTCATGGTGGCACTTTGGCTCCAAACATTCCAATGAGGAAAGATAGGCTGAAATATTAGATCTTATCCAATGTGAATTTCAAGGCTGAGTTAAGTTTTTAAAAATGTATTTAAAATAAATATTTCTCTGTCCACCATTCCCCTGAGCAACCCAGGCCTCAAGGCCTGAACCCGTGTCTCTCCATACGTATATTGCAGCCACAATATTATAGAATTCAGCATCCTAAATTGTACAATACTCAGCCTCTAAATTTTCTGCTACAAGACCACTGCAGATAGTTGTAACACCTGCAATTAAACATACCTCAAATCAATCACCAGTGGAGAAGGAGAAGTCTCACTTGCCAAACCCTGCTCCTTGTGAAGAAAAAAGTTAAATGCATAAACTGAAAGAAATACTGGCTGAAGTTTTTTAGTTCCCACCTAGGACTGGAATCTGGATACACCCATAGACATTGTTATGGCCCTTGCCCCACACATGTTCACAAACAGCCCTGGTTACTTGATGCACACATTCCCTTCTGGAAACATTTCTGAAACAGACTATCCTAGGATAAAATACCTAGCAGAGGGATGGTCAAAGTCAAGGCCAATCCAAACACAGTTCTTTCTGACCCTCAAAGTCCCCACCATTCCTTAATCAAGGTGTGGTTAAGTTTTATTCAATGTCTTGAAGTTTCAGAGGGAAGAGAAACAGGCCTGCCTAACCATGAAATAGCAATACAATAAAATTCTAGAAAAGTAAAGGGTCATTGTCAATCTAGCTCCGAAGAGAAAGACCCCTTCAGCTTATCTACTTCATAACTCTGGCTCCATTCTCCTGAAGTTTACACCTAGGCAATGAAAGCTCTATTATGTTTAGCTGAAGGTGCAAATCACATTGGCCCCTGAACAAAATCCAGGAAATTAGTGGCCACCCATTAATGCAGAATACAATGGTTTAGAAGAGACAGATAGTCCTTGAGAATATCTATTGTTAAAATGTATGTTCTCTAGTCAAAGTTGAACACAGGAGACAGCGAAATTGACTGTAGTAACTTTGCCTGTTGTTCCTAGAGGCAGGCACACTAGCCAACCATGAAGTGAAGTAAGAGTCATGCAGGCCATAAATACCCTGGAGAAATGCAGTTTTCTCTCCATCACTACAGCTGGCAACAACCCACACAGGTAGGGGGCCATTTTATTCTGTTCATATAAAATCCTGTTGGGTGCATCAAGGAAGGATTTTTTCCCTGCTAAATTGCTTCCTTGACAATCAATTACATTTTTAAAGTTACATTCAACATCCTCAACTGAATTCCATCAGTCAGTTTTCCATTCTGAAGGCTTCAGAGTGTCTCAGAAAACAAATCTCATTGTAAAGCTGCTATTAAATGCCATCCTTGTTAGTTACCAGATGTGGTTAAGTATCTATATAAAACTCTGGTGTCCTACTACTGAAGCAGCCAATCCATGACACTGGCAGGCCAAACCTCTAGACAAGCATTACTGCTGCAGGAGACAGATGTGTTAAGTCCACTGAATGACAAAGACATAAGCCTAAGCATTTACGCATGTGGGCACTGGCCTGACCCAAAACTGGAATTAACCTAATCTATATAATTAGGTACAAGAGGAAGACCCTCCCATGTTCACCTATCCTCTGTTGCAGACCCATTTCCCAAGTTTACTGACCTCTTATTGAAATAAGCCATCTTCTATAGAAACTCAAATACTGGGGCCAGCTTTGTACAAGTTGTGCATGGGTGGTGTTTTCTTCTACAAAAGTGGAAGAGCTATAGCATATGTGCATACGCCAACTGCTTAAACTGACAGTCCACCACAAAGCTTCGTGCCTCAACACTTCTTGCTATGCTATGGCTCAAACACACAAAAGTAAGATGCTTGGTTCCTTTAAAAAAAAGTGTTATTATTTTTCAACACATAACACTTAACACAAAAAACAAATAAAACAAATAAAATAAAACATTGAGCAGGAGTACATTCCATTAATTGTGCCTAATGTTTCCCTTTTTATACAGCAGTAATTGTTTTGCACCTATTCTATCACTTTATATATGGACATATACTAACTGAAATTTCTATTTCTATTACTATTCTATTTGTACTTTCTAATGGTTATAACATGAGTCACTTAAGGTACCACTCAATCCATTTATAGAGTCTTGACCATGTTTTCTCAAAAATATCTTCTCTCTTCTCTCTTGCCTTGTAATATCAAAGTTAATTTGTCCATCTCAGCCGTTTCTAAAAGTTTATGTTATTTCTTCTTTTGATGGAATTTCTTCTTTTCTCCAATATTTAGTGTACAAGATTCTAGCAGTGATTACCACATGTATAATCATATAAGCATCCGTTTTTTATAATGTTCCGGTATTATATTCAATAAAAACAATTCTGGTACAAAAGGTATATTTGTTGCTAATATTTCTGGTAACATCTCATACTTTTTACTTTTATTGCATGTCCACCATATATGAAAAAAGATCCAATATTTTGTTTACATTTCCAACTACCATTTGACATATTAGGATAAAATTTTGCTAGTCTGTCTGGCATGATATACTACCTATAAAACATTTTATATTCATTTTCTTTATGTGAAATAGCTTTGGTATATTTTATATTTGTTTTCCATACTTTGGACCATTGATCTAATTCAATATTATGTCCTAAATTTTGTGCCCATCTAATCATTGAACATTTAACCACCTCATCTTGTGTTTTCATTTCCCACCAACTCAATTCAGTACCTTGTTTTTGGAGAATATCCTGAGTTTTTAGATTATTTTAATTGTCTAACAAATCCTCATACCTTCACATTGGATGTTTCATGAATAGTCTGGGATTCGTAAAGGCTTCAAGTGGTGAGACCCATTTTGGTATTTTTGTATAATAGAGTTTTTTCATTTCTTCCCATATTTTCAACAATGACCTTGTAAGGATATGTATGCTGTTTAAAATACTTATGTGTATTGTCTCTACCATACCATGCAAAGGCAACCAAGTAATAGGTCATGTCCTTCTAGCTTCAAAAGTCTTGAATTGTCCAATATAATCCATTCTCTCACCCATGTCAAGATGTTGCTTTGTAGTATAAGGACCAGTCTGGTAAAGCAAATCCTGCTCTTTCTTTCGTATCTTGACGTCCTTTCATCTTTGTTCTGGGTCCCTTGCCCCTGAGAGCACTGCGATCCGGGTCACAGGATCGATTAGTCCCCCCTAGCCCTAGGGATGCCAAATTAACATCCACGAGATCTAGGGCGTTCTCTGTCGTAGCACCAACGCTATGGAATCAGCTCCCCCAGGAGATCCGCGCCCTCCGGGATCTCAGTCAGTTCCGGAGGGCGGTGAAGATGGAGTTGTTCCGCCAGGCATTCAACGACTTAGATTGAGTATGCCAGCGTTTATGGTCGCCATCTTGTGTATCTTATAATGTGTATTTTATAATGTCGGAAAACCGTGATTTTAATGTATTGTATGCTGTTTTACAGGTATTGTTTTACTGTTTTACTGTTGTAAGCCGCCTTGAGCCGCCTCGGCGGGAGGGCGGGATAGAGATCAAATAAATAAATAAATAAATAAATAAAATAATAAATAAACTGTCTTAAAAGCTTGTCTAGGTATTTAAAATACTGTTGGTTTTTAAAAATTGGAATAGTTTGAAATAGAAAGAAGAGTCTTGGTAAAATATTCACTTTTACAGCAGCTATTCTTTCCATAAAAAATATCTCCAGGTCCTTCCATTTTTCCAGATCCTTCTGAATTTCTGACAGAAGTTTCATATAGTTATCCAGCTGTAAAGAACTATATCTATTTGTCAGGGTTATTCCTAAATATTTCACTTTCTTTTGGACTTCAATGCCTGAGATACTTTGTAGTTGTTGGATCTAGTTTTTAGTACAAGTTTTTGCCAATATTTTAGTTTTCTTAAAATTAAATTTTAGGCCAGCTACCTGTCCATATTCTTGTAATGAATTTATAAGTTGAATAATAGATTCTAGTGGATCTTCTAGAATAAATACTAAGTCATCTGCAAATGCTTGTAATTTATATTCTTCTCCTTTTATTTTGAGTCCTTTAATCTGAGTATCTTTTCTCACTGTGTCGTTTAATGTTTCAAGAGCAAAGATAAAATGTAACACTTGCCTATTGACTTAGCTACTATCCGTTAGAGATAGATCTGAAGTTTTGAAAGGGTTTGGATGCAGTAAGTAGGACTAAGCACAGAGACGGAAATACCAAAATAATACACACACTTGATTTCCAGTATGAGTTGGGAAAATCCATCACTCTCTTATTGATGAATCTGGTTGGTAGCTCTGGCCCCACATCCGGAAAAAAAGTGGCACAATATAGTGGATGGCACCAGCCATGATAGTGGATGGTGTAAATTTGATGCTGCAACGGCACTGTGTTGAATGATTGGTGCTACACCTAGGGTACAGCACTGTGGTATGACACATGCTCCTCCCAATCTCTGGCATCTAAACCAGATTAGCCACTAGCAGGCTATCTGGATGAGCAAATGCATATACCAGTGGCTCAAGTAGCTATATAGTATTTTGGTAGAAAACAGTACTTGTCCCATCTTATCAGCAAATCCACTTTCATAAGAATGTCATGTTCACTGTACCTGGGATCAGATGCAGAACTGTGCACATTACAGGTAGGTGGGTGACCCCAATAGAGTTAACTGAAGCAACATGATACTATTAGTAATTTACAGACCTGCCAGGCCTCATACTGAGCCCTGCCACTTACAATTAGAATCATTCCACACTCCCTGCTATTCTCTGCATTGTGATCAAACAGCCATGAGAAAGGTTTTTCATCACTTTGACCATAAGAGTCTGTGCAGAAGGAGCTCAGGCAAGGCAAAGTGGGGGGTGGGGAATATACATATGGGATACGTTCCACTGGAATTTGGCAGCTGAAGAAGAGGCAGAGAAGACTGGGTTGGTTTCAGCAGGAAGGGGTTCTAAGATTTCCATATTTTCATATGAGGTATTCTGTTTCAGCAGTTGATAGTCTGGAAATGTGTTCATCAGAAAGAAAGGCAGACAGGGTGGGTGGCCTTTTCCAGTTGCTAAGTTGTCCTATCTCCCATGTTCCAAGTTCCGAAAATGGAGAACATGATAATTACAATCCCTGTCTGGAATAAGCCAGAATCATAGGATCTCAGGCAGAAGTCAGCCTATTAAAAGACTTGGTTATGCTAGCCATCGTGCCTGGTAACATGTTCTTTAACTATGCAGACTCAACCCCATGTGTGTGAGCCAAGGAAAAAGAGAATTCCAAGAACTTATAGAGCTCTCATTTTGCCGTTCTTCTAAAGAGAATAAAACAGAGTTTCTGTCAGAAGTTAGTATCTAGAACAGGGGCGTCAAACATACAGTGACATTTATGTCAGATCCGACCCTCATAACAAATGAGTTTGACACCTCTGATCTAGAACTTGAGTCAAGATTGTTGATTCTGACTGGCAAAAATCAGTCTTAAGCTGAGGTCTTTCACATCACCTGCTGCCTGATCCTTATAACTGGAGCTGACAGAGACTGAACCTAAGATCCCCTGCATGCAAAACAGATGCTCTGCCACTGAGCCACAGCCTCTCTTGATATTGCATGAAAATAAATCACTCAAATTGGTGCTCCAGTTAGGGGAAGTAACAGTAATTCTTGAACCATGCAGGTAAAGGCATGAGGAGGAGCTCCACACACCTACACACCCCAGCAATTTTAATAAACTAATTGGATGCCCATTTCCAAGCTTCACAGCTTTTATTTCATCTGTGCTGCTGTTTAGTTTTTGTTTTGTTTTTAAACTTCTATACCTACAAGTAGATTCCCCCATTAGACTTGTAGAGGTCTACCCCTAAGAGAAAGGGGGGAAAGCCATGTGAAGTGCCTTGTGTTAGTCACTGCACTAACCAAGGTACCTGGTTCTCATTTCTGTCACTTTATGATCTCCAGCAGTGGCAGTTGGTGAATTTTGAAACTGATTGGGCAAAAGTGGGGTAAAAGTATGTTTCCCTTAAAAACTGTGTTTTGTAAGAACCTAAAGAATTGTTTTGTGAATTGTTTCTGCTTCAACCACTTGCATTCAAATTTCAGCAAATATCTTATTCGTAGTTTTCGGATTTTTAACAGCTTCTGTTTAAGAGATTCTGGTTAATGGTCTTCCTGTGTTCAAATTGAATCTACTGGGTATCCATTTGGAAGTCCAGCTAGTAGTACTAAAATGTTCTTCTAGTTTCAGTACCTAGCAAAGGGCAGCCAAGATTGTCTGGAGGAACCCAGAGTTTAAAGAGAAGAGTTTTAGTGTTAGTAATGCCAGCCACACATGAACAGGTCTTATTATTCTACGTCACTTGAGAAGTGTTCCCTCTTAACTGAGTTAGTGTGAACTAGCTCATGGTTTGTTAGCCTCCAGCTCACACATTTTTGTCTTAGCTCAGGAAGGAGGGCTCCAGAGCAGAGTAATTTATGCAGTAGCCAAATCACTCGCTCACAACTTTAATGCCAGTAGTTCACAAAGTAGAATTTTTGCTCACAAGACTCCACAGCTTGGAGGGAGCATTGCACTTCAGTAAACTGTCCAACTCTGCCCTCCAAGCCAAACATAATCTTGGCTCCTTATACAAACATTATTGCCATCACCTCAGAATACAAAAATGTGACTAGCCACATTAAGCTATCTCAGGTTAAGGATAGATATTCCTCACCCACCATCACTGCTCTGGTCAAATTAGCAAACCTTCCCGATACCTTTCATTTAGAAGAGAACACACAAATCAGGAGATCCAGCTATGGAACTCCTGCATGACATATAAATAGGCCTTTCAGTTCAGCTGCCTGGCCAGTAGACAACCTTTAAGTCCTAGTGAGAGGGAAAAGGGATATCAGAGTGACAACTAATCAAATAGATTTCTGAACATGCATAGAACCAAAATCAAGGATCATATCCAAAGTCTGTACTCTCTCCCCTCCATTTCAACTCTATCCAAGCCCCACAGTTGTTAATGCAGATCAAACTGTTGCTCCAGTATGCTCTAAATGACACCAGGTCAACTTCAGTGTCTGTGGGGTCTGTTTAACTTAGCCCTTGGCAATGCTTTTTCTAGTAAACAGACTGTAATGTTTTACCCAAAGGTAAATGGATATTGCCATTTAACTCACCATAAAAGAGGACTTTTACAAAATCTGCTTAGCGTATGTTACAACTCAGCAAATATACAAGATGGCAAGGTAGAAAGAAGAAAGAACATAAGAGGGAAGCAAGGAAGGTGGCAGGCAAGGAGGTTAAGTGTGCATGTCTTATAAACAGCCAAGTCGACTAGTATTTACGTATTTGAGCATCATGCTGCCATTTTGATGCTTGGTCTTATGTATGATCACAATGTGAATGACTGTTCTTATATTCACCACTATAGAATACACAGTGTCCAGTAAAATACAACTGTTAAGCATCACATCAATATGTAAACTCAAATCCTCCACCCAAGTGTTGTATAGAGCCCATTTGACATTAGAAAAGACCGTTTCACATCTAGGGTTCATTTTTGCCATTTTCTTACACATTTCAGCATTATGATAGCTTCCCCCCCACACACACACCAAGTGATTTGAGAGATTTTTAAAAGTCATGGCCATTTGATGTTTTGCTTCCTAGGGGAGCAAAGCAGCCACCTCATCTGCAGGTTGCATCCAGCACTATTTTGCTTACTGGAAACCAGCAGAACCTTACTTTTGGAAGACTGTGTGTGCTCCTACAGGTCCTCCCATTTCCTTGCTGTTGTTCCTTTGTCTTTACTCTGTGAATGTCATGGCCTTACACAATTAGCTATTCTCACTGCCTCCAATTATGCCTTGCTTCTCAGATTCCCATACAAATTGTCCACTCAAGGCTTATGCCAGGATCTAATGAAAGCAACAAAACAGGAAGCAAGGACTAGAAGAAACTGTAGCACACCACACACTACATATTAAAAGTAAAAAAGCTCTGGGAGTAGAGGCCATTCCAGTTGCACCTTTGGTAGAATGCATTAGAGAAGTGTCTCAGCAACTTTGTTCTTTTAGGACATTACCACACGTACATTAGTAAACAATATCCCCAGAGTACAGCTGCTTATTGTTGGCAGAGTAATTAACACAGCAATGGTGCACAACCTGATTTAAGAATAAAGGCTTATTTAGGAATTAACATACTTGATAGGAAAGAGGAGAAACAGATATAGGTTCCTAACTGCATTTCTAGCTGAGAGAGGAGACTAAATGAGGCACTTCTGAGAAGAAAGAGGAAACTATCCTAAAAGCAGCAATCTGGAGACAGACAAGGAATGCCACTTCAGGAGAAAAGGTGCTGACCTCACTATCCTGTCTAATTGTCTTTTTGTTGCCCCCTGCAGGGTCTTCTTCTTTGTACACTAAACATTGCCTTTTCCAACACTTAGCACTTAACAATTTTCCTTCTGTAAACAAAAGAGCACCTATTATATAAGATTACTCTTGAAAGATTCAAGTATCCCCATATTTGCAAGAGAAAACTGACCCACAAAAATAGTGACGTGCTATAGTTGTGTGTAAGCTAGCACAAACCATCAGCTTCACTGAAAAACATTTACCTCAACACAGACAGGTCAGCGCTTGGGGTAGAAAAATAACCCCACAAATACAAAACACATTAGTGATTAATGAGATGTTTGAAACATGCTGACCAAACACACAGATTTTTCAGGCATGGTATTTTACTACCCCAAGATACAGTGGCATTGGGCCTGGGGTAGTGAATAACCTTAAAGCATACTACTACTGATTTCCCCCCAGTAATAATAATTAATAATCATATGGCATTGTATATACAACAGCCAGGAGATCTTAAGATTGTCTGACAGCCAGAAGTTCTAGCTCTTTACCGTTTAATTACAGGGCTCTACTGGTAGCAGGAGCTCCTTTGCATATTAGGCCACACACCCCTAGTGTAGCCAATCCTCCAAGAGCTTACAAAGCTCTTCTTACTGGGGCTACTGTAAGCTCTTGGAGGATTGGCTACACTAGGGGGTGTGGCCTAATATGCAAAGGAGCTCCTGCTACCAGTAGAGCCCTGTGCACCACTAACTGGTGAGTTAGACTTGTTTTTAAGGCAAGAGATGTTTCAGAGGTGGTTTGCCATTGCCTGCCTCTGCATCATGACCCTTGTATTCCTTGGATGTTGCCCTTCCAAGTACTACCTAAGGCCGACCCTGCTTAGCTTCCGAGATTTGATGGGATCAGGCTAGCCTGGGCTATCCAGTTTTTCCAGTTTCTCCCAACTTAAGCAAATTGTTCTTTTCCAGCATAGAACTCCTAGAATTACTACTTGCACAGCTCTGATGCCACAATGCAACACACATACATCCCTGAAGAGTGAAGCAGAAGGTACTGACCAAAGCTAAGTGTTCCTGTGATAAGAGTGTGACTTCAGGAAGAGGAAGCCATTCTAAAAGGATTTTATGCAAGGATTTGTAAGAACCAAGGAGAAAGTCTTACAAAGAAGATTTTGTGTGCCATTGCCGCCCTGGGCCGTACGGGTAGGGCGGGATATAAATCCCAAAATAAATAAAATAAATAAATACCCAGCACACAGGTAGTTTGAAGACAGCTGGTAACATTGCAGATACAGTTGCTGCAATTCAGTGTGTGTTTAAAGTGTCATCAAGTCACAGCTGACTTGTGGCAACCTTGTTGGGTTTTCAAGGCAAGAGACTAACAGGGGTGGTGTGCCATTGCCTTCTTCTGCATAGTGACCCCGGTATTCCTTTGTAGTCTTCCAGACAGATACTAACCAGGGCCAATCCTGTTTAGCTTCTGGGATCTCATAAGATTGGACTAGCCTGAGCCATCCAGGTCAGGGTGCTGCAACTTTACTACAGACAAATATAATCCCTTCCCTTCTTTAATGAAAGCTATAATCTTTTTTGTCTGCAAGAGAACAGAGGCTACTTGCCAAAGATTAAATTGCCCTTCCAGATGTACAATTGAGGGCTCTTTGCTCTCTCATTTGCTGCGCTGAACCAGGCTACTTTTATGCAGCAAGGAAAGGAAAAATCCCATTTAAACAATATGAATGAACAAAGCAGAAAGAGAAACCAGTTCTTGCAAACCCCATCTGATAGGTTTTAAAAGTGGCGCACATCTGATACACAGAAATGCAGTTTTAAACACACACGAGGGCCTATGTGTTAACAGCTGCATTTGTCTCACTTACGGACAGGTGCTTTGCAAATATATTTATGTTTCCATTTTCAGCTGCCCACATCTTTCTTCAGTTTGACAGTGCTTCTCCTCCTTTCCACATAGCTAACAGTTTCACCAACACCAAGAAAGCCTTCATCAGCCTCTTCCTTGCCACCACTTGGTTAGGCAGTTGGGAGGAATACTTTTTCAATGCCAGATGCATTGACACTTACGATTTACTTCATTTATAGTCTGTCTTTCTTGTCAGAAAATAAAGCAGATTGCAGAATTAGAAAACAATGCAATAAAACCCAGGACAATACATCAACAGTAATAAAACTGCATTTGAAATTAGAGATCAATGAACTAAGAACAGTAAAAGGGGGGGGGGACTGAGTATTTTCCTCCTCACAATAAAGCCTACAGTCCTGTTTTTATATCTATAAAAAGAGCCTTCCTTAACAATCTCAGTTCACTAAACATTTCAATTTTACTATCACCCTGTTCTTTTAAAAAATGTCTTCCATTTTACACATCTTGCAGAATGATAAAACATGGGAGCCTTCCTGACCTTATCAGGCTATTTCACCAGGTAGGAGCTACTATAGAGAACACTCTGGTATGGGACACCATTGATCTAACTCATTTGCTAGTGTGATTAGTGCCCACGTTTTCCATTTAGGTGTCAAGCACAGCTAAGTCATCTATTTGACTACAAATGAGAGGTAGACTTCTGTATGGTAAGCTATTGATATTAATAGCACCCAATGTTCTGTGGACATACGTTAATCACAACCAATCCAAGAAATGGAAAGAGGCAACCACGCATATATAAAAGAGACCCAACACTCTGGGTAAGAACACTTCTACCTGCTACGAGTCTGGCAAGGCACAGATAGTATAACAGCATTAACAAGGCGTCTTCAGAGGATTTTTACAACAACAAGTTTTACAAGTTGGGTCCATCACTTCATTCACACCCAAGTCCCTTAGTAAATTAGCAGGTTACAGAGTTATGCATCATAACAAGCAGGGAGGAGGTTTTTGAAGTCCAAGAGTCCATTTCCATAGATGATTAGATGAAAGATAGGGAGTCTAGCAGTCCAGAGTACATCTTTCACCTGTTTATGTGCAGTCACTTCCAAGTTATCTGCATATACTTCCAATTTACCTACATATCTAGTAATGAGCATACTTTTATCTCAGTAGTCTAAGCAGAGAGCAAGTTGTTTATGTATAAAGGGAGCAATGTTCCCTCTAAGCTGTGGAGTCTTGTGAGCAAAAATTCTACTTTGTGAGCTACTGATATTAAAGTTCTGAGTGAGCAATTTGGCTGCTGCATTAAATCAGTGTGCTCTGGAGCCATCCTTCCTGAGAAAAAAATCTGTGAGCCAGAGGCTAAAAAACTGTGAGCTAGCTCACACTAACTCAGCTTAGAGGGAACACTGAAAGGGAGAGGCTACATCTACAGTCCTAAGTAACACCACTGCAACCAAACCCCCTGTATGTTCACACAGATGGAGTAGGAAAGAACAGGGCAGCTACTATAGCTTTTAAAGTAAGTACTCAAGAACTACCACTGGTTTTAACGGGTAAGCATGCATGGGACTGGGTTTTGAGATTCATAGAACTCTCAGTCTGAGAAGAATTCCATTATGTAAACAAGATGGAACATTTGCCTTTCCCCGGGATAATGAAGGTCAGTACAGAAGCACAAAAACAAAGATAGTAGGTTCTCCAGCCTTCTTGACCCTGCAAGCACTTCTGACATTGAGAAAGGGTAGTGGGTATTGCTACAAGATGACTGCCACAGAGGCAGGGCCAATCACAGAATGACCCACATGGGTACATTTCTCTTGCAAAAAATTAAAAATAAATCAGTGCAGCAAGCAACAGTGCTTCTTTCATCCACCCTAGTCAGGGTCAGGCATACCACAGTCCAAGGAGTGAACCATATTACTGTGCATGGCTGGTAGACAGTATTTACATGCAGGTGCTCCAAACAGTTGCTCATCTGCTCAAAAAAACCCAAAACCAACCAAACAAAAAACAACCATAATCAGTTATGGGGGCAGAACACAATTAAGAGGGGAGCCAGTACCACACTGAATTTCACTGAATGTTGAGAAGTGGTGGAGGAATGATTCTGGGAAAGTTTGGGGAACAAGTTTGGTAAGGTGCCTCTATCCAGGAATTGACTTGAGGACTAGAGCCTAGAAGCCCCTTCCTTTCATGAGGTAAGGACGGGTGCAAATCACTACCCTACCAATACATCAAGGCAAACTATGGGTTGTGTACAGTTCTTTGTCTTTAAAACTATAAATATGACTAGTACTTCCCCCTACCCGATCCGTTATCCTCAATATGCGTTGGCAGATCACAAGATATAGGAAAAGAGGGGGGAGGGATCAGAAATGCAAGAGCAGAGACTACCCAACCTACAGCCCAGGTTAGATCAAATACTGTCTCTTGAGCAGCTTCAGCAGTCAGCTGGCTCAGAGCTAATTTTGGTAACCAAGAGACCCTCCTTAAAATGCCCCCGGAAAAGCCAATGTGCACAGCATAAACAAGCATAATAAAATGTTGTCTTGTGAATTAAGCTTCTGCACATCACTTGAGGGGAGGCAAATACCATCAAGTTATTTTATGCACCATCATCCGTTAGTAAACTCTAAAGGCAATAATTTGTAGCTCAAGAAGCTACCTCTCATCTGGATGCACACAGAGGACCCTCTTTCAGCAGCCGCCGCCAATTCACACAGACTTGAAAGGTGAAGCCACCTCATTACAATTCTAAATCCCGGCTGCACAACATGTTTTATTCATTTATCCACTGCAGTTTGCAGAGCATCTACTGTAGCCTGCCTGTCCACAAATACTTCCATCTTTCTCTTAAGAGAATTGCAGTGAATTCCGAAACTGTCTTCAGGCCACGCACATCATTCCTACCAACAGCCTTTGGGTTGTTTTGCTTACGGCTCTCATTTTTTAACTAGCCATTCACCTCATCTATAGGGCTGTCAAACTCCCATTTATTCAGCTGGTGAGTACAGTCTGCAGATGGGAAAGGCTGGTGAAGAGAGCAGATTGATTAGGCTAGCGGTTTCTTCTCAATGCCAATCCCACCATACTTCACCCCCAGCAAGGCCCATTCACGCATGGCTCACCTGCAATGAGCAGCAATTGCTAGGAAGAAAGGAATTAGGGCAGTCTCTCATCTTCCTTTTTGCCATCACTCAACAAGGATTTGTACTCATCCTTGGAAGCTTTTAATTGTATGGTCAGAGAGAGAGAGAGAGAGAAACCATGTCGGACCAATTCAGACAAAAATTAACAATTCTTCTTTCTTTTTTAATGAATAAGGTATGCCTTTATGGTCTCCTGGCAACATATCATTCAGTCCCTTTGACCCTACTCTTGTTTTAGAAAGAGACAGAAAACATTTCCGGACTTACCCACCCCATAGCCTTCCTTCTGTGCAGAGTAGCTATCTTTACGTGTGTTTTTATGCACACACACCCCTAGATTACATTAATGCAATGTGCTCTACCCTTGACAAGGTACAGAATACTGCAGCCAGGATGTTGACTAGAGTGGGTCATAGCAACCATGTGTCTCCAGTCTTGGCCTATCTACACTGGCTCCCACTTTGTTTCCAGGCACAATTCACGGTGCTGGTCTTAACCTTCAAAACCCTGCATGGCTTGGGACCAACATACCTAAAGGACTGCCTACTCCCTTGTGAACCTGCCCAACCATTATGGTAATCTTCAGGGGCCCTGCTTCAAGTGTCCCATCATCTGAGACTGGGTGGGTGGCAACCCGGACGAGGGCCTTCTCACTTATGGCACCAAAGCTCTGGAACTTTCTCCCCAGGTTGGTTAGCCTGTCCCCTTTGGATGCTGTCTTCTGCCAGCAGGTGAAGACTTTTCTGTTCTGTTTTGGCATTTCATCAGCGATCTCTCCTTCTTAACCAGTTTCATAATAGCTGTTCTTATGTTTGGTATGCATTTTAACTGTTTTAACTGTTTTAATGAAGTATTTGGGGGGTTGATTTTAATAGTCTTAAACTGATCATTTATTTATTTATTTATCTCATTTGTACCCTGCCCTCCCCGCAATGCGGGCTCAGGGCAGCAAACAAAGCATAAATACAATTAAAAGACATAAAATCATCTAAAAACCCCTCCCTTGTAGCTAATACACACATATAACCAATACAAATTAATAAAGTGCTGGTGGTGCTTATTTAGTTATTCAAGATGGCTGACTCTCACAGTGTACTTTCAGAGGTCTAGGCGTCATTCTGCTCCTGATCTTCAAGCAGCACATCATATCTATCACATATGTTTTAAATTGTTAGCTGCCTTGGTGGCCCTTGTAAAGGCAGAAAGGTGAGATACAAATTTTGTAAATTAAATGAACAAACAAAAGCACATGTCTTTAGGACTGTAACCCAAGTGTGTTCTCTATACAGCGAAGGAAAATTTAGTTCACGTTAGTTTATCTGAGGCAGTAACTTGCATCAGTGCAAACTAAGTTTTGCCATGTTTTGTGGAGGCTTCCATGACTATATAATCCCAAAATCAGAATCAAAGGCATCTTTTTTAAAAAGCCAAAGATATAACAGAATGCTAGTATCTAACTTTGCGTAAACTGACAGCTTTTATTTTTAAGAATAATAAATTGATACTAAAAAGGAAAGGCTCGGCCAATACCTTCCCGCTTGGGGAGCCCAATTTTTGCAGATGACAGCCAGGACAAAAAGTGGCTGGAATCAAGAGGAAGAAGCAAGACTGAGAGAAAAAGAACTGCACTTCTAGCTTAGGTAAGTTTCTTCTACCATTGCTTTGTCCTATTGTCACTCAGCCAAGAGCTCATCCTAGCACAGCTCCTGTTTGCTACACCTGACTGCAGACAAGCAGGAAGATGGCAATTCCTGTGCTGGCCGGTCTTCTTCCTCCACAGCCTTCACTTTTCACCTCCAGACACACCTGCTGGCTTCCCGTTTTTTACACAGTGAGAGGGGTCATAGAATCTGAGTCATGCTAGAGTTTCAAGAAAATGATTGGGAAAGCCTAAATCCAACAGGTGGCAACCCCGCCCAGCAACCCTTCTTTGACAGTGAGTGTAGCTGGCTACAACCTCCAACATTAGTACAGAGTCTACATGCAAAGCAACTACATTCTTACTTCTTCAGCCCTCATTTGGAAAAATTTTACAAGCCAGCCAAAGATCTGGGAGTTATTAGATAATTAGTGGAAGCTAAAATGGTTAAGCACAATTTCCTGCAGGGAAAAAGGAAGGTTTTGCACAGCCAACTGTCTCTTTCACACATGCTTCTTTTAATTATTGCCATATGAAATGCTTCTTTCTGCATGGTCTGAACCAGAAGCATATTATTAAATACCGGATTTTGCTTGCAACCAGCCACCCTGGTGGCATCTATGGACAGAAATCAAAGTTGAGATTGCAATCTTGATATATTCATCTAGCAGACAGGCTTTTCTTGTCACCTCTGTGTGAACCTTTTACCTACTGACATGATCACACCCATTAGTAACCTCTTGCTCCTTGTTTTAAATCTGATCACCACATGCTTAGGAATTAATTACAAGGTTGGCTACCAATAAAAGCAGTCGCTTAAAACAAATTGCTCATAGCAGAAGTTTTGAATGCGTGCATCTCATAGAGGTGCTGCAGCCACAAAACCCTCACTTTTGTTAAAAGGAAAAAAACCGAGCATGGACACATATCTGACTATTTAAATTTTGCAGCTTTCTTTTTCATAATGGAATTGTTGGACCAGTGAATTTATAGAAGTACGGGGAGGTGTGTCTTCATGGTTATAAAGCACCCCCAAGCACCCTCAAAAGTGTCAATCTGTTTTACAAAAAAAGTTAGACAAAGGCAATCTATATGCATTGAACATTAGTGCCCCCCCCCAAGTGCCATGCCACTCTGGTCAAAGGGGTATATTTTATAAGACATTCTACTGCAGAGTAAGCTCCCAATCCAAACTATTCAAGATTTTATACATGAACACACGCACCCTAGTGTGTACCTACAAAGGTACTAGAAACATTCATACTATGAACTACTGGTATAGCATAAACACAAGAACCCATCAGCATCATAAGGTATGCAGGAAAAATAGAAGTGAAAGGAATTGCAGGGAATAATACGTACAGGCACAGTATATTCCATATAATTATATACCTGATTTTAGGATAGTCGAAGAACTAATGGATAAAGCTAGCCGATTTCATTGAAGATGTGTGTTCTAAGGAGGATTTGAAGGAGGCAATGTGTGCATCGTTTTCAGGAATCTCTGGTACTGAGCAAACTTCTTTAATACCTGTACAAATCACAACTGAACTAGTAAAATGAAGGCATCCCCTTCAAGCTAGCATTCTACCATTTAAATCAGCAACTCAAGAGAACTGCAAACACAGGAAATGTTTATGGATTTTATTAGGTATGGTTTTGGCTAGCCTTCAGAGAGTTCAACACACAATAGTCAGAGGAGCAGCCAAAGTCAGCTTGAGTTCTGACCCTAAAAGGGCCGAGAAACAACTTGCTTAATTCCCAGAAAAATTGTCTATACAATGAAAGTTGGACCATTCTGTTCTTGATATACAGGAATGGGAGAGGCAAGAAAAACCTCTAGCAACTGCACTATTGAATATTGCCTACAGTGTAGACAATTTTTTCATAGGCAAAACAAAGTTGGTCATAATTACGGTAACATCTTATTAAGCTGTACCTCATATGTCCTCAGAGACAACTGCTATGTGTTTGTGCATTCACCACATCTCATGATACCAATCACAGGAATACCAAAAAAAGAAAAAGAAAAGAATGTTGCAGATAGGAGAGAGACTTCATTCCCAACCCATTAAGGAAATGGCACCTGGAAGAGAATGAACATAACCACAGCTTTCCCACCACCAATTTTCAGTCTATTTGTAAGGCTCATCCTACTGTTTTTTGCTCAAGTAAAAGCTCAAGCAGTTGGCTTCTGTTTCAGGAACAACCAAATATCACTAACCTGCTGAATACGTTAGACTGATTTGTTGTATTCATACACAGAATACAACAAATCAATCATCTAATTGTGTGAGCCAGTATGATGTAGTGGTTGGAGTGTCAGATTAGGATGTAGGAGATCCAGGTTCAAATCCCCACCCTATCATGGAGTCTTTCTGGGTGACCTTAGGCCAGTCACACACCCTCAGCGTAAGCTATCTCACAGGAGAGGAGAATTACATAAGCCACTTTGGTTCCCAACTGGGGTGAAAAGTGGGGTATAACTGAAATAAATAATAATTTTATATCTACAGTATTCTTCATATATTCCTCAGTAGCAATGTTGTAAATTAACTAGGAATAAACTTTACCTTGCAGTCCTAAAGTAGTTACAAGGGAGTACAGGTGTTTCCACAGTCTCAGGTAAGGGCTGCATGAAGCCAATGTGGATCTTAATTCTGAAGCATGCTTGGAGCTATGAGTGACCCCAATCATCAATCCCTACCTGATACACACAGTCTAGCCTTGCAACAGCAACCTCATTGAGTTTTAAAATGTATATGAAGCTGCCTTATATTTAGTTAGAGTATTGGTCCACATAGATAAGCTCTGCCTCCTCAGGCATTGATATTCCTGTATTAATATAACATTTAAATAATATTACTGAGTGGCAAATTGGAACAACAAGCAAAACATGCACACACAAAAAAAAAATCCAGGAAACAAGACAAGAGGGAGACCCCAGATGCAGTGTTCCTTCTAAGCTGAGTTAGTGTGAGCTAGCTCACAGTTTTTAAGCCTCCAGCTCACACATTTTTGTCCTAGCTCAGGAAGGATGGCTCCAGAACAAACTAATTTATGCAGTAGCCAAATTGCTCACTCACAACTTTAATGCCAGTAGCTCACAAGGTGGAATTTTTGCTCACAGGGCTTAGAAGGAGCATTGCCCAGATGGATGGAAACAGGGGAGCAAAAAACAGTGATAAAGACTGTAGTGAAGGCAGCAAGTCACTGGACTACGTACAGGAAATACAAAGATCATAAGCAGCAGTCCTTTCCACACTTAAGAACACAAGAGAAGCCAATGTTGGATCAAGCCAATGTTGGATCAGGCCAATGGCCATTCCAGTCCAACACTGTCACACAGTGGCCAAAAATACCAGGTGTCATCAGGAGGTCCACCAGTGGGGCCAGGACACTAGAAGCCCTCCCACTGTTGACCCCCCCAAAGCACCAAGAACACAGAGCAACACCTGCCCCAGAGTCCCTATCCATACCTTGTGGCTAATAGCCACTGATGGATCTCTGCTCCATATATTTATCTAATTCCCTCTTGAAGCCATCCATGCTTGTAGCCACCACCACCTCCTGTGGCAGTAAATTCCATGTGTTAATCACTCTTTAGGTGAAGAAGTACTTCCTTTTATCCATTCTAACCCGACCACTTAGCAATTTCATTAAGTGCCCACGAGTTCTTGTATTGTGAGAAAAGGAGAAAAGTACCTCTTTCTCTACCTGCTCTGTCCCATGCATAATCTTATAAACCTCGATCATGTCACCCCTCAGCCATCGTTTCTCCAAGCTAAAGATCTCCAAGCGCTTCAACCTTTCTTCATAGGGAAAGTGTTCCAACCATTTTATCATTCTAGTTCCCTTTTCTGCACTTTTCCTTGCTCATCCTCGACAGATCCCTTCAGAGTGTCTCACAATCGTCCCTTTTTTTCACCACCCTGAACAACTTTGTGTCATCTGCAAATTTAGCCACTTCACTGCTTACTCCCAACTCCAAATCATTGATGAACAAGTTAAAAAGCATCGGACCCAGTACTGATCCCTGCGGTACCCCACTGCTTACCACCTTCCACTGAGAAAATTTCCCATTTATACTATTATACCATCCTATTAATTAGCCAGTTTTTGATCCACAAGACGACTTGTCTTTTTATCCTATGACTATTGAGCTTCCTTAGGAGCCTTT
>NW_015175975.1:867834-893376 GCF_001447785.1 Gekko japonicus
GATGAGGAACTTTATCAAAAGCTTTCTTGAAGTCAAGGTAAACAATACCTATTGGGTCCCCCTTGTTCACATGTTTGTTCACCCCCTCAAAGAACACTAACAGGTTAGTGAGACAAGAGCTTCCCTTACAGAACCCATGCTGAGTCTGCCTCAATAGTTTTTGTTCATCAATGTGCTTACTAATTCTTTCCTTAATAACAGTTTCCACCAAATTACCCGGTGTTGACGTCAGACTGACTGCCCTGTATCTGGAACCCTTTTTAAAGATGGGAGTGACATTAGCTACCTTACAGTCCTTAGGAATGGAGGCAGATTTTAATGATTACATCTTTTTGTCAGGAGATCCACAAGTTCACATCTGAGTTCTTTCAGAACTCTTGGATGTATGCCATCCAGGCCTGGTGATTTATCAGTTTTTAAGTTGTCTATCAGTAGTAGGACCTCCTCTCTCATCCCCTCAATCTGACTCAGGTCTTTCAACACCCCTCCCGTAATCAGTGGTTCTGGAGTGGGCAAGCACTTCTCATCTTCCACAGTGAAGACAGAGGCAAAAAATGCATTCAGCTTCTCAGCCATTTCCCTATCATTCTTCAGTACTCCTTTTACCCCTTGGTCATCTAAGGGCCCCACTGCCTCCCTGGCTGGTTTCCTGCTTCTAATCTATTTGAAGAACGTTTTATTGTTGGTCTTTTATGTTTTTCGCTATATGCTCCTCATATTCCCCTTTTGCCTGCCTGATCACAGACTTGCATTTTATTTGCCACAACCTGTGTTCCCTTTTATCAGCCTCACTGAGCCTAGCTTTCCACCACTTAAAGGAATCCTTTTTACCTTTTACAGCTTCAAGCAGAACCCTGGCTGCAGCGCTCAACACTGGATCAGAGACAAAGCAAAAGGAAGTTACTCTATAAGCAGGACACCAAGTACTCAGACTTACTTCTAATTGAGCCTGCAGAGGATTGGGCTATAAGTCCCATTGCGTTCACTGGAACTTTCAGATAACTGTTTACAGGTTTGTTGTCAAAGGCTTTTATAGGTTCATTATGCAGGCTCCAAATAATTGGGATTATTTCCCAAACACAGAAAAGTAATTCATGTGTGTTCACAAAGTTATTCATATATTTACTTTCATACTGTGGAAAGCGACCTTGAGATAACATATGCATTTCTAGGAGAGATATTTGCTAGAAAATGTAATGCAGATTAAGCATTAGCGTTGCCAGTCCCCAGTGGGGTTTCCCCTGCTTTTGGGGCTTCTGCCCACCACCAACCAGCCAGCCAGCAAGTGAAACCCCACCCCCCAAACAGCCATGTCCGGGTGCAACATCCCTGACATGATGAATTCACCTGGAAGTGATGCCATCTTGTTGGGGATGTTGCATGTGGTGCTCTGGTTTGAGGGCAAAACTCTATGGTAAATTTGGCCTAAACCCATAGAGTTTTACCCTTAAGAAGAAGAGATTAGAGTTATACCCCACCCTTCACTACCCAAAGGAGTTTCAAAGTGTCTTACGATCTCCTTTCCTTTCCCTTCCCCACAACAGGCACCCTGTGAGGTAGGTGGGGCTGAGAGAGCTCTTTTGAGAACTGCTCCTGAGAGAACAGCTCTGAAAGAACTTATGACTGACCCAAAGTCACACCAGCAGCTGCATGTGGAGGAGTGGGGAATCAAACCTGGTTCTCCCAGATTAGAGTCTACACTCCTAACCAATGCTCCCTGTAAGCTGTGGAGTCTTGTGAGCAGAAATTCTTCTTTGTGAGCTACTGGCATTAAAGTTGTGAGTGAGCAATTTGCCTGCTGCATCAATTAGTTTGCTCTGGAACCCTCCTTCCTGAGCGAAGACAAATATGTGTGAGCTGGAGGCTAAAAAACTGTGAGCTAGCTCACACTAATTCAGTTTAGAGGGAACACTGCTCCTAACCACTACACCAAACTGGCTCCTAACCGCTACATCAAATGTGAGTATGAAATGGGTTATCCACAGTACTTGAAATCCACCTTTCTTCAAATTCTCCCATGTATAAATTTGCCACGCTGGGAGCAAACGCACTCCCCATGGCTACTCCCTTTACCTGCCAGAAAAAAAGTGTCCTGAAATTGAAAAAAACTTTTTTCAAAAATAATATCAATCAAATCTAACAAAAAAATGAGTTGGGGGAGGAGGGTTTCTCTTCTCTCCAGGACTCGAAGTAGGCATAACCTAGCTTCGTCGTGGGGGATTTTTGTATACAATGAACTTACATCTAAAGTAACAAGGGCAGCTCTGTCCGGGACTGGTAAACCCTCTATTTTGATAACAAAATCTCTTGTGTCTTTAAAGTATGTCAGAAGTAAATGAACAAACAGATGCAAAAAAGAATCTATAAATCTGGACAAGGGTTAAAAAATAGAGTCCGTGCCCGAGACAATAGGTCGACCGGGTGGTGGTGATCCTGCTTATGTGCTTTCGGTAAGGTGTAAAAGATAGGCACCTTGGAATGCAAATTAACAAGAAACTCAGCTGTTTGTGCCGAAATGTAATCAAAGGCTAATGCTTCCCTTAAAGGTAAAGGTTCCCTTGCTCGCAAGCCAGTCGAATCCGACTCTAGGGTTGCGGTGCTCATCTCCGTTTCAAGCCGAAGAGCCAGCGCTGTCCAAAGACATTTCTGTGGTCATGTGGCCGGCATGACTAAACACCAAGGCGCACGGAATGCTGTTACCTTCCCACTGAAGTGGTACCTATTTATCTACTTGCAATTTCTGCTAGGTTGGCAGGAGCTGGAACCAGAGACGGGAGCTCACTCCGTCTCTCTCCCTTACTGTAACCTTAATAATATTTAGAACTTCTTCCGTAGGATTATGATCTACCTGTTTATAAAACTCCTTATCTCCTAGTTGTCTCATTACTTCATACGTATAATCCTTAAGATCCTGTATTACCAAGGCTCCCCCCTTATCAGCATTTTTATAACGATCCCTTGATGTCCTAATATTTCCTTCAAAATATTCATTTGTACTTTTGTCAAATTATATGTAAGAGGGGAATGGTGCTGTTCTAAACGGCTTATATCCTCCATCACCTGCCTCTCGAACACAATAATAGAAGGATGGTAAACTGGTGGAATAAACCGAGACTTATTTCTACAGGGATTGATGTCTACAAAATTTGATTCCTCAAAAAAGACATTTTAATTTTAGAGTCCTTATTAGCTTAAATACATCTATTCTCATTTGGAATGCATTATACTTAGGGGTAAACACAAATCCTGGTCCGAAATTCAACACATCTGTTACTTCTCTAGTAAACCTCATGGTGGACAAATTAACCACTAAGTTATCTTCTTACCCCATTTGGATTGGTTGTACAAGAGATTCTCTCTTGCCCTGTTCTTTGTACGTCTGTCTAAAAAAGGTCTCCCCACAGACCCTTCCTCCCCAGAAGTTGTCGCAGAGTCTTCTGCCTCTGTAGTCTCCATTTCTGAGACCAGGTTAGAGAGTCCGCTCAAGACACCCGTTTAACTGGATTTGCACTGGGGGAACACCACTTGTACACTCTGTTCAATGCATAGTCCCTGTTGTCTCTTTCAAACTTCTTAAGCTTGGTCTCGTCCTATTCTCATAGGCTTTTAAATCCTCCTCCAATTCTTTCAGCTTACTCTCAAATACTTCCGGGCTCAAAGACCCTTTAAACCTATCTTCCATTTCTTTAATTTCTTTTTTCATAAGTTCAGCCTCCTGTGTTGCCTGGTCAATAATCAAGCACATGAGATCATAAGAACACTTGTTTGGGATCGCAATCCATTAGTTCTTGAATTCTTCTTTATGAAGAAACATGGCAGGCCCCTTCTGTAACCTTAACCCTCTAGGGATTAGATCAGAATTACAATACTCAGTAAGGGAAGGTGCATGTAGTGTCATTCTAATTTCCTTTTTACTTAAAAAATCAAATTGTGACCAATTTGATGGATTCCTATCTCCTCTCTTCAAGCCTGGTACATTGCCTAATATCCTACATCTTTCTTCTTCAGAAAAAGTCAACCTATGGTTTAATTGCGACATGATGCCCCAAAACTCAAACTACACAAAGATAGGGGGTTGCAGTTAGTATAGCAAATTCCAATGAAAATGGAAACTGCAATGCGTGCAAACAATGCTTGCAATTTGACAATATAATAATTGAACACTGAATAATTACAAAAATCCTTAACTGACATGAGGGCACATGCTATTGCATCATACCTCTGCATCTTCCAAGCCTTCCCCCAACGCAAACACCAGGGTCTCTGGGTCTCCCACAATTGCTATACCCCCCCCCTTTGCAAGCAGGGACAGGAATCTGCCTGTTCCTTTCCCTTCCCAGCAGCCAGGAGCTCTGTTTAGTTCTTCTGATAGCTCCTGACTGCCTCTAATGCAGCTATCAGATGCTTGGGTGCCAACTGCTTTCCTGGGGCTCTGGAAAATGGTATACCATATGCCACAGTATCAGAGTCCTTTGAATCCATCAGCAATCAATCTGTCTCACCCTTGAGATGCATCATATCTGGCAGAGTCCTGAAAACTAATATCAGGGCGGCAAGTCTTCATAGAGGGAGACAGATGATACATTTGGTGCCCCACCGCTGTGGAGACAGGCTACCCCAGCAAGTAGTGATCTCTCCAAGACAAAGGGACTCTTTACCCCTCTCAACGTTCAGATCACCCTTCTCCTGTTCAGAGAAGAACACCAGATCAAGAGTGTAACCTGTATAGTGTCTGAGGACTGAGACAGGCCCATGGTATCATGGAGATCATGATATCCTGAGCTGCCCCCAGCAGGGTAGTCTCAACAGGGATGCTGAAGTTCCCCAAGACAACCAGCCTAGGAATCTCCAACACCAGCTCCAAGACCAACTCCACCAGCTTAGGCAGGGAGCCAGCTGGGCAGCAGGGTGGGCAACAGAACAAAACAGCAACAGAATCCCAAACACACTCTCAGAAGTAGCAGAGTCCTGGACAGGGCACTGAGCCAGGGGAATAGAATCCTGATAGCCTCCAGTGACACCCCCTTCCTGCCCACCAGGCATATGCTAATGCATCAATTAGTACCTTGGGTGGCATAACTGGAAGAGGTTAATTCCTTTCCCCTCCCCCAGCCAGGTCTCAGTGACATGTGTCAGGTTAGCTCTCTTACTGACAACTAAATCCTGGATTAGTTGTAGATTTCCCAGGCTGGTTTCTTGCCTGTAACTGACCCAGCATTTAAAAACAAGATATTATAGCCCAGTGCATACAGCATCATCCTAGCTGTATGAACCAGAAGAAGCAACAGCCCACTAAAGTCTGCTGTTCCTTCTCCTTACCTGGCCTTTTCTTCTTCCACCACTGTATCTTTCCCCAAGCCTACATCCTATTGACTCTGGTTCATCTACTGACTGTGGCACCACCCTGCCCCGTTATGCTACCCCCCAAAAAAAACACATCCCCAGCCAGCAGATAACACAAGGACAACCAACCAAACTTTAAAGAAAACTGAACTCTGAAGCATCAGTTTGCTTTAACAAAAGATCCTTCCCAGACTGGAACCACGAATGAAAATCCCTTTGTCAAGCATCTCAAAAGAGAATTTCTCTGAGAGTCGTGGACAGGGCACCAAAGCAGGGGGATAGAATCAATTTATTCTTTTCCCTCAAGTACAGCATGTACAGAACTGTAAGGGAAATCCTGTTACCAAGCTTTACAGAAGTGTCCAATCAGTAACTCAGACTGGCAGATGAAGCAAACTATATTTTGTTGTGACAGATGAAAAGTAATGCACCATCCGTATAGATTAAGCTGTGATACTGCCACAGAGGATCCTTCACTCAGTGGTCAAGGCACTAGAGCTATGCATTAAGTTGGCCTTCGGCATCTTCAGTCCCTATGATAAAGGATGATGTGACAGAGTTTACATGCCCATAACACAGCTCCATGCTAGAGACTTGGCAGCACATTGACTGCAGCTGTTACATTCCAGCACAAGAAAGCCTTCTGAACCCACTACAGACTTTACCTCTATTCATGACCCTCCTTTTCCATTACAGTCCTAGCAGTCTCAGGTTTCTCCTTGTGTATGCGTCCATCTCTCATGGCTACACACACACTTTCACTAAAGCAAAAATGGCACACAATTTGTATTTTTAACAGTGCCGCAAGGAATCACTGGCATTGAAACTCCCAAGAAACTGTTTGGAAGCTTCCTTTAACTAGAACACTACAAGTTGGCAGGTGCTGAGAAAAATTAAGTTTTCATTTCCACGGTTCTGAGAAAGGGTCCCTCTAACACAGCTTGCTACAGCCCCCCACCCGTGACTGGGGGGGATTTCTCCTCCCACCAGGAGAAAAAAAGCTTTGAGGAAGTCTGTCCTCATTCTGCTTGCACTTTATGAACAGAGTTCTCCTTCCCTCTTGTGCATTAGTTACCACAGTCTGCAGTCTGAAGACACCACCATCTCATCCTACTGCCTAGCACTTACACAGATGCAGCATTACCTTTCCCTCTGCTTCCCTCTTGACTATTAGCACACTCATACTCTCATGTACAGACTGATGCATGCATTTCCATTTAGCTTCGACGAAGCCCACACTTTGCCACATTTCTCATGCTTTACAGCAATAGGTGCTTTTATAACAGCAAAGTCTACTGCAGTTATCACAGTCACAATTTAAGCATAAAGCTGCAGTATTAAAAGGAAATAAGAAGAGGAGATTGGATTTATACCTCGCCCTTCACTGCTCAAAGGTGTCTCAGAGCGGCTTACAAACTCCTTTCCCTTCCCCTCCCCACAACAGACACCCTGTGAGGTAGGTGGGGCTGAGAGAGCTCTTGACAGAAACTGCTCTTTTTCAAGGACTGCTCTTATCAGAACTATGGCTTGCCCAAGGGCATCCAGCCAGGTGCAAGTGGAGGAGTAGGGAATCAAACCTGGTTCTCCCAGATTGGAGTCCACGCACTTAACCACTACACCAAACTACCTCTGTTCTGGTTATGTAGAAAGTCTAAAGTTTGTTTCCAGCTGCCAAATACACAGAGATCCTCCCCCTCCACCCACCCCTTGTAGGCTAACAACCCCTATGCGGAAAGTCCCTTTCACTCTCCAAAGAAGCATTTCTCAGCATTGCACCACTAGGCTGGGATCAGCTCTACCTACTGAGTCAGGTTTGTCAGGTCTGGCAGCTGTTACAGGAGCAAGGGGACTCTGACCAAAAGAGGCAGCAGATCTAGTCACAAAGCTTTCCCCACCACTACACACACAATATTTCCTTCCCCGCAATACACCACAGACCATTTTCCAGCAGCAATGCCAAATTTGGGGGGGGGGGGGTCTCAAAGAGGAACCGCGACGGAGAGAGCGAGAAAGAAAGATTCAGTGGGAGGTAGGTGGAAAACTTTCGTTTTAGCGTTGCTCTCCAAAATGGGGGATGTGGCCCCGTCCGTCTCCCCCTCGCTCACAAGCCATTTCAAAGCACACAAACTGCTCTTAGCAACAGGGCTCACAGCAGGCCACATGGGAAGCCCCTGAGAAGGGAAAGAAATCGGCCAGCCACTCCGGTCCAACAGCTACAGGGTAGGGAGCACGGGAGGGGGGGGAAGGAACACCCGCACGGTTCAGTCGAGGTGCCCAGATTGAGGTGGACTACCGGGTAGCCAAAAGCATTCCCAGGCAAAGAGAGTCTCTCGACAGCTATCGGAGAGCCCCGAAACCTTTCCTGAAGCGCTACGAGAGAAAAAGAAAAAAGGAGAGACGTCTTCCTGAAGCCCGCGAAAGGAGGGGGGGGGGGGAAGCAAGAGCGGCCAACCCCTTTAGTGAAACCGGTTCCTTATCCACACTCGATCGCCTCCTGCCCTATCTCTTTGCTAGTAAAGCCGCCCTCAGGCGCAGCTCGCAGACTCCCACAACCCAACCCCAGCTCGGAGGGGGAAACGACCCCGGATTACCTGCCACAGAAGCGCGACAAAGAACCGCCGCGTTGGTAGACTAGTCCCCCTTGCGTGGCGTGCGAAAGGCAGTCGATGTGGCTTCGCCTCAGCTTGGCTTTGCTTCTCGGCTCCAGCTGCTTTGAGTTCTGGCCGGGAGGAGCCAGCAGCAGCAACGGCCAACCCCCTGGGGCAGCCCAGTGACGCCGCGCACGGTTAACCCTTGCCTTGCCTGCCTGCAAAAAGAGGGAGCGCCACCCAGCCTGGATGCAGATGCCCCGGAGCCAGGGGAGACAGCTGTCGTTTGACTTGGTGAGCTCTCCCCGGCTTTCGATGTTATTGATCAGGAACCTACCGTGTCCTCTTCAGTCTCTGGTGCTGTTTTATTAGCAACAGAGCGTACGGCTTCTTCACGGGGTACGTTTTTAGGCGCACACCCCTAAATCCTGTGCATTTTTCCGAAGTAAATCCGTGTTCAGGGAGGACGTGCAGTGGACTGCAGCCTTGCAGCCCGCCTCCTATGCCGCTGAAGTTTGCAAATTGAGATGATGAGTGTGTTTGGAAGCATACAGGTACAGTCATCAGAGACACCACGTTATCTGCAGGGTAGCCCTTTTCACACAAGGGGGGGGGGGGATGACGGCGGCAAGCACCGCCCCAGATGCTTAACACGGGGCTTATTCGCATGTAGTGTTTGGGAACTGTGCGTTTCCAAAATTCCTGATCGCCTGCCTGTACACGTACGATTTGTACCGAGTACAGCAACCAATCTAAGGAATGTGTGCAGGTCAGGGACGGAATTTCATTTCAGCCTGAGGTTTGGCAAAATATGGAATATGGGCTGATTTAGCCCTCAACTGCCACAGCCGAACATTCCGGCTTCCATTAGTTAAGATAGAATGGTCCTGAGAATATGCTCGGTAGGACGCCTGTAGTTTTCCCTTGCAAGTATAGGTTTCTGTTGGGGTAGCCCGATCCTCCTTGCCTCTCCCTGTTGCTCTACTTCAAAAAACGGTGGGAGATCCCTTCACAGAACTCTTGATGTCATGGCTACACAAAACTAGCAGTCTCTCCCCCACATTATGTGGAACTCCTGATTAAGAGAATGGTAGATGCAGCATTTCTAAGAATTCAAAACTATACACATTTTTTTGGACCTGAATGGCGAATCAGTGTGTGTGTGTGTGTGTGAGGGAGAGAGAACATTCATACCCTACCTTTCTTCAAGGTTCAGGTGGCTTACAATAATATTTTTAAACATTTTCAGTTAAAACCAAAAATAAAACAGCAAACCCAGCTCTCACCTTCCCCCATTAAAAGATGCCACCGTTCAAACAACCTCAAAAGCCCTGGCAAACAAGTTTGCAGTTGACACAAAATTACTCAGGATGGTACAAACCAAGGGTGACTTTGAAGAGCTCCAAGAGGATCTCCACAAACGGGGTGAGTGGGTGATAATGTGTCAAATAATGTTCAGTGTTGGTAAGTGTAAGTTGAATGCACATTGGGACACAAAATCCCAACTGCAAGTATAGGCTAATGAGGTCGGAACCTGCTGACATTGAGAGGGGGAAAGATCTTGGGGGGATAGTGGATAGCTCAATTAAAGTGTCAACCCAATGTGCTGCAATAGTGAAAAAGGCAAACTGTGTCAGGGATTATTAGGAAAGAAGAGAAGAAGAAGAAGAAGAGATTGGATTTATACCCAGCCCTTCACTACCCAAAGGAGTCTCAAAGCGGTTTACAAACTCCTTTCCCTTTCCCTTCCCCCTCCCCACAACAGACACCCTAGAGCAGCTCTGACAGAACTATGGCTTGCCAAAGGTCATCCAGCAGGTGCGAGTGGAGGAGTGGGGAATCAAACCCAGTTCTCCCAGATTAGAGTCCACGCACTTAACCGCTACACCAAACTGCCAACCAAACCACTACACCAAACTGGGGTTGAGAATAAAATGGCCAATATTGTAATGCCCTTGTATAGATCCTATGGTCCGACCTCATTTGGAATACTGTGTACATTTCTGGTCACCGTATCTCAGAAAGGCCATGGCAGAGCTGGGAAAAGTGCAAAGGAGGGCAACCAAGATGATTAGGAGGCTGGCGCACCTTCCTTATGAGGAAAGGCTGAAGAGTCTGGGACTTTTCCGTTTAGAAAAAAGATGACTAAGGTGGGTTTATAAAATTATGCATGAGGTGGAGAGAGTTGACAAAGGGAAATTTTTTATCCCTCTCGCAAAATACTTGAGGGCGTACGATTAAGCTGATGAGCAGTAGGTCTAGGACAGACAAAGGGAAATACTACTTTACACATGGAGTGATTAAAATGTGGAATTGACTGCCAGAGGATGTAATGATGGCCACAGGGATAAACAGCTTTAAAAGGAGATTAGATAGATTGATGGAGGATAAGTGTATTGATGGCTACCCATGGTGACCGAGGAGAACCTCCACATTCAGAGGCACTGATCTTCTAAATCCCAAAGTCAGAAGACAACATTAGGGAAAGCCTTGGCCTCTATGCCCTGTTGTTGGCTGTCCAGAGGAACCGGTTGGCCACTGTGTAAGACAGGATGCTGGACTAGATGGACCACTGGACTGATCGAGCAGGGCTCTTCTTATGTTCTAGTTCTTATTGCATTAGCAATAGCTACCAGTTTGCTTCTAGGCACAATTCAAACTGCTTATTTTTACCTCTAAAGCCCATCTTTTCCTGTACAAACCCACCTACCCATTAAGATGTTCCCTGTTCTGTGTTCTTATTTACAGAAGGAAGGTGAGTGAGCACCACAGACAGGACCTTTTAAGTAGGCACACTGACTGGAGAACTTCCTCCCCACAGAGGCTTATCTGCCACCAGGCTTACCAGCTTTTAGGCAGGAGGAAGACATTTATTCTGTAAGTCAGGGAGTTTTAGTGAGTATTTTATCCACTGCTATCATTTGCTATTTAAAGTTTTGTGGGTTGTCATACCTACTTTCAGTTGTATGTGTTTAAGTTGCTATTTCTTACGTTATATGGCTGCTGTTTTATGGTTATTTGCCTGTAAATTTTCTCTCTTGCTTTATTGTCTTATGTTGTTTGTATTGTTTGATTTGATCTTTGATGTAAGCCACCTTGAATACAAAATAGAAAGGATATAAATATTACTGGATCCTATGGCTCTTTTTTTATGCCTCTTCCAAATCATTAGTTTGGCTCCATTCTTTGTCTTTCTGTTTTTCCTCTTGAAAGAACTTGCAGACTAGTTTCACTTACTTTAAGGTGCAATTCTGTGCACAGCTATAATAAGTTATATTCAAATCTGTAAGACCCTGATCTGGATAGCTCAAGCTAGCCCAATCTTGTCAGATCTCAGAAGCTAAGCAGGGTCGGCCTTGGCTAGCTTTCGGAAGGGTGACCTCCAAGGAATACCAAGGTCATAACACAGAGGTAGGCAATGGCAAACCACCTCTGAAACACCTCTTGCCTTAAAACAAGTCTAGCTTACCAGCTAGTGGTGCATAACCCTAAAAAACTAGAACTTCTGGCTGTCAGACAATCTTAGGATCTCTTAGCTATACTACACACAATGCCAGATAATGATGCTGATGCTGATACTTCCTTTTGAGTAAATGTGCATGGCATCAGATTGCAAGACAGTGGTGCCAAAAATCTTGCTTGGGAGAAATTCCCTTTGAAATCAATAGCAGGACTTACATATGAATGGGTCCATTCTTTTCTTTTTTTATGGCCCCCCGTAGGGGATTTTTTATCGCATTTTCTCTAAACTACAATGAAATTAGAGAGGGGAATCTACAATCTATGGGAGAAAGTAAAGAAAAACCACTAAAAACCCAAGAGATGGTGGTCATACATAATGCTTATGAAATTAGCTTTTAGCTCTAAGTTCGGTTAAAGTTCATTGGATGTGGTCAACAAACATGGTCTTCATAGATAATAAACACACAAACACCAACACATCTGTCTTCTTAAAAAGCAATCTAAGAAATGATTAACAAGTATTATAACGGATTCTAGGGACTGTGATTACTCATTTTTTGTCCTTTTTCTTTCTCAAATGTTTTTGGGGCTGCCGCCCCAAGTTTAGAATCTGAGTCCTCATCAGAAGATGCCACTGCTCCTTCTTCTTCACTTCCCATTCGTGCTGTTGCCTTCATCCTCATCTTCTCTTGCTGAACGATTATAATGCTGTAGAAACTCACATGCCTTTTCAACAGAGTCAATTCTTTCCTTTTTATCTTTAAATTTGAAGATTATGCCTTCAGGCATGATCCAGCTATAGGAGATGTTGTTTTTCTGTAGGAATAAAGTGAAGTCTCTAAATTTCTTTCTTTTCTTTCTTATTTCAAATGGAATGTCCTTCATAAATTTTATTTCTTTGTTGAGTGTCAAAATTTTGGTGCAATGACATGACTTGTTCCAGCAAAGGGTGCAACGCCTCATTCAGCATCTTTTGGAGATCTGTAACTGTGTCCTGTCTAGGGACAGAACTTGCTGGACTGGCACTTCCGGCAAGAGGCTTCAGTTTCGGTAGCTTATCTTTCTCCTCCCTCCTTGGAGGTGCCATGTTAGAGAATGTTTACTTTTTGGAAAAGTTATCAAAGTCCTCAAAGTCCTTAAAAAAACTTGGTAAGTTCTTATGAGCTTTTTATTTCCACCCACTTTGTTTAGATAGCCTGCTCCCCCCTTTCTCTGCTGAAAAATGTTTGCTTATTTTCTTGTCAAGGGGGAATTCTCTCCCCCCCCCCGCTTCCAGAGGGGAGAGCTTTTGGCTAGTTTTCTGGTGTTTTTACTTAGACTTGACTCACATTTCAATGATGAAATTGCTTTTAGTCTCAGTCACTTGGCCACTAATTGCTTGTTCCGGTGTGCGTCTCTAGTTCCACTCGGGGAAGCTCCACGGCGGGATCTTCAGGGCATGGAACAGCCCCCCTTCACCGGGCAATCACCGTAGGAAGGGCTCTCCTAGCGCCTCATGGCTGGGAGCCCTTCGCAAGGGCTCTGGGGTAGGTGTGGACAATCACACCCCCTCCCAGCAGCAGGCTTTGGTGTGTGTCTCTGGAGCTCTGGGAGAATGCAACCGCCATGGCGAGCACCAAAAAGTCTCATGAATGGATCCATTCTGTCCAACCGGCTTACAGCCAGGTAGAGCACAAACCAGATAACATTAACACTTCACATTTCATTGATTTCAATGGAAGACAGTTGTGCATATTCTTAAACTTTCCCATTGATATAAATTATGCTTTTATTAAGATCTTTACTTAAATTAATAACATCTATATATCTAATTCCAACAGAGGGCGTGTTGTGCGGATACTTATTTCCACTAACAGGAAGCTCACTCTGCCCCAACAGCTTTTCCTACATAGTCAGTATACTTCCTGTGTCTGCAGAAAAATCCAAGAAGTAAAAAAATCCCCCTCCAGGGACGGCTGAATTTCCCCCAATACCTTTTGAAATGGCCTCTGCAGGGTTCTAACTCCAGGCATCAACGGTGAGATAGAGATTAGAACGTTCGAGGGGGGGAGGCGTCTAACTGGCTCTGTGAGTCAAAGGGTGGGGGAAGGGCCCTTTCCAGGCCTCTTTTGGCCTTTCAAGGAGGGAGGGAGGAAGGGAGCCGTGGGGCCTGGCCTCACAAGAGTTGCCAGTGCCAGGCTGGGGGATTTCTTGAGATTTTGTGGAGGGCTGGGTTTGGGAAGGGAGAGGCCTCAGCTGGGTATAATGCCACAGAGTCCACCCTCAAAAGCAGCCATTTTCTGCAGGGAGACAGACCTCTGCTATCTAGAATCCAGTTGTAATTCTGGGGGGTCCCCAAGTCCCATTTGGAGGTTGGCAACTCTAGGCCTGGCAGTTGTCTAGGGTTGCCAGGTCCCCCCTGGTTTGCATTACTCACCTAGTCTCGGCTGCTTGCTACCATTCATCAGCAGCCACCCTATGAAAGCCAGTGAGGTGCAGCAGTTAGAGCTTCAAAGTAGGGTCTGCAAGACCCAGGTTCAGATCCTCATCTTGCAGTGGAAGCTGGCTGCGTGATTTTGGACCAGTCACATATTTCAGCCTAACCAACCTCACAGGGTTGTTGTGCAGATAAAAAGGAGGAGGGAATAATGAAAGCTGCTTTGGTCCCCACTGTGGAGAAAGACTGTAATTTTCCTAGGTAGAGGCTGGTGGTGGAGATGAAAAGCAGAAGACAGAGAGGCAGATAAAGGTAAACTGGCTGTTAAATAAATAAATAAATAAATAAATAAATAAATAGGGTTGCCAACTCCAGGTTGGGAAAATCCTGGACATTTGTGGGGTGGAGCAGAAAAAGAGAGAGAAAGAGTGATGAAGTGGGGAGGCAGAAAAACAGTGAGAAAGATGACAGGTCAGAAAGAGAGAGGAAGTCACATGCATGGAGGAGAAATAGAGAGCAAGAAAAGGGGGGCAGAGGGGAGAAATAGTGTGAGAGATTCCATTTCCTTCTTTAAATGCTGCTTTTTTGGTGATTTCTCATTCCAAAGATGCTTAACATTAGGATGTTAAGGTATCCATCCTTGAATCTCTCATTCCAAAGTAGTCCCATCTTACTTAAATGGCCAGACTCCAGGCTACATTATGAAAATTTCTGATTCTTACAGAGATTTATGCTGTTAGAATGGTCAGATAGGGTGGAGGGGGGTGAGCCTCATACGACTCTGAAACTCCATGGGGATGGAGGATCATTTAGGATTGTCTTAGCACTTAATGGATCCAGTTATTTCCTGGTGGCTTGGGAGTAGGGTTTAGATGCATCCTGATGACACGGCTGGCAGTCCTCTTAAAGCCTTAATCTTCCTCTTGAATGGGGAAATTATCCAGGTAGATGACACTATTGCTCCTAGATGTTCTCACTCACTGAACAGAAGCCATTTTTCCTCAATCAATGACACTGTTTAGTTTACTGAGCAAGTGGGCCAATGAAATGGTCACAGAGCACCACTGAGCAACAACTTGAACCAACAAACCACAGTTCATTGTAGAGCCTACTCTATGGTATCTTCCATACAGGGACAGGATCTTGCAGTTTTCCCACTGCTGGTGCAGTTGCAGATAAAGTACAGCAGCAAGCCTTCTGTATGGCAGATTTCCTGACAGTTTCTGTGCTTCAGTCCTTTGGAAGTGGCCACCCTCCTTCCCCTGGGCCACCAGGGCTTTTGCCATTTAACACACACACACACACACACACACACACACACACACACACACACACACAAAGAATTGGCATTAGAATATTGTTACATCAGTATACCATTGAAATGATACCATAGAGTTTTTGGCCAGAATGCTAGTGAGTCGATGCACAATGTCCCCAGTGTGATGACATCACTTCTGTGTGATGTCATCATGCTGACCATGTCGATGTGTGATGGGCCTCTTGGGGGGTCTTCCCCCACTGGCCAGCTGGCTGGTAGTGGATTGGATTCCTAAAGACTGGGGGATCCCCTAGCCAGCCTGGGGGTCTGACATCCCAAATAGGGTTACCAGGTCCATCGGACCAGCCAGCGGGGAATGGGGGTGAACTTATCAGGAATGGGGAGGAAAGAAGCTGGAAATAAACACGACGTGCTTACATCACCAGGAAGAGGAGAAGAAGAAGAAAGAAGAAGAAGAAAGAAGAAGAAGAAGAAAGAAGAAAGAAGAAAGAAGAAAGAAGAAGAAGAAGAAGAAGAAGAAGAAGAAGAAGAAGAAGAAGAAGAGATTGGATTTATACCCCGCCCTTCACTTGGAGTCTCAGAGCGGCTTACAAACTCCTTTCCCTTCCCCTCCCCACAACAGACACCCTGTGAGGTGGGTGGGGCTGAGAGAACTCTGACACAAACTGCTCTTTCAGGAACAGCTGTGCCAGAGCTTGTGACTGACCCAAGGTCACAACAGCAGGTGCAATTGGAGGAGTGGGGAATCAAACCCAGTTCTCCCGGATTAGAGTCTGCACACTTAACCACTACACCAAACTGGCTCTCAGGTACATGACAAGTGATGTAGGCATGTCAGGGACATCGGGGGTGACACTCTGGTTTGTGGGCAAAACATCTTTGGTAGAATTAGCTTCTACTATAGAGTTTTCCCCAAAAACTAGAGTGTCCCCCGCCCTGATATCACCAGCGTGCCTGTGTCACTTCTGGCTTCTTGCGCGTTTGGGGAGTAATGGGAGGGAAGAGGAGTGCCTAAAACCAGGGGACCCCTGCCCCCACCAGGGAGTCTGGCATCCCTTTGCACAAATGAACCACAATGCTGTGGAGAAATGGGAAAAGTTCACTTTCCAAAAGCGCTGAACTTGGGGCAGATGACCTGTGTAGAAGACACCTAAGATAGAGGTGGTAACAAAGCTTACTTCTGTGCGATCATTCCATACAGACCAAGTTGTTCAGCAGAACTGTGTTACAATGGGCCAATTATACCAGGGTCAGAAAAGGGAGTCAGAGGAACCATCAGTCACTTGTTGTGACCAGTTTACTAAACATGTTGCAAATAAAGCCACTTGCATCTGATGCCCTATAATCTCCAGACAGGATCTTGGCTTTTTCTGAGACTTCCTGTTGTCCAGATTTGCTGGACACTTTTAAATGTGTGAAATCTAAAAATGTAGATAAAACCCCTGGAGAAATGAGGCATAGAATTAGTACCCTGCCTAATTGATACTAGGGGGGATTTTATTTTCGAGATGCCAATGTGTTAAATAGAGATGTGAAGGCCCAGAAAAAAACTGGAAAAAATTGGGGAAAAACCGTTTCCCTCCCGTTTTTTCCCTGAAGGCTTTTTTGTTTTTCCCCGAAAAATTTGAAAAACTGAAAAAAGAAGAGAAAAGGGGGGGGGGGGGAGGGGGGAAAAGATTATGGAACATTTTATTTTAACATGATGAATAAAATATTTTAAGACAAGGTGTTCAAATATTTTCCAAATCATTTCTAAAAAATACGTATGGTATCAGATTGATCGAATTTCTGTGCACTGAGGACAAGCAAGTCCTAGGTTACCAACTGAACTCTCCAATGCAAGAACAAGATGCATTTCTTCCTTTAGGAGGTGCTATTGTCACAAGAAAAGAAAAAGGTTTCAGTTTTGTTTTTTCATGTGGGTTTGGTATTCCGTTTGTAATAATTGTTTGGATACACTATATGTTTAATATGCTAGTTGTGATCGTTTCATGCCAAGTAAAAATGTCCATAGTCATATTTTATGTTCCTAAAGTAACAGAATGACTTTCAATCTGGAAAAGAAAAGAAAAAGTGCTAATGTAGCATTTTTTCCCATTTTCCCAAAAATTTCCATTCCCCCCCGGAAAAAAACGGAAAAAAACTGGGAAATTTTACATCTCTCGTGTTAAATGCCTCCATGAAGGAGGGAGCTGTCCTAGTGGTGTTACAAGAGGCTGTGGTGGGCCCATTTTTAAAGAAGCCGATCCTGGATCCAGCCAGTTTGAACAATGTTTATCAATTCTTCAGTATTACATTCTTGGACAAGGTACTGAAGGTTTTGGTGGTGACTGAGCTCCAAGGGTTTTGTATGAAACTCATTATCTATAACCTTTTCAATATGACTTCTGGGCTGGTTATAGAACTGACACAGGCTTGATCACCTTCATAATCAGCCTGAGCTGAGATTTGGATAAAAGTATTTCGGCACTTTTGATAACCATCTGCCGAAGTATCTTTCTTGAGTTTTGCTGGGATGGGACTTTGTTCCATGGCTCTTGTACTTGCTAGCAAATGGGTTTCAAATGGTGGTACTGGAGTGGTGCTATGCCTTGAGGCATTTGGCTTACAGGGCGTCTTGTTCCATATGCTGTTTAATATTTACGTGAACCCAGTGGGTAAGATAACCCTAACATTTAGGTACAGGTTCATCAGTATGCTATCTCTGCTTTCCATCTAATCTCATGGAAGTAGTGAAGTGTTAAAACGGGCATCCTGTGTCAGTGATTGATTGGATAAGGGTAAACAAACTAAAACACATGAGAAATAAATGGAAAATGCAAGTATAGTTGATTGAGAAGGTGGCCAATCTGTGGACAGGTGAGAGATGGTGTTTCTCTCTTCCTGAAGACTTGGGCTTGCCACTTGGGTGCGCTCCTCAAACTACATCTGGATGTACAAGTGGCAGAGGTAACCAGGAGACCATTTTACAAGAGGAGGAGATCCGGGAAATTACAGGCCAGTCAGTCTGACGTCGATACCGGGTAAATTGGTGGAAACCATTATTAAGGAAAGAATTAGTAGGAACATAGATGAACAAAACCTATTGAGGCAGACTCAGCACGGTTTCTGTAAGGGAAGATCTTGTCTCACTAACCTGTAAGTGTTCTTTGAGGGGGTGAACAAACATGTGGACAAGGGGGATCCAATAGATATTGTTTACCTTGACTTCCAGAAAGCTTTTGATAAAGTTCCTCATCAAAGGCTCCTAAGTAAGCTCAAAAATCATGGGATAGAAGGACAAGTCCTTTTATGGATCAAAAACTGGCTAATTAATAGAAAACAGAGAGTGAGTATAAATGGGCAATTTTCTCAGTGGAGGGTGGTAAGCAGTGGGGTACCGCAGGGATCAGTACTTGGTCCACTGCTTTTTAACTTGTTCATTAATGATTTGGAGATGGGAGTAAGCAGTGAAGTGGCTAAATTTGCGGATGATACAAAGTTGTTCAGGGTGGTGAAAACCAGTGAGGTTTGTGAGGCACTCCAAGGGGATCTGTCAAGGATGGGCGAGTGGGCGTCAACATGGCAAATGGGGTTCAATGTGGCCAAGTGCAAGGTGATGCACATTGGAGCCAAAAATCCTAAATATAAATACACATTGATGGGGTCTGAACTGGCAGAGACTGAGCAAGAGAGAGATCTTGGAGTTGTAGTGGATAACTCACTGAAAATGTCGAGACAGTGTGTGACTGCAATAAAGAAGGCCAATGCTATGCTGGGGATTATTAGGAAGGGTATTGAAAACAGATCAGCCAATATAATAATGCCCCTATATAAATCAATGGTGAGACCTCATTTGGAATACTGTGTGCAGTTCTGGGCACCACACCTTAAAAAGGATATTATAGCTTTGGAAAAAGTGCAGAAAAGGGCAACTCGAATGATAAAAGGGTTGGAACACTTTCCCTATGAGGAAAGGTTAAAGCGCTTAGGGCTCTTTAGCTTGGAGAAAAGACGACTGAGGGGTGACATGATCGAGGTTTATAAGATTATGCATGGGAAAGAGCAGGTAGAGAAAGAGGTACTTTTCTCCCTTTCTCACAATACAAGAACTCGTGGGCACTCCATGAAACTGCAGAGCGGTCGGGTTAGAACGGATAAAAGGAAGTACTTCTTCACCCAAAGAGTGATTAACACATGGAATTCACTGCCACAGGAAGTGGTGGGTGCTACAAGCATGGACGGCTTCAAAAGGGAATTAGATAAGCATATGGAGCAGAGGTCCATCAGTGGCTATTAGCCACAAGGTATAGCTAGGGGCTCTGGGGCAAGTGATGCTCTGTCTTCTTGGTGCTTGGGGGGGGGGTCCTTCTCTTGGTTCTTCAGCTACCTCCCTTTAATGGAGAAGAATGACATAAACATAGTAATTTATGCCTTAATTACACACAGATTAGACGACTATAACGTGGTCTTCATGCCTTTGAAGAGTGCTCAGAGACAACAGCCAGTCCAGAATGCCACATCCGGGCTGTTTTACTAAGGCTAGTTATGTGGCTCACCTCATGCTAATACTTTGTCATCTTCATTGGTTGCCTTTTTTGAGTCATTGATTCAAAACACCGGTTTAAATTTCAAAGCATTAACCAGTTTAGGCCCAGGATACTTATCCATCATTGAAGACTCCCTGCATCCTGAGTAGGAATGGGCATGAACTAGAAAAAAATGGTTTGGTGTGGTTTATGGTTCGTGGCATGCACAGTTTGCGAACGACAGATCACCATAAAGGGCTGAATGAACTGCTTCAGTTTGTGACATGTTACAACATCCCCCTCCAGCATGCTAGAGACACCAAACTCACAGGGGATCCCTGGTTGATCCTTCTCTACCTGCCTGCCAAGCTTGGTGAGGATTGGACTTCAGGGATCTGAGTTATGGTGTCCCAAATAAGGTGCCCCCTGGAAAGTACTTTGTGGGGAAATGGCAGGCTCAGGTTCAGGAGGTTCAGAGGTGTATAGAATGGACCCCGTGCAAGCTAGAGGCATCAAATTCATATCAGACCTCCCCCTAATCCTCCTCCACATGCCCTTTAAGTTATGTGCAAATTGGACTTTGGGAATCTGAGTTACAACCCCACAAAGAAGGTACCCCCAGGAAAGTGCTTTTGGACAAAATGTCGGGTATGGGTTCAAAAGTGTATAGAATGGATCCCCTGCAAGCTACACACACCAAACACACAAGGAACTGTGCATCCCACTCCTCTACAATCTCTTGGGGTGGATTACTTGGGGTGGATTACATTTCTGAAGAGGAGGAAGAGGTCACGGACACCAGCACCAACATGCTGGCAGAGGAGAAGCATGTGTACCTCAGGGGCATTGTCTGCCCTGGCACAAACACTTCAGCTGGTGGTGAAGGATGCTCTGGGACTGGGAAGCACTGTCAAGGTGACCTGGGATGCTGCCCTCCTTGAGATGCAGTCCTTGCTCGACACCTGCTGCTGCCTGGCCGCCCACTTCTCACGTAGCATCAAGTCTGCCCATCTGCTGCATGAGAGGCAGGGGGAGGGGGATGAGGAACTCTACACGGTGATTGTGCGTTTGGTGGCGCAGAAGAGCACCATTCAGGAAGTCATCACCTCCATGGCCATTCTGCATGGGGAAGAGGAGCTCAGCATCAGCTCCAATGACTGGCTGCCCTCTTCCAAATGGTGCGTCTTCAAGCCCTTCCAGGACACCACCAATGTGCTGTCCACCCATATGGCCAGCCTGGGCAAGTTATCCCCCTGATTCAAGGGCTGGACCTGGCACTGGCCTCCACTCTGGAGCTGGCTGTTCTCACATGGGGCAGGGCCTTGGCAGAGATGTTGTGGGTGGGCATCAACACCAGGTTGCATCCTCTCTGCAATAAAGAGGAGCACAAGCTGGCCAGTATCTGTGACCCCTGAATAAAAGGCAGCATTGCTCTCCTGAATGCAGAGTTCTTGCAATGGAAGTCTGAGCTCTGCAAAGAAGTGTGGAGGCTACAGGCCAACAGATGTGGCCAAGAGGAACAATGGGTGGAAGATGCTGGGTAAGAAGAGGAGAAGCTACAGCCCAGCACCTCTGCCTCAAAGAGCCCAACCAGGAAGAAGCCCCACTACTGGTTGTCAGTAGTGATTTGGGAGGTCAGCAACAGCAGGGATGCCAGGTGTGGAATGGAGGATTCAGCAAGAGGTGATGATGAGGGAGTACCAAGTCCTCTGAGCCTGCCAACACTGGTCCCCTGGAGTATTGGACACACAAGGCTGTCATCTGACCAACCTCTTTTGTGTGGCCATGAGCCCTGAGTCCACCTAACACCCAAGCCCCAGCAGGGGAGAGGAGTTCACAATCTGGAGGATATAAAATGTGGGTTCTAAGGCACCCAGTAGCTAAGCCCCACTGCTTGGCATAAGCAGAGAGACAGGGTGGCTCCGAGCCCTGAGTCCGCCTAACACCCAAACCCCAGCAGAGGAGAGGAGGTCACAATCAGGAGGGAATAAATGAATGTATTCTGCTAGTCTACTTTTAACAAGTTTGTCTAATGGCCAACAGACAAAAGAGCAGAGGGTGTGGAGCTGAGCTGATATATAGCTTTCTTATCCCATAGAGCAGAATGGGAACTCTGTTATTGGCAGTCAGCAGTGCCTGTTAAGCTTTTGTTCAAATCTACAGTCAGTGTAAGCCAAATTCCAGGGTCAGAGTCAAAGTTCAGTCCAAAGGTCAGTTACCAAGAGAGCAGAATCCAGTTCAGAGCATTATACAAGAAGCAAGGTCCAACAGTTCAAGGTCATTCACAAGTGCAGGGAGCAAGATGTCAGAGTCAATAGCCAGTCTGAGGGTTGCAGGAGCAGCATTCAGAGCCGTGGCTACTGAGTCAACAGTTTGGTGACTTATTGTTTCCACATCAAGCAGTCTCCCTTGACTGACTTTTATAGGCCCCTGCTGGAAGGTCTTACTTGCAGCCAGCTTCTTGGGAGTAACCCTGCAGCTTCTCATCATCAGCAAGCAGCTGTCATTGGACCAGGAGATGTGCGCTTTGTCTTCTTTTATTTTATTTTATTTTTGTCCCCCCGTAGGGGATTTTTTATTGCATTTTCTATAAATTTTTATTTATTTTTAATTTTATCCTTACATTTTTATACTGCTCACCCCCTGAGGGCTCTGAGTGGTTCACGCAACATACAGGGGGGGGGGGGTGACTAACCTACCAGGCACCCTTTGTAGTGAGTTGTTTTTCTGTTGTCTGCGGGCGACGTCCTCCTGACGCTGGTCTTGATTTACGACTTCCTGGCTGTTGTGACACCTTCGAGTCTGGGCCGAGCGCATGTCCGTGCATGCTCGCTGTCGGCATCTGTCCATCAGGCTCCGGCCTGTCGCGTCGCCCCGCCTCTGTGTCTGTCGGCCCAGCCTCCTCTCACTCGCCAGCCTTGCCAGCCGCCGCCATGCTTCTCCGCCGCTGCTCGCCGCTCGCTCACGCCGCCGCCTCCACACCACAAGGGACGGGTGCCCCTCTGCTCTAAGAGCAGGTACCCAATTTGTCTATTTGCCCTTTAATGGGCTTTCGAGCCGCTGGGTGGGCGGGAGCTGGGACATAGGGCCGGGAGCTCACTCCGGCCTCAATCGATAGCTTAATTTAGGGGCAGCCACCCCAAGTTCAGAAACTGAGTCCTCATCAGAAGGTGCCAGTACTTCTTCTTCTTCTTCACTTCCCTTGCTGCTGCCATCTTAATCTTTTATCCTCTTCACCTGCTAAAGTGGTATGTTGATGTAGAAATTCACGTGCCTTTTCAACGGAGTCAATTTTTTCTTTCTTGTCTTTAAATTTAAAGAGCATGCCTTCAGGAAAATGCCATCTGTAGGGGACATTGTTTTTTTGTAAGAACAGCGCCAAGTCTCTGAATTTCTTTCTCTTCTCCCTTACTTCAAATGGAATATCCTTCAAAAGTCTTATTTCTTTGTCTTTGATTTTCAGGGTGGCTCCACTTGTTGCTTTCAGTACTTGGTCTCTTACTTGTCTCCTGGAGAATCTCACCACAATCTCACCGGGCAGATTATTCTTTCTTATGTAGTCAGAATATGACCTATAGATTATATCTATTTCGTTTTGTAAAAACTCTGCTTTTAAATCTACAACCGGACCCAATGCATTGCACATAATCTGCTTCAAGTCTTCTCCTTTTGCTTCAGGGACCCCCTTAAATCTTAAGACATAGCTTGCCTTTTCCATTTGCAGCTGTAAGAATTGAGCCTCTTTTTCCCCCATCACCTGCATTTGCTTTTTAAGCTTCTGGGTGTTGGCATCCACTTCTTTAAGCTCTTGTTCCATTTTCTCTGTCTTTTTAGTCGTTTGATTTAGCTGGCTTTGTTGTGCATCAAACGTGTTATGGAGCAATGTCATTTGTTCCAGCAGAGGGCGCAAAGCCTCTGTCAGCATACTTTGGAAGACTATGGTAGTGTCCTGTCTAGGAACAGAACTCGCTGGGCTGGCATTTCTGGCAGGGAACTTCCGTTTCGGTTGCTTGTCCTTTTCCTCCCTCCCCAGAGGTGCCATGTTTGAGAGTTGTTTACTTTTTAGAAAAAGTTAACAAAGTCTCAAGATCCTTTAAAGACGCTTGGTAAGTTCTCAAAAGTTCCTTATTATAGTCAATTCCGTTTTATAATCCACCTTCCCCCTTATAGCTTCGTTTATCAGTTCCATTTTTTTTCTTTTCGGGAGGGAGTTCCCGCCCCCTCGATGTGTTAAGGGGAGGCTTTCAGCTTATTTTCTCTAGGAACACTAGACAGCTGGCATTTCCGGCAGGGAACTTCAGTTTTGATTGCTTGTCGTTTTCCTCCCTCCTCAGAGGTGCCATGTTTGAGAGTTGTTTACTTTTTAAAAAAAGTTAACAAAGTCTCAAGATCCTTTAAAGACGCTTGGTAAGTTCTCAAAAGTTCCTTATTATAGTCAATTCCATTTTATAATCCACACCCCCCCCTTATAGCTTCGTTTATCAGTTCCATTTTTTTTCTTTTCCGGAGGGAGTTCCCGCCCTCTCGATTTGTTAAGGGGAGGCTTTCAGCTTATTTTCTGGTGTCTTCACTTATACAATCACTCACATTTCAGCGTAGAGCTCGCCTTTCGCGGTTAACTCGCCTGGCCACCAAGCGCTTGTCCCAGTGTGTGTCCCTGAATCCATTCAGACAATCAGCGGCGGGACTGTTGGGGCAGGGATCGGCCCCCCTTCACCAGCCATTTGCCAGGGGAAGGGTCCTCCAAGCGCCCCATGGCTAGGAGCCCAATGCAAGAGCTCCGGCACCGTAGCAGAGCATCTGCTTTGCATGTATAAAGATGCCCATTGGCATGTTCTTTTAAAGCATCTCAGGTGTCAGTAGGAGAGATTGTTATCTGAGAGCCTGCTATTGTCTGTTGGATTAAGAAGATGGAAAGAATCTTGTTTTGGAGGAAAGGCATATCTAGTCCAGAATTCTGTTCCCAACAGTAGGTAGCCAGGTACTTCTGGGAATATAACAAGCAGGACACCAAGGCTGTCTTCCCTTGCTGTTTTCCCCAGTGTCTGACATGTGGACTTATACTGCCTCTGAATGCAGAAGTTAGACAGGACTGAGCTAAATGTTGCAGAGCAGGTCCTTATAGATGGGTTTCTCAATTCCTTGCCTGTGCTGTTATAACATGTAATATATTACATGAAGGGGTGGGAAATGGTCAGTAAAATCAGTAAAAGTTTTTTCATCTTGGTCAGTAATTTGCCAGTTAATTAAAAAATTGGTCAGTAAAGTCAGTATTTCTTTGAAAACATGATGACTTCCCAATGAGAAGACAGATTGTTTTCAGTTTAGTTATGAAGTACTTTAAGAACTTCGTTCCTAAGAGTAAAAGTGATTTGGTGAAATCTTCCACAAAGAATAGAAACATAATTAACCTCTTAAAACATGAGACAATGAAAGTAGAGGTGATGGATATTGTGGGATTCAACATGGCACAGCTCGTACTAGAAGGAATTGAGAAACCAATGAAAGAAGAGGACAAGGGGAAATGCTTGTGGATGCAGTGCAGAAAATGGTTGAGAAATGAAAGAGTTCGTGATTAACTATTTATTTATCTGATTTATACGCCACCCTCTCCGCTGGAGATTAAACAAAGAGATTAAACATATAGGTAACAAATTTTATACAATCTTAAAACAAATAATAAAACTCTACATTATCATAAAATGTCAGTAAATGATCAGGTACATATAACAACACTTACAGAAGGCGGAACCAATACTAGTGTTGTAATCAGATGATCTTAGGGCTGCCAAGTCCCCCCAGGGGGCGGGGAAACCCCCACCCCAGAGGCCCGTTTCCTGATGTGTGCGTCACCAGGAAGTGACGTTAGGATGCCAAGCACACTGGGGGCGGGGCTACGACCATCGGAGGGAAAACTCTATGGTTTTCCCTCCGATGGTCGTGGCC
>NW_015175975.1:894448-919099 GCF_001447785.1 Gekko japonicus
TGGAGGGGGGGGTTCCTTTTTTTCTCGGGTCGGCTCCGTTGTCTTCAGCTTTGGCTTCTGGCTCCTTTTCTGGCAATCTTTTTCAGCGGTGGATTGGTTGGCCCTTCTGCCACGCGGCATGCTCGGCGCGGCCATGGCTCTGTCCTCGCGGCTCCGCCCCGCCTGCGCCACCACGCTTGTGCGTCGTCCTGGCTCCACCTTCTCCACCGCCGTCTGGTTTTGCCACCGATGTATCCGGACGCCATTTTCGCCGCTTGCTGCTTTTGCCGTCCGCCGAGCTCCGACCCTCTAACGACCCCCACGATGGGGGAGGGTGCCCCCTACCATCTAAGGTAGGTTCCCATTTATCTACTTGCGCTTATTTTGATATTAATGGCGCTTTCGAACCACTGGGTTAGCGGGAGCTGGGACGAGGACCAGGTGCTCAATCTGACCGCGGTGGGTATCGAACAGCTGTACAGCTGTTTGTAGATGTTATTAGTAGCAGGCGATTAACTGCCTGCACCACCGCTCTGGGGATAGCACTGCCCCTTGGGACACTCCACAAATCAGTGGGTGCCTTTGGGATAGCTGCTACCCTAGCGCCACCCTTTGTTCCTGGCCCTGAAGGAAGGAAGCTGGCCATTGCAAGGCAGGCCCCTGGACACCAATGTTGGTGAGGTGGTTGATCAGTAACTGATGGTCGACCATGTACAATGCTGCCAACAGGTTCAACAGCAACATCACTGCCAATCCACCCTGATCCAGATGCCTCTGGAGGTCATCCGTGAGGGCGACCAGTGCCGTCTCCATCCCGTGGCCTGGGTGGAAACCAGACTGGAAAGAATCTAGAATGGAAGTGTCATCCAAAAAGCTTTGTAGTTGAATTGCCACAGCCCTCTCAATTATTTTCCCGAAATCGGCAGATTGGAGACCAGGTGGTAATTAGCCAATTCGGCCAGATTGAGAGATGGCTTTTTCAGGAGGGGATGAACCACAGCTTCCTTGAGTGCCCTAGGGAACTGTCCCTCTAAGAGGGACTTGTCGATCATCTCCTTTAGGGCATCTCGAAACCCAACACGACCTACTTTAATTAGCCATGATGGGCACAGGTCAAAGCAGCACATGGTAGGGCATACAGTTAAGAACAGTTTGTCAACTTCAGGCTGAGCAGACTGAAATAATCCATAACCTGATTAGAAGACGTGCATGGAGCCTCAAGTTCACTCAGTGTCTCAACTGTGGCTGGGAGGTCATGGTGGAATGACAGGACTTTATCTGCAAAGTACCTTACAAAAGCCTCACATCCAGTGTTCAATTCCCTAACATTTGGTCTGCCTTGTGGCAGAACAGTCATAGACCGAATTATTCTAGATAATTGGGGTGGGCATGAGTTTGCAGACGCAATCGTGGCCACATAATACTCTCAGCAGCTTTGACTGCCATCTCATAGGATCTCATAAACATCCTATAAGATGTTCTTGTGGCTCCATCGCAGGCACACCACTACTGTCTCTCTAGCCATCTTAGCCTTCGCTTCATCAGCCACAAGTCCTGGGTAAACCAAGGAGCCAGCCTAGAGTGAGGGTGCAGAGGGCGTTGGGAGCAATCTCATGGATGGCTGCTGACAGTCAGCTGTGCCAATCCTCCACGAGCTCATCTAACGAGCCGCCCGAGGGCATTGGATCCCGCAGGGCCATTTGAAGCCACATAGGGTTCATTTGGCTCCACGGGCGAGCTGAAATCTGCTCGTCACCCAAACAGGGTCGGGGTGAGACATTCAGATGGGCCTTCAGGGCATGATGGTCCAACCATGGCACTGCTGAGGCAGTGACCCGGTCCACTGTGACCCCTGCCACGAAGATAAGATCGAGCATGTGTCCGGCCCAGTGAGTGGGAGTCGTTACATATTGGGAGAGTCCCAGCGCCACCACGGATGACACTAGGTCCATCGCCTGAGTGGAGGCCACATCGGCCGCATGTTAAAGTCCTAGTTTTACATTTAAAATGCTAGCTTATCAGTAGGATGACATTAAATTGTTCAGTAATTTGTCAGTTTTTTTCAGTATTTGGTCCGTTTTTTTAAAAAATGTGGTCAGTAAAATCAGCATTTTCGACCCTCTGACTAATTTCCACCCCTGTACATGGAACCATTCAAAGTTTCATCTAACATTTTAATACAGTTACTAGATATTCATACAGCAGTTTTAATTACAACTACTGTTCTTTGGCAACCAGATGAAAACAGGGCCTTAAATTCCAGGCACAAGACCCTTCAATGAACTGGTGCCAGGTTTGCCATTCAGTTTACAGTGACTGCCTTATTCTGGAACTAACAGTATCATCTACAACATCCAACATTGCATGTCCCTACACACACAGATCTACAGATTTTACATATGTGATATCTAGTCAAGAGTGCTCAGCATCAGTTTACACAAGCTCAACTGGATCCTGTTTGAGGACCACATGAGACATGAAAAGGGCAGCCACTTGTCTTTGCTCACATGCCTACCACTCATGTATAAAGCTGCCCTTCCATGCTTGCTGTTCTTCAGTTCACACCAGCATTTGATGATTTTAAGAGCATGAGTGGCTGATGATGAAGGGGACTATGTATGAAAACTCAGGCTCTTTAAGTTCCTATTTAAGGTGCTATTAAGGGTTCAACTGGACAAGATGGCAGGAGAGCCACGAGCAGATCCTCCTACTGTTGTTTTTTTTTAAAAAAAAATGCTTGAAGAAGGCTTTCAAGAGCCTTATTCAAATTGGGGCCCTGCAGAGAGGAGGGGAGAAGAGAATATTTAATTATCTTCCTCTTATGCAGTTCTGTCAATCAAAACTGAACGCACTCACACACTGCATTTTTATCAGCACTGCAAGGATAGAAAATGGGCAGTCCGTTTTTTTGAGGGCTACTAACAATGTACATGATAGGGGGAATCACACACCGACCCCATCTCCCTGCGCAGCCCCAAAATGAATCAGCCCTCCATCTGACTTTTATTGGCATTTTCAAAATGCTGGGAGGATCTAGTCAGTGCCTTGCCTGTTTTAACCCAAAGACAAAATATTTTCTTTTTCAATAAACAATCACAGACTAATCTGAACTTGAACCACAGGAAGTTATAAAACAGTTTGGATTGTACCACTTCAGGATGCAAGTGGTAGCTCATATACTTGATTGTTTCGCCACTGGGAAAAAATTTTTTTTGCATGCCCTGTTAGTGAAAGCTCAGGTAGCCTTCTTCTTGGCACCTCATTTTCTAGATGAATGAGGTTTTTCATAAGGCTGCTCTTGCGGCCTGAAGTGATGCAGAAACAGGTTTACGTCCTCATCTGCCATTTGTGAAAACTAGACCTCGTCTGACAGTTTGTGTTTTGTCAAGATTTCTAATAACTATGTTTCTAATATTAAACAAGCTTCAGGGGATGGAAACCTTCCACTTGTAAACAAATATGCTAGGCTTTGGTGTGTGTGTGGTTGCTTGGTATGTATAGTGTTGTATGATTTATTCCATACTGGGGCTTGAAACTAAAATATTTGCAGAAAGTATTTATGTCTTGCAGTGTTTCTCATACCTGATTTCCACATAATTTGCAATAAGAACAAACACGCACATGGAATCCACAGTGGATGTGCAAGAACAGATTGTGATATTAATACTTGCCATAGACGCAAAGGAAGCCACATTATATGTCTTAGGGGCTCCTGCTTCTCTTGGAAGTTGGGTGGAAAGGCAGCTTTAAAATGTTTTAAATAAATTTAAAAAAACTGGTTGAAACTATGGCTCCCTTAGAATTGTAGTTTTTAGTGAATTAATGCAGAAATCTTAAGGAAGGACATGCTGAGGCAGGGAGGACAGATGGTGGTAAAGGAGTGGCAAAAATCATGTGGATTCACCTCTCTGCTATCTCCAGCTTGGCCCTAACAAAACATGGGAAACCAGATGTTTTCTTACAGGTGAAGTGTAAGCATTCTGTACCGTCATCTTTGTGAATAGTGGTTTGGATGCTGCCAAAAATGTCTGGTGATAGAAGGACTTCCATCAGCAGAATGTGAGTTCATCTTTCCATCCTTATTTATTTATTTATTATTTTTCGCATTTATACCCCGCCCTCCCCAGTGGGCTCAGGGCGGCTAACAAGGACAAGGTAAACCATGCCATAATAAAAAACAAACATACACAATAGTTTAAAAACATCATAATACAATCTGCAAAGATCCTTGCTGAACTCAACATGCCCTCAAAATATCACTTCTGAGGTTATCCCCAGGTGCAGCATGAGGAGGGAATTGAACATCTGCTGTGGGAGGACAAATCAGTAAAGAATTGCCCGCTTTGCACATGTGGGAGTGATTGGCAAGATCCAATCATTTGGCAAGGTAGTCAAGCCACTGTATTGCAACTTGAAGTGCAGCTGCTTTGTGTGCTTACAGTTCCAGCCATTGCTTGGATTTCTGCTAGTGACTAAGAACTAGAGCTCTGGGATGCAAATTAAAGAGGCACAGGCTGTATGCATCTCTGATTTTGCAGATAACTGGTTATGCATGACTGAGAGTTAATGTGCTGGTGTGCACAACATGACTAAAATTAGATAAATGTTTGCAGAGGTGAAGTGGATATAATTTGAAATGAGTATGAGCATAGAGCTATATATTTATCAAAGAATGTGCCAGGAAGAACTATGGAGCTATCAGCTCTTGTTATACACTTTATGGTAAATTAATCTATTCTTGCATTCTTGTACCTCGAATGATGAGGCTGTGTTTCAATAGGTTAAAGATTCATGTTTGCAGAAAAAAGTTTTAAACCAGAAGGAAAACAAAACCTATATGCATATGCATCAAGTTTTCAGACTTCACAGTCTTAAATATTAAACCAGTCCCGTGAATTTTAGAGTCTTTAAGTAGCTTTGTAAGTCGGCAGCCTAGGCAGAGAGTATGTGAGGCACATTCCAAGAAACATATGAGCCAGAGCAGGAAGTAAATATGGACACTGAACACTTACAGATTGAGATGAAGAGTATAACTGTGGTTCTTTAGAGTACAGTGGTTTAATGATGTTAATTTATAGAATATGCTACAGGAAAAGTAAACTCTAAGGCTTTGGATCACAAGCATCATAAGTGAGTCTTCTAAAAGAAAGGCAACTTCCCCATTTCCCCTTCCAGGCCAGCTGCAACCTCCGGTGCCCCTCTCAGCTGTCCAACACACAGAACCTGCTAAGCATTTTGTTTCTTGCGTAGTGTGAAATGATAATTTTATCATTAGCTATCAAAAACTACACTGCAATGAGTTAATGTCTCAAAATAGCTTGGTAGGTCTGCAAACAGGGATTTGGTTGTTTTCTTTGGCTTAGCCAACCACTACTAATGATTTTATACACGTCTTGCATTACAAAATCTGTCGGTGTTCCCAGCTTCAGGCAGCATAGCAAGTATGGCATTCACAATGCCTTTTGTAAACCTTCTTGAAGTTGCAAGATCTTAGCCAGTGATTAAAAGAAGGGAGAGAAAAGGGAATGTTTGGAGAATAAAGTTATCAAAAGGAAATGTGGTGGTGGAATTATTAGCTACGAAGTCAATGATGGAGCTGTAGTTATATGAAAAGAAAGAGAGCAGAACTAAAAAAGGAGATTTGCAATGCATTTATAGTGGAGAAATTTCTGCTTAGTTTAGAGATACTGAATGGATGGATCGTGCTATGGACAGTTAGATAAGAGAGACCACATGATTGGCGGGGAGAGGAAATACAGTTAAAGATGTCAAAGAGTGACAAGCCCAGTGAGACTGAGATCAACCAAGAAGTGAAATGGGTGATAATGGAGAAGAGCAGAAATTGTATGAGAAAGTATACGCAGGTCAAGATTGAATATGGAAGACCTGTATTCCATATTTGGGTCTCCAGTTCTTCTAGTTCCATTTAACATTTGGGTGTTCCTGAAATCTGACAGGAGTTAGTATATCTTCAGTGCAATCCCAAGAACACTTTCCTGGAAGTACGTCCCAGTGACTAGACTTCAGCAGGATTCTTATACATGCTTAGGATGGTACTGTTACATTGATTTCATTGGACTTGGAAGGGTGTCCCTCTGCTTAGTATGGCACCATGAGCACTGAAAATGACTTCCTTCTCAAACAGAACAGAACAGAACTTAAAGACCATTAAAGAACTGTTGAATGGGGAGGGGTGGGGAGTGTTAGCACAGCATAACTCATGCCTGGAGGAAGAAAGCATATTCCAGGGTTTGTCATAATGGAAGACACTGCTGGTGCCAAATTTTCCATTATAAAAGATGAATCGGAAAAAGGCAGAGATGGGGATTCAATTACATGCAAGAAACCCTTTCAAGCTATAGGAAGGTGCTACACGCCTGCTGGAGGGGAGGGGAACCCCCTACGACAGAAGCAGCTGGCTCTTGTGCCAGCTTCCTCTATGGGTATAGCAAAGGATCTAATGATGAGCCCAATTACTTTTCTGTTTGATGGGTCCCGTTGCCCCAAACACAGATTTGTCTTTCCATAAGGACTACAATAATTGTGTAAGTTTTCACAGTAGTTTAAAAATAAGAATTTGCTTTCTTGCTGGAGTGACTGCAAAATCAGGTAACAAAACATTGGGACAGCCCCAAAACTGAGACTGATGGTGGCTGTAGCCGTTCAGCCCACACATACGCAAATGAAAGTGGCCTTTGCAGAAGTTTGATCAAATGTGTGTTTTCTGCAGACACAGAGACTGGGTGCCAATCTATATATGGCACAACTCTGCTAGAGAGTGTTGTAGTCCAAACAACAAGGGTGTATGTGTTGGTGTAGAGATACAGCAAGTCTGAACATGCTATCATTTAAAAACTCTATACATGCAAAAAATATAGCTCAGCTATAAACATATAGGACAACAACTGTCTGGTGTACTAGTTTTCTTAATTGTACCGTTTCTTTTTAAATATGAGGAACATGAAAAAATTAAGTATCTTGAACATGTTGATGACACCCAGCTGACACAGGGTGTCTGCTGTGGGCAGTGTTCCCTCTAAGATGAGTTAGTGTGAGCTAGCTCACAGTTTTTTAGCTTCTGGCTCACACATTTTTGTCTTCGCTCAGGAGGGATAGCTCCAGAGCAAACTAATTTATGCAGTAGCCAAATCACCTGCTCACAACTTTAATATCAGTAGCTCACAAAGTAGAAGTTTTGCTCACAAGACTCCACAGCGTAGAGGGAACATTGGCTGTGGGAAGAGGAAGGGAAGGAGATTGTAAGCCACTCTGAAACTCCTTAGGGTAGTGAAAGGTGGGGTATAAAACCAACTCCTCTTCTTCCCTCTGGAGTTAAGGGCTACGTCCTCCTTTCACTCTGTAAAAGCTTTCTTATTTATCAGTCCAGTAGGATTTCTCACTAAAGCACTCTTGATGGCTGGCTGATTACATCCTCTAGTTTATATTGTTTTTATTGATTTCTGTGATTTTACATTTTTTGTATTATTGAGCATATGCCAGAAAAGCAGGATGTAAATATTTCAACTAAATAAATCAAAACATGGGATCTGCCTTCTGAGGTATAAATTCATACAGAACATTCAAGCGCTTGAACTTTAAGTGCTTCAGACGTATTGACTTGGGTCCTACCTGGAATTTTGGTAGGTAAAAGGGGGTGATTATTGATGATTCTGTACTCCATGGAAGACTTCCAGTTCACCCCCAAGCTATTCCTAGGAGTTCCAAATATGCCAGAATTGGGGGGGGGGGGCGGTGCTGTAGGAGAAGTGAATTAGTGAAAATTACCCTCTTCTTTCCCACACAGAAGCTCTAAACTGGATCCATGCCATCATTTCAATACTCCATGTGGAATACATGCCTATACTGCTGGTGTTGGGTGGCCAGCCTCCGGGTGGTGGGTGGAGATCTGCTATTACAGCTGATCTCCAAGCAACAGAAATCAATTCAACCAGGGAAAATGGCTGTTTTGGAAGGTGGACTCTGTGGCATTATACCCCATTGAAGTCCCTCCCTTCTGCAAACTCTGCCCTCTTCAGGCTCCATCCACAAATCTCCAGGTATTTCACAACCTGGAGCTGGCAACCCTTTGCAGATGGGGGGGGGGCTGCCTTGAAGAACAAAAGGTTGGTTAGGCCACTTCCTGGGCCACAGCTTGCTCTGAATACCATACCAGCGAAACTGGCGCAGCCCCAATGAAGCGGAACTATGGCTAAAGCGGCTGCAACAAGTTTGTTACCTTCACATGCAGCACCCTGCTTCAGCCCAGGCACAAAGCAGACTGCACTTTTGAGTATTCTTTCTAGTTAGTAACCATCTGCCCTCTACTGGTCCAACCTAAGCCTGCAAATATATTTAAATATCTGTGAGGGTATTGCTGAATATGAGATTAGGAGAAACTTCATTACACTGTTTCTTCAATCAAATAGCCCATATTTTGCTAAAAGAGAAAGCACAATCCATACTGAGGGTTTCACAGTCTCACACACATGAGCCGGATCTACATACTATTGGATATTGTGCTATAGTAGTAATTCACCTTGTGGGTTTTGTTGTTGTTGAGAGAGGAAAATCCAGGAGGAAAGTAATTACAACAGTGCAATATCTGGACAGATCTGGGTTGAGATCCCCTCCCTGCTATGAAGCAAACATAAAAGGGGGTGGGCAGGTCACCTACAAGGCTATGGATGTCTTGGAAGAAGTTGGGATAGAAAGCCAATTAAATCCATTGTCAATTTGTTAATCAGAACTGGGAAAATACTTTGGTACCAGCACCATAAGCCTGGGTTTTTAGTAGGGAATGGCATTTTCAGCATCTGTTCCACTCTGTCTGGCTGTCAGCCAGAGCAGCAAGGGAGAAGCTGCTAGGTTTAGGCAGACAGGCAGAGGTTGTGGGGCTGGTAGGGAGGATGGGTACATGTTCCTGAAGTCCAGAGGCACAGTGGGGTTCAGAAATCAACTGGCCCAAGAAACAGACGCTTTCTTTTTCCCTCAATAAAAGTGGTGGTTTATAGCTACGCAACAGCAATGTGTTCACAAAATGCAGGGTTTGTGGCTCAGCAGAGCACCTGCTTTGCATGCATAGAGTTCAGTCACTGAAATCTCCAGTTAAAAGGATCAGGTAGTAGGTGATGTGAAACACCTTGGCCTGAAACCTTGGAGAGCAGTTGCCAGTCAGAATAGACGATACTGACCAATGGTTTTGTTCAGCAGAAGGCAGCTTTGTGTGTTCAGTGCCTGGCATCACTTGTGCAACAGAGCCCCCAAAATGTTGTGCTCTAGTCTCCCCCATCCCCAGCAGACCTACATACAGATGGAGGGGGGGTGATGGGGAGGGGCTATTGTCATTGTACTGGGCCCAGGGATGTTAGGGGTACAGGACACCAGATTCTATCGGGCAATAACATACAAGGTTGTATTCCTGTCACCCAGGAACATTATCAGAAGGGGTATTCCCCCCCCCCCCGATCCCTTTTTAATGAAAAATAAAATCTGGAAATTCTCCAGGGTATTCAACTCAATTTGAAAGTTTGAAAATAAAAGTGTGCAAATCTACTGTTTTGATAGTGGCCCCCTATTTGTAGAGTGACCTCCCAAAGGAGTTACAATGTTGTACATCCCTTTAAACTTTTTGAAAGCTGTGCAAACTAGGTTTCTAGAGCTAGTCAAGCTGATGATGATTGCTTTTATGCCTAAGGTCAGGTTTTTATGCTTTGTAATAACATTTTTTTTCTTAAAAGAAATTGCTGCTGTTTTTATTGACGGCATGCTTTAACCCGTGTTGCTGTTTTTAATGTCCATTAGGTTCATGTCTATGGAGAAGAAAATTGGTAAAATATTTAAATAAAAGTACAAGCTGTAATCTACCATAAATCCACTGGGTGTCACTCCTTCATCTCAGGTTTCCTCTCAGTTGCCAGCTCACCAGTGCTGGCTGAGGAAGCAATTTCATTATGGCATTAGGACAATTCCTAAATTTGATAATCATTTATATCCTGCTAACTTTTGGATAATTATTTTTATTTAGATCCTTCCTTTTCTCTCTAATGGGGACCCAAAGCGGCTTGTCACATTGTTCTCCCCTCCTCCAACCAATAAGAGGCTTGTCATGTAGGTTAGGCTGAGGGGGAGGGACGGTGGGTCCAAGTTGTCCCAGGTCCTTGTCCAACATTCTAGCCACTGCACCATCTCAAATTCTAATCTGTTCTAAGATATATGTGTAACAAATGGGAACAGGCTACACACTTGTAAATCCAAAGAGAGCATGGATTATTTAAACCTGATAATAATGATGACATAACACTTTCTGCATTTGGCATGTTAAGACTAACTTACATACTAGAATATGCCTCTGCTCCAAAGAGTTTACAATCTGAATCCAGCAGAGGGCGAGCATGGCAGGAAAAGGAAATAAGGATGGTAGAGGAAGAAAAAGAGCACACACACGTGCAATTAAACGTACTAAACCTTCGTTTCAGTAGCAACGAGAATAAAGGGTTTCAGTCAATCTCTTCCCAGACAAAATAATAATTAATAATTATTATATGGTATTGTGTGTAGAATAGCCAGGAGATCCTAAGATTGTCTGGCAGCCAGAAGTTCTAGCTCTTTTAGTGTTATGCACCACTAGGTGGCGATCTAGACTTGGTTAAGGCAATAAACATTTCAGAGGTCACAACCCTGGTATTCCTTGGAGGTCGCTGTTTCAAATACTATCCAAGACTGACCCTGCTTAGCTTCTGAGATCTGACAGGATCGGGCTATCCTGGGCTATCCTGGTTAGGGCTCTTCGTGGACAAGGAGAGTTTTAAGAAGGGACTTCAAGGGAGAAAGAAAGATAGCATCATGGAGAGGTTTTGGAAGGAATTGCTGGCATGAGGGGCAGCAAGGGAGAAGGAGAGAAAGAAACCTTTGGGAGGTTGAGGGCAGGAGAGTTGAAGAAGTCAAGGTCATGGGTAGGGTTATATTAGGACATAAGTTGGGATGTGTATCCACTTACTGACTCTTTTTTATTTTACTTCATTTATATTCCATCTTTGTAATCAATGAGGACCCAAAGTGACTTACATTGTTCTCCTCAAAACAACAACAACCCTGTGAGGTGGATTAGGCTGAGAGAGTGTGACTGGCCCAGGATCACCCAGCGTTCTCCATTTTCTCCTCAAAACAACAACAACCCTGTGAGGTGGATTAGGCTGAGAGAGTGTGACTGGCCCAGGATCACCCAGCAAGCCTTCATGGCAAAGTGGGGACTCAAATCTGGATCTCTCAAATCCTAGTCCGACACTCTAGCCTCACTATACTGGCTCTCTGACTCATCAGCTAATGAAATGGAAAAGCCACTTTTGTTACTCAGTATTTTTTTAAAAATGCAAAGTTAACAATGTCTGTTACATATTAGTTGTATGTTCAGATATCATGATTTTGGCACCTGGCTGTATGGTTAGAGGCCATGAAGGTCAAAGGGGGGGAACAGAAAGGAGGGGAGAGGAGAGAGTGATTCCTTTCCTCTCCCCCCCCCCCTTATGGTACACATGCTGAGGCCAGTGTGGGTGCTATTTTTGATAGGTTTGAGTTATGCATATGCATAACTGACAGATCTTTGTAGATAATGGTGCAGAGAAGGGCAAGTAAGCCAGTTTTTCTGTTATGTAACATGCATTCAAAAGTTACTTTTGTAGCCCCACAACTTTCTCAATTAGTACACGCATGGTTTGTTTCCAAAGGGCAGGGATGTTTGTGAAATTGCAACATGAAGTAGATGAACCAGATTAAATTACATTGCTGTCCTCTCAAGCCATTTGCAAACAAGACTTTTTTTTTCCTAAAAAGAAAACTGCTAGAGCCCAAACTGGCCTGGAAGTCATCTCAGTTTGGATAGCACAGTTCGTTAAACCCACATGTGAACTCTAGCTGTGCAGAGATGTGGGGAAGGCTTTGCACATGCTTCATTGGTTTAACCTGTCTTTAGAGAATCATGAGACCAGTTGGAATCCAGTGCCACAATCCAACTGAGAGATAAACTCACTAAAATCTAAGAAACTCACCCACTGAGATGGCCTAATACTCTGACTTCAACCTGTCTGACTTGTGGAAATGGAGGCTGAACTTATCCAGTCAGCCTGTTCTTTGGAAAGCTTTAAAAGAGGATTAGACAGATGCAAGGAAAGCCCGTCCATCAGTGGCTACTAGTTATGATGGCTGGAAAGAACCTCCACATCCAGAGGCAGTAAACCTCTGAATACCAGTGCTAGGAGGCTACATTAAAGGAAGGCCTTTGAAAGCTGGACTTAGACAAAGAAAGGATGTTGGATTTAGACCACTGGTCTGATCCAGCAAGGATCTTCTTATGCTGCTTCATCAGTACAGCTTCCCCCCCCCCAATTTACAAACACCTGAGCTACAGTAAGCAGAACAGGAGAATATTTGTAAGACTGTGTAGATGTGATAGTAAATGCCCAAATGGTAATACAGGTGACATATTTCAGTGTCCTGAGTATCTCAGCTTTTATTTAAAAGAAAAAGAAAGTTCCTAGCAATGTCTGGAAATTGGAAAAAATGAGTTGGTTGCTGAATACAATCTGTAGTGGCCTGTACTGAGCAGGGATTCAGTGGCCTGTACTGCTTTTCCTCCCTTTCCATTGCCAGCAGAGCTAGAATTAGAGATGTAAAATTTCTGGAAATTTTGAAGCTCGGGAAAAAAACCGTTTTTTTCCCAGTTTTTTTCCGGGAAAAAACGGAAATTTTCGGAAAAATTGAAAAAAATGGTACATTAGCATTTCTTTTGTCTTTTCTAGATTGAATGTCATTCTGTTACTTTAGGAACATAAAAAATGACTATGGACATTTTTACTTGGCATGAAATTATCACAACTAGCATATTAAAAATATAGTATACCCAAACAATTATTACAAACAGAATACCCACCCACATGCAAAAACAAAACTGAAACCTTTTTATTTTCTTCTGACAATCGCACCTCCTAAAGGAAGAAATGCATCTTGTTCTTGCATTGGAGAGTTCAGTTTGTAACCTAGGACTTGCTTGTCCTCAGTGCACAGAAATTAGATCAATCTGATACCATTATATATTTTAGAAATGATTTGGAAAATATTTGAACACCTTGTCTTAAAATATTTTATTTATCATGTTAAAATAAAACATTCCATAATCAATTTCTTTTCTTTTCTTTTTTCAATTTTTCCAATTTTTTGGAAAAAAACAAAAAAGCTTCAGGGAAAAAAACGGGAAAAACCCGTTTTTTTTCCGGGCCTTCACATCTCTAGCTAGAATACATTGTACAAGTGATGGACAGGATAAATTATGCAAAATAAGATGAAGTATGCAAATATGTTCAATTTGCTTAACAGATTGCTGAGTTTGGCTTTTCTTGCTGCAGATTTTGAGTTTTTGTACATGGTACATGATTTTCAGAATGAATGCTGCATTTGATTAGCAACAAGTACACACATTAGAAAAGATCATAGGATTGCAGGGGCTGCTGGGAAGAAATCTGGAGTGGTGTATGAGATTTGCAGTACACCATTATGTGGAGCAATTCCAGCCTCTACCTACCGACTGACTTGTTGTGCAATGGGTGTGATCAGCCTGTGATTTCATGTGATGCACAAATGCTCATGTTCAGCTTGGCTAGATGGGAGGGCACGAGTGCTAGTGAAAAGTCATTTCTCAAAGTACCAGAAGCTGGATACTTGCCGTGCTGATTTGGACTGGTTTTCTTAAATCGCATCCACCAGTGCAGATCATGTGCTCAGTGTATGGAAGTGAATGTGTGTATTCTGGCAATAAAAAGCCAACTCAGAGAAGCTGAGGTGATCAGTTACTTTTCCCACAATATGACTGGGATTGTTTAGTGGACTATGAACAAGGGGACCTGGATTTACATCTCAGCTCAACCATAAAGCTGAATGGATGAACTTTCTCCCAGTCTAACTTGTTTTCCTTGGTTGTTGTAAGGATAAAATGGAAGAAGGGAGAATCATGGGGGAGGGGGGTGCACTTCAAAAATTTTCATAACAATTTCAGATCCACATGGAGGGTGAGACACTGTTTTTGTTGTCCTGGTTTTTTTTTAAGCACTGTTATCCATTGGGAACTTTTTTCAAGTTATTGTCGTCATCCCCCATGAGGTAGCAGGAGCAGGGAGGGAAGGAGAGGAAGCCAGCCCTGGACTTACCATGCCAGCACTGTCCCTATTGGAGGTTCCTCCCTGGCACCAGCTTTGGAGGCAGCAGAGCCTGTGCCATGGCTGGAAAATAGTGAGCTGGCTGGCAAGCTCCAGGATTCCCATGAGGCTTGGCTGTCATCATGGCCATTTCCTCTACTGCCACTGGGAACTTTTTGTTCTTTTCCTTAATTGGTAAGTGAATAGTGTTGTATCAATATAACCCCATAGCAGTACGTGTGCCAGGTTTTCTCAATTCCCAAGTTCCTTTTTTTTTTTTAAGTACATCTTTAGCTCCTTCTGTGGTGGAGATATAAAGGGAAAGGCATATCTCCACAATGGAAGGAGCTATAGACTTTTTTTTTTTAAATGAAGTCTTGGAGTGCAGAGAACCTGGTACACATATTGCTATACTGTTATATTGATATAACACTATTCAATTGCTATGTGGGCTTTTTTTAAAAGCCCTCCTGTTGCAGGGGATGGCTGCTGTGACAGCTAGATTTGCCAGGTCTTACCTCTTCACTGGTGGGGGAATGGAGGGAGCTTTCCCGGAGTGGGGGGTGGAGTTACCATATAATTTTGCCCCAAATACCAGAGTGTCGCTGCATGACACCTCTGGTGTGATGATGTCTCTTCTGTGCGATGTCTCTTCTGGGTCATGGCTGTTGGGGTTGGGGCTTCCCCCCATCGGCCAGCTGGCCGGCAGTGGCCATGAACCTGTGAAATTGGGGGATCTTCCACTCCCACCTGACGGCTGGCAACCCTAGTGACAGCCAAGCCTCCCAAAAATCTAGGAGCCTGCCAGCCAGCCTGCCTGCCTGCCATTTTCCAGCTGGGGGCAGGGGGAGAAGATGGGGTCTGCTGCCTCCAATGGCAGTGGGGGGGGGGGGGGAGCCTCCAGCACAGACACTGCTGTCATGGTAAGTCCAGGGCCAGTTAGGTTCTTTCCCTTTAAATGTCAAGGACCAAGAATAGAGGCCAGATCTACTTGACCATCAACTGTTCCTCAGTGTCTATGATTAACAGCTGATTTCTGGGCTGGCTTCTTGTCTTTGCCTCCCCATTCCTGCCCCTCACAACCCCCCAAAATATACCTGACGTTCTGGGAGATAAATTTGTGTTGCTTCTGGAATTTGCTATTGTTTTTTGTCACTTTGAGTGTCCATGAGCCAACCTGAAACATCTAATTCCAAGTATAATTTCAGCTCAGGTATACCCAAATGCACACCCCTAGAGGATCATGTGCAGTTCCTTGGAGAAAGGACAGGATATAAATGTCATAGGTACATAGACATGTCCCAGTCTCCAAAGTTCTAACTCTTTATTATGTTGCTCTTGTAGTGCATGTTCCCATTTCAGATTCCATAAACACCATTATATCTGTAGTATGATTAGGAAGTCAAACTGTGTGGATCCCCATATGTAACAGTTTACTCCACACACTTTTGTCTCTGATATAAATTCAGTCTTTTATCTACTACACCATGTTGGCTTATCCTTTCTTTCTGATTGAGATTCATTAATACCTCCATAACCTTATTCCAGATGCACTCTGAGAGCTTCTTCTAGCCAGGCTGGAGTCAGCGGACCCCTGAATACTGTTTGACTTAACCTTTCTTTTTTAGAAACAGTCCTTTAATTTATAAATTAACAGCTTCCAATTGAAGAATAGGGGCATTTCTAGCAAATTTCTGGTTTAAAGAAATTTCCCCTTACATACAAAAATTGTCAGCATGGTAAGATTCTCAAATGGGTAAGCAGTAATTTTATATATATAGATGGTACTTCTTCAGCCTGGAATCTAAATCCACCCTAGCCAAGCTGTTTAAGATGGGATTCTTGCTTCCATGATGTAACCCGCCCCCAACACACAAATTGGTTGGGAGCAGTATTTATTTATTTACATTTGTAGTCCACCTTTCTTGCTGAGACTCAAAGTGCATTAGACAATTAAAAACAATGCAGTAAGAGCAATGTAATGCATAAAACCAGCAATGCAATAAAAATGGCTTATAAAATTAGAAACCATTGCACTAAAACACAGTATAATGCAGACAATAAAACAGGATTACAAGATTGGAGAGCAATGCAGTGAAATAGTATATTATATACAATAAAGGTTCTAAAACTGGGTTACAAAATTAAAGAACAATGCAGTAAAATGCAGTATAATATATACAATAAACAATGCATTAAACCTGTGTTAAATTTCACAGGCATTAAGTACTGCACTGTTAGCTTTATAAACATTCCTTCCTGAAAAACTACGGCCCCGTTCATACGAGCCCATTTGGGCCGGGAGCAGGACGGAACAGGGGCGGAGCAAACAGGCGCGATCTCACCTCAACATCTGGTGAGCGTGCCGTCTCCGTCCCTGATCCGGCCCAAATGGCAATACCCCGCTGCAAAGACGAACCACCTATCTAGGTGGTAGCAATCGTCTGGGGCGCCCCAAGCCGGCCGTGGGATCGGCGGCGCGTCCTTGCGCCGCCGCATCCCGGCCCCCGGCCGTACTGCGCATGCTCGGGCATGCGCAGTTCGGCAGCCTCCCCCTCCCATCTGGCTCGTCCTCCCCGGCGTCTGCTCTTGCCGGGGAGAAGAGGCGCTGCGGCCAGGGGATCCGTGGGATCCCGCCGCAGCGTCTCAACTTTGGAGCGGCTCTATTTAGCCGCGCTTTACCTCGTCGTTTCCCTGCCGTGTGGCAGGGGCCTACATTTGACAAAATTTGCAGAATGATAAAAGTGTGGGAGCCTTCCTGACCTCATCAATCAAGTACACCATTCCACCATGTGGGAGTCACAACATATAATGCTTGGGTATGGACAGCTGTTGAACTTAACCATTTGCAGGGTGGCATTTGCAGAAGCTTTGCTCAGATGAGAGAAGCCATTGGTCCTACTGGGAAATGCTACAGTCCTATCTGGTGAGGAAGATGGCTTCTGTATATTTGAATATTTTCTGAAATGTTGATATCATTGGTATTTGCTTCCAGTGTTTAACAGCTGATATTTAACCAGTTTTGGTATCTGATACACAAGAGTATGTCAGTAGTTTATGTGGAAACACTTTCCACATAAGCTTGTCTGTGAAAGAAGTCTTGTCGATTGCAAGGGGGAGGGGGGGGTTAGACTAGATGGCCTGTATGGCCCTTTCCTGCTCTGTGATTCTATGATTCTAAGTGAGAAAGTTGACATTTGGGGATACGTCCTCTATTACTGAACTTATCATTGAAGAACACCCTGAAAAGCTTTGAAAGATCACAGGATTTTCCAGCGGTCAGTTTGTAAATATCATATATTATAATATGATATTTTTATTTGATTGTTGGTATGCAGTAGTATTCAATATTTAACAAAATTTAACAGGAGTCCAGTAGGACTTTAAAAACTAACAAAATTTATTCTGTCATAAACATCTGATGGAATAGAATGAAGTCTGAGTCCACTAGCATCTTTAAGACCAACAAAGTTTAATTCTGGGTATAAGCTTTCATGTGCCTACACGCTCCTTCAGATACATTGAAACAGACTTTGCCATCCATTACATATAGGTGGGGGGTTTAGTTGCCAGGAAGGGCTAATTGGACTCAAAATTCATAAGCAACTGAGCGATAAATATAGCTAAGATTAGGTTAAAGCAGTTGGTAAAACCTGTGAGAGACGGGAGCTCACTCCATCACACGGCACTAGGGTCTCGAACTGCCAAACTGCAGTTCTTCCGGTCTGCAGCTCAGCATCTTAACCCCTGAGCCACCACGCCCCCTCAGTTCCTAATTAACGTCTACCAAATGCTGTTAGTTAAACTGTTGTTATAAACCAGCAATCAAATACTGTTAACTATTGATTCCAGAGGGATAGCCGTGGACTTAAACACGAGTCCAGTCGGACCTTCAAGACTACCAAAATTTATTCTGTCACTCAGTTCTCACATCTGTTTGTTAACTCTTTTATTATCTATATGCTAACTTCCTGCTATTCACAGCCAGTCAACTCCGACTCTAGTGGGCAACTTAGCAGTTCGAAAGCAAGAAATTGCAAGTGGATATGTAGGTACCGCTTCAGTGGGAAGGTAACAGCATTCTGTGTACCTTGGCGTTTAGTCATGCTGGCCACATGACCACGGAAACGTCTTCAGACAGCGCTGGCTCTTCAGCTTGGAAGCGGAGATGAGCACCGCCCCCTAGAGTCAGATTTGACTGGCTTTCAAGCAAGGGAAACCTTTACCTTTAATTAGGAACTGACCATTCATTTTATGGAAGTTTGTATTTGAGGTCTGCTAAAATCAAAATAATGATGGACATTCCAACAATGATTTGAAATTTAAATTTTATATGGGGATTGGGACAGTGAACTATAATAATGTGTTCAGTTTGTATTTTCTGTTTGCTGCATGTGTTATCCTTGCTCTCACTGCATTGTTTAATACTATCTGGGGTCAACACCCCCACCCTCACACTTAGGGGACTGTAAGCCCCACCACAGGTGTGCTGCGCCAGCAAGCCCCAGGGCTGAGGATGTTGCTGGTCAGGCTGCAGCAGGACATAGCCTTGATGGAGTCTACTTAGGAGTCTGCCACTTGAGGGAGCCCAAATGGCTCCCAGCAGCAGAAGCCAACTCACCCAAGTTCCTACCAGAGATGACCCTGACACTGAGACCAAGGGGAGCTTTGACAAAGGGGCAAGGAGAGCAGGTCAGGTGTGGCAGCCAGCTCTTTAAAGAAGTCCAGGGGAAGGGCCGGTGAGCTCACTGGTCCAAAACAAGTATCCATTAGCCCAGGGGCCTGCCACTTCCTGGGTCTGGGTTGGAGAGGGAGGACTGGCTGAACCCAGGGTTGGACCTCCCTTGTGGAAACATTTAAAAAGTGCGCCTAGGAGCAGCCAAGGAGGAAGAGCCAGACCCATTCTCTAGCAGATGGGGGATAGGTAATTGGCAGAGCAGAGTGAGGAAATTGGGTGAAAAGAGACACCCCCCCCTCCTCTTGCTCTGTTCTGAGGTTCTTTCCTGGGACACTTGTTGAGCTAAAAGCAACGCTGGAGAGTGAGACAGCTCTGGACTTAGATGTGACCCCAGCAAAACCTGACATTTACATAATACCTTTTTTTAGCATTATGTAAACAAATTATGCCTAATACTTAATGCCTTATTTCAGATTTCTGTTATCTTAGTACTATTACATCATTTATTAGGTCCCCCATTCCATTGGCCAGTTTGGTTTAGCGTTTAAGTGTGTGGACTCTAATCTGGGAGAACCGGGTTTGATTCCCCACTCCTCCACTCGCACCTGCTGGATGACCTTTGGCAACCCATAGTTCTGTCAGAGCTGTTCTTGAAAAAGAGCAGTTTCTGTCAGAGCTCTCTCAGCCCCACCTACCTCACAGGGTGTCTGTTGTGGGGAGGGGGAAGGGAAAGGAGTTTGTAAGCCGCTCTGAGACAGCTTTGGGTAGTGAAGGGCGGGGTATAAATCCAATCTCCTCCTCCTCCTCCCCCTCCTCTTCTTCTTCAATATGTGTACCAGGTTCTCTGAATTCAGAGCTTTCTTTTAAAAAAAAAAGTAAGTCTTTATCCCTCGCTAGATGTACGTGTAATGTCATTTCCCTGCAATGGAAGGGGCTAGAGACTTACTTTTTAAAAAATTGAGAGCTGAGAATTCAGAGAACATAGTACACATACTTGTATAATGTTACACTGATATATTTTAGTGCCGGTAGAAATGCAAAAGCCCAAGGGCTCAGGGGAGGGGACTGGGGCAGGGAAACTGCAGGAAAACCTGCCATATGGAAGGTCATTGCTGCTGTGCTTTATCAGTAGCCACACCAGTAATGGGGGAAGCCATGCAAGCCCATGCCTGTGTGGAAAGCACCTATGTAATCTGCCTTGAGTCTCAGTGAAAGAGAAATAAAAGAATTAATTATCATCCCCACTGAAATGTTGTCTCTTCGTTATATATTTTACCATGGCAGTTCAGAAAGGAATCATAAAGGAGCAGCAGTTATGCTATGTAAATTACAAAACAGCACACTATCTTGTTCCGTAATGGTCCTGGTGCCAGAGAGGAGGGAGAGAAATCCCTGCAGTGGCCTTGTTTGCTGTCCCCCCTTCAGAGCATTTTTTTCCTTCTATCCCATTTTCATGTTTGGCCTTTCTGTCTTTGCCCTAGTTCTGCTCACTTAGACCACCCTAAGCAATCCTCTCTCCCTGCCTTGGTGTTTACACTCTTCAAATATGCCAGCAATTATAAATTGCTGTTAACTTTTCCTCATCACATGGAGAACTAAACAAGGCTGCAGAGAAAGAGCCTTTAGATGTGGTGAAGCAATTTGCATCCTTCCCACCCCCACAGAATCCTGCTTCCCACCAGCAGAGGCTCCTTGAGGAGATGAACAGCAGGGAGAGGGATATTACATATCATAGAACATTGCCTCTGCTAACTCAGCTGGATCTGAACAATCCTGTATATCAGTTCAAGAGAGAACATAACCACAGAGGAAGCTTGCCTTATCTTGCAGAGAAATTGCCAGTGCATCTATCATCATTCAAGCTGCCTGAGAATTATGGAAAATATGATTTCTGGTGAAACAGGAAAATTTTATCACTGCTGGGGCAGGGCTTGCCATCACTTTGTACCCCAACTCCATATGAGCTAAGACATCTATGCCGAGACAAAAGCTACTTGATGCCAAAGGGTAGAAAACTTCATAAACGTGGTGTTTATTTTTTTAAAAAAAACAGTATTGCATAATCTATCTATATACAACATAATCCATCTATAGCCTTGCAAAGGGGAAAAAAGAGGTTACTTCATTCCCTTTGGTTTAGGAGAAAAAGTGTATCTTTCTTTGGGTGTTTGCTGCTGAGCTGAAAGCTGTACAAGATCTGCCTGAAGAAAGTGATCACTCAAAGGGAGTCAGCTCACACGGCCTGGTCTCCATCTGTGAGTCTTTAGGAGAGTGTCACACTTTCGGCTGCCTTCATCCATCTCCCTAATTCCTTGGTTACAGTCAAAACAGTTTAAAAAGGCTCAATTCCCACAGTGGGAAAGGAACTGGGATGACGCCTGCAAAGCGCCTCTCTGGTTAAAGAGCAGCTGACGCCTTGTGGAAACTTTAAAAGGAAAGGCTCCCTTCTGTTCCTGAGTCCGTTGTGCTGATACAGTTCATATGTTTGCTTCCCTACCACCATTTAAATAGGCATGACAGCACAGAAGATAATCTTTGTCCTTCAAAGATGTGGCACTTTCATACATGCTGAATAAAGCACTTTCAATCTACTTTCAATGCACTGCAACTGGATTTTAACTGTGCACAGTGGCAAAATCCACTTGCAAATGATTGCTAAAGTTGATTGAAAGTGCATTATTCAGTGTGTGTGAAAGCACCAAAAATACCTCATTGAAGGGGGACAAAGCATGCCTGGATCACATCCTTTGCAGTTCCCATGTGCCAACACCACTCTCCACCACCAACTCTCGTCCTATCCCTGAGACATTACATACATGACACAGCAACAGATCTGTATTTGCCACTGCTAGCTAGGGCTATACATTTGGATATTTCCATTTCAAATATATATCTAAACAATATCTTACCAGTACTTTTCAGGTATATTTGGGTATCTAGGTGATATTTGGGATTCTCAGGAATACTGGATATAAATTCCTGAAAAGTTCGGAAAATGTCCAGGATAACCTGAAAATATTCAAAGCTGGCACTTTAAGTTTTCCAGGCCTGTGTTTTTCTTCAATTTTACAAGTTTTCTGAGCAACCAGAGGGAAGGGGGAGGGAGATGGTAGGGGGAACACTTTTTTATGATTTATACCCCACCCTACCCCACCAGAGCAGGCTCAGGGTGGCTTAAGGTAAAAGTAAAGGTTTCCTTGCTCGAAAGCCAGTCGAATCCGACTCTAGGGTTGCGGTGCTCATCTCCGTTTCAAAGCCGAAGAGCCCGCGCTGTCCGAAGACGTTTCCGTGGTCATGTGGCCGGCATGACTAAACACCAAGGCACACGGAACGCTGTTTCCTTCCCACCGAAGTGGTACCTATTTATCTACTTGCAATTTCTTGCTTTCGAACTGCTGGGTTGGCAGGAGCTGGAACTAGAGATGAGAGCTCACTCCGTCATGCGGCAACTCGGGTCTTGAACTGCTGAACTACTGACGGGATAAAATTCACAGTAACAATCAGAAAATAAATAAATACAATGCCAAAAATGTTTTTCTTGCCACCCTCATAAAGAAAAAAAGGCCAGAAATATCACTGGAACAAGAGATGTTAGGATTGTAGATGAGTATCCCACAAAAGCAGCTAAAATGACACCCAAGCATGCTGTATTGCTGCTTCATTTCTTCTTTATGGGAGTGGTAGGGAACGGGAGTGCCAGTGATTAAAGGATGTTGGTTCTGTTGGGTTTGCCACATTGGTTCTAAATTCTGCCAAGGTTCTCTGGTTTGAATTGGTTGTATTGAGCTTTCGTTAGTGTCCCTGGCTTAAATTGGTTTTTCTGGGACTCTCTGATCTGATATTGGTTGTATTTCGCTTTTCAGACTGACTTGCAGCTCTGCTGGGATTCTCTAGTTTGTTGGTTCTTTGAGGCTTGGTGGTTGTTTGAGTTTGGAGGCTTTTGGTCATTGGTTATTTGCTTCTTTGAATTTCCCCCAAATAGGATGACTAGGGGAACATTGTTCAGGGGCACAAAGAGCTGGACAACCTGGCCCAGTTTGCTCGAAACTTGGGGATTTTTTAGTGGACAGGCAGCACTAGATCTCCTGCAATTTTGGTATTATCTGGTTGAAAAACAGCCATTCTCCCATAGGGAATAATGAAACCCAAATAATTCTAGAATCCTAAAAAAACTCTGAACCCCAATCCTGAAACAGTATTAAGGGACCAGAATACCCCAAAATAAGTATTTAGCCCCTTCTCCAAATCCCAATCTGAAAAAAACCACTGACATGTAGTTGTAGGATACTTTTTTTGTTTTGTTATTTACAAAGCATAGCTGCAGGGGTTATAATTTAAAGGGGGGGATGCTCATTCTAACCCTCTTCGTTTTTCCTGCTAAAAGTTTCCTCACCAAGTTTTTATTTCTACTGGACTCTTTCTCTTTTCTACTGCTATGGATAGACTAACATGGCTACCCATCTTGATCTTCTAGTAGCTTTCAGTAGTGGGGTGCTTTATAGCGCAGAAATTATGCAGGAAAAAGGGATTTTAAAGCCCCCTCTCACTTTCCAGCTATGGAAAGACATTTGAGAGCAATCTACCACCAGAATGTCATGTCCTACCACTGAATTTACTGCTTTCATTTTTTTAAAAAAAACAACCCTCTATCCCTTTCCATTGCAAAGATCTGGGCAAATTGATTGAGAGGGCGGTGGCGACACAGCTTCAGGGCTTTCTGGATGACGCTTCTATCCTGGATCCACTTCAGTCCGGCTTTCGCCCTGGCCATGGGACGGAGACGGTGCTGGTTGCCCTTACGGACGACCTCCGGAGGCATCTGGACCGAGGTGGTGTGGCGGCACTGGTGTTGTTAGATCTGTCGGCTGCGTTCGATACGGTCGACCACCAGTTGCTGATCCACCACCTCGCCGACGTGGGGATACGGGGGCTCGCCCTTCAGTGGCTTGCCTCCTTTCTCCAAGGTCGGGGACAGAGAGTGGTAATAGGGGAACAGCAGTCCCAGAGGCACCCACTTGAATGTGGTGTGCCTCAGGGGGCAGTGCTTTCCCCGATGCTTTTTAACATCTATATGCGCCCTCTCGCCCAGATAGCCAGGAGGTATGGGCTGGGCTGTCATCAGTATGCGGATGACACCCAGCTCTATCTGATGTTGGGCGGCCGGTCGGGCTCCGACCCGGAAGATCTGAACCAGGGATTACAGGCCGTGGCTGAGTGGCTCAAGCTGAGCCGGTTGAAGCTAAATCCAGCGAAGACAGAGGTCCTGGGCGTGAGTCGGAATGGCTTGGGGTTGGGGCTCCCTCTCCCGACCTTCGATGGGGTGCCTCTGGTGCCAGCGTCGGAGGTTAGGAGTTTGGGAGTGCTCCTGGACTCCTCCTTAACTATGGAGGCCCAGGTAGCAGCCACGGCCAGGTCTGCTTTTTACCACCTGAGGCAGGCCCGGCAGCTGGCCCCCTTCCTCAGCCGCGACGACCTAGCTACAGTGATCCATGCGACGGTCACCTCAAGGCTGGATTACTGTAACGCTCTCTACATGGGGCTGCCTTTGTCGTTGATCCGGAAGCTGCAGCTGGTGCAGAATGCGGCGGCCAGGTTGCTGATGGGCCTCCCTAAATGGGGCCATATCAGACCTGTGCTGAAGGCGCTGCACTGGCTGCCAATAGCGTACCGGATCCGCTTCAAAGTGCTGGTACTTACCTTTAAAGCCCTATATGGCCAGGGTCCGACCTACCTGAGGGACCGCCTTTCCCCGCATATACCCCCAAGAGCACTTCGGTCGGGGACCCAGAACCGGTTGGTGGTTCCGGGCCC
>NW_015175975.1:919313-956187 GCF_001447785.1 Gekko japonicus
TGTTTTATGGATTTTATGTATGGGCTGTAGCCCTCTGGAAGCCGCCCTGAGCCTGCTTGCGGGGAGGGCGGGGTAAAAATGTTTAAATAAAATAAAATAAATAAATAAATATAAAGGTAAGTGTACAAGCAATTTTTGTCCAGGTTTCCTGGGAAGGAATGGGGGAGGGGAAGCTGCAAGAGGATGGAGCTGAGTCAGTTAATGCCAGTTTACCCTTTCCTGATCTAATTTATTCTATCTGTTTTGTCACCCTAGGTCCTTTGCCTCTTTCTTGTTTGTCTTGTGTGTTGTCTATTTAATAGGCTAACTCAGAAGGCTTCAGCGTCAGCTGGCCTTATGTGAGAACTGAGTTGCACTTTTGTAGCTGACGATCTGTTTGAGTGGCAGCCAGGCTGTCATTAACTGCTTAGACTCAGGCCAGGACAATTCTGGCTCTAGATGCGCAGGAATCAGAAAAAGTCTTAGCAAATGAAGGGTCAGATAAAGTTAGGTTTGTTGGAACAGAAGGAACTAAGAAAGAGAAGAGGCTTTGGGGGTGCCAGTGGGGGCAAAGAGGAAATAGTGTGAAGATGGGATAGAGGGAGGAAATTAGAAGCTCTCTGAAAGTCCTCATGGCCCCCCTGCTTGTATAGGCATATTTGATAACCTTCATCAGATATGTAGCTAGAAACAGCAGATGGTACTAAGCAATCAGTCCCATGCAGGTGATCTGCAAAGACCAACAATGTGAAATCGTCATTTTAAAAAGAAATAAGGCACATCAGACGTGATTACTGGCCATTTCTTGGTATAGAAGCTCACAACAGGTTTGCAGTGTGACCAAGGAAATTATAAAATTTAGAATAACCTTGGAAAGGCCAATCCAGGATTGTGTATGTGTGTGTTAAGTGCTGTCAAGTTGCTTCCAACTTATGGCGACTCTATGAATTAAATGACCTCCAAAATGTCCTATTGTTACCAGCCTTGCTCAAGTCTTGCAAACTGAGGGCCATGGCTTCTTTTATAGAGTCAATTCATCTCATGTTGGGTCTTCCTCTTTCCCTGCTACCTTCAACTTTTCCTAGCAATATTGTCTTTTCTAGTGACTCTTTTCTCATAATGTGACCACAGTACGATAGTTTGGTAATTTTAGCTTCCAGGGAGAGTTCATGCTTGATTTGATCTAGATCCCACCTATTTGTCTTTTTGGTAGTTCATGGACTAAGCAAAATAATGTTCAGTTCTGCATGCCAAAACCAGTGGTTTCACATTTAATCAATAAGGTTCTTTACAGTGGTGGTTTCAGCAGACATACACACTAACTTGAAATGTCTAGGTTTCATCATGGCACCTGTGACTCTCAGAAGAATAATTTTCTGTGATTCTAATATCCTCTACAGAATTTGGGCTAATACTGTTCTTGAGATTTCTTCTGTTTTAGTAAAAGGCTGTTCATAGGCCATTCTGCTTGTCTAATATTGACTTGAGCCAAACATTTCTGTATTTACCATGTACATTATTGCACATTGGATCACGCAACATCATTCCCCAAGTCAGTAATAATGGTGTACATATCTTGCTACTCTGCTCTCTTAACTCTCCGAAATACCCTACAGAGACATAAAGGGATGAGTGTCAGAAGTGCTCCCTGACCTTGTAGAAAATGGGGCAAACCCTGTTCTATAAATTTCCTTGGGCCCAAAGTTTTGAATTGTGACCACTAAATTACAAAGAATCTGTTGATGGACGAAAACAACAAATAGGTTCACCCTGTTATCTTAGAGCAGCCCTGATAGATCATTTTAAACATTTTGTTTAAAGTCTGCAAGGAGGGATCCCACAACCTCCTTGGGTTGTACATAACAGTTTTGTTGAACATCCTGGACATTAGTGTCATTGCACTTGGGTATATCTGTACAAATCAATGAATTACTTCATGCATTGAAATTGCCAACTTGTGCCAGAATCATTCAGTGATGTAGGACATCTGTTTACACAGCACCATCACCGTAAAAGCAAGCATCCTTCTCCCCAGCCTTTGATACCATTCTGAATTTCATGGCTTACTCTAAAATGTCACTGCATATAATAGTATCAGGATCACTGCACTGTGGTTGAAATGTCTCTAAGCAAGGGTAAAATCCTAAATTTATTCACTAGGAATTAAATCCAGTTGAAATCAGTGGGAATTACTTCCAGATAGCTTGATCAAACTACAAGGATTCCAGATCTATACTGTTGAATACTCTCCACTCATTATAATGGGATTTGTGTGTCAGTTTGTGGAACGCAACAATAAATCTTTGTTTTTTTAAAAAATGTCTCCATTGTTATTTGTTGGAGTTTCCCTCTTTGGTATAAGTAATAAATAAGAGGCCATAATTGGCTATTAATGCAAAAGCTTCTGAAAGACCACCCAGATAAAGTTTTCTGTTTAGCTGGCTTGAAATTTATTTAAAAGTTTGAAAAAAGATGGGATGAGAATGTGATGAGATCTGACTGTTAACAATAGTTTTCAGGAAAAAGAACAAAAGAGTTTTTTGTTCTAAATTGGAGCAAAGATAATTGTTCTTGCATTTCCCGCCCTGTAATAAGTCACTGATATCTTTCATATGAGGATGTCCCTCACACAACAATGTGTCTCCTTTTGGATAATTTAAAATTTTGTTTCAGTTAACTGGATTCTTTTGCCAACCCTGAGGAATTGTTGAAACTAAAATGCTAGGTGTTTTTTTTTTCACCTGTGTGAAATGTCATTTATTGACAATTACTATATTTTCTGTTTGACTAGCACATTTTTTAGCCATCTGTAGTTGTGAGGTTCTTCTTGAAGCAGCTAACCCGGCTCTGACCTCCAGTAAGTAAGGGAAGGGAAAGAAAAGACTAAGAATCGAATCTGGGAATGGGAAGCAAGAATGGTCCTGGAAAAGGACCCTCCCCTGATCCTGCTAGAGGGGGAGAAAAGAAGAGCAGGGCAGCCATTGCACCCACCCCACTCAGAGCTGTGGCTGATAGCTTATGGCTGCAGCAGCTTGTGCCCACCTCACACTGAACAAGGAACACCCCTCACTTAGGATTGGCCTGGCCGATGTGGGGGGGAGGTCCATGTGCAGGTCTCTGGCCCATCAGGACTTTTCCCTCTGACCTTAATGGCAAACCTGTCCCTGGAGAAAGGGGGTTCTACTTGTGGAACGGATGTTACTGGCTGCATCCCTTATTTTCTATAGCTCCCACACCCACCTGAAAAGTTGTTCTTAAGGATCAGCACAGGATGTAGTGCAGATGGCTGTATGTTGCCTGAGAAACCTGCAGAAGTTGGGGGGAGGTCACTTGGTGCAATTAGAAATGCCAGTGTTCACACAAGAATGCCTTTGAACCTGACCCCATGTGATATATATATACAAAACTGTACAAACAGTGGGTACATTATATGGCCCAGACAACTAACAAAATGAAGAGCTATAAAGATGGATGACAAAAACACTGGTGGGAAAACCCAAAGGTAGTATATAAGCTTACATCCATAAGTTAAGATGACTTCACAAAGGGCAGTTTCAGGCCTTACCCACATTGCCCATTACAACTGGACATCCTATGTTCCAGCCAGTCTCTGACCTCCAGCCCTCAGCCAAGAGATTAATAGAGTTGAAGATGGCTCTTACCAATGCTCCCTCTAAGCTATGAAGTCTTGTGAGCAAAATTCTACTTTGTGAGCTACTAGCATTAAAGTTGTGAGTGAGTGATTTGGCTACTGCATAAATTAGTTTGCTCTGGAGCCATCCTTTCTGAGCTAAGACAAAAATGTGTGAGCCGGAGGCTAAAAAACTGTGAACTAGCTCACACTAACTCAGTTTAGAGGGAACACATCTTACCATCTTGGTTGTATTTCTTCTATTCTAGTCTGCTTCTTTTCCAGGCTATGATCTGAATATCATACACTTGCCAAGAGGACTGAGAGTGTAACAAGAGGGCTTTCATATCTATCCAGCAATCGTGAGCCATTATCAGAATGCCTTGTGCATACACGGCTTCCCATTTTGACTTTGATGAGATAAAATTTGCACTGAGGTTTCTTATCTTGCAGAAAATAATCAAATCCAAGTACTTGTCTATATGCTACATATTTGGTCACATTTATGTACTTACACATCCAATCAAAGTCTTCGTTTTTTCCTAAGCAGGTTATTCACCACCTCACATACAGATCTACAAGGACATCTTTTCAGGTAACACACACTGCTGTTGTAATCTTTATGCTTCCTACATAGTTGAATATGTATGTATCCTTAAGTATATAAAGCCCTTGATGCAGTGCAACTCTGAGCAATTAATGAGAAGTTCATTAACTTTATGTGAGCTATTTCCACAGTCTTCCAGTGTTGCATGACTTGCCAGGCCAGAAACTTTTGCATTGTTCTATGCATATTCCAAGTGGAACTACCTGTGCTTTCCTTCAGTGACCAGAGCTCCAGTGGTGTGGGGAACCAGTGTCTGATCTGTAGTGTTCCTAGTTTGAAACACTTGATGGTAAGCAAGTTCAGATTTTTTTTTTACATATATATTGTACTGCTTGTTTTTGAGCAGGCATTTTTCATTCTGGAGTGCACCCTAGCCATGAAAATTGATCGGGGGGTGATGTCTCAGTTCCTTGTCTAATGTTACATGCTTGAAAGATTAAGCCTCATATGTGAGCAGTTAAATAAACAAATAAGCTGGCCAATACAGTCCCTATTATATAGAAGAATTTTAAGGTAATGATCACTGAGAAAAGTTAAGGCTAAACTTTCAAAAATTCTTTTGGGCACAGGCACATGAAAGAAATTGGGCTGATGTTATATCACCTCAAGAAAGTTCAAAAGTGCATCAGACTTACCCAGAATTTTAACCATAAAAACCTCCCATTGCTTTCCTTCCATGTACATACTCATCCAGAAAGACTCAGTGGAAAATCTGGATGGTGCAGCTGGATCTGGAGGAAGCTGAAGGCAAGCAAAGGAGGAACGATCAAGGGTTGCATAGTGCCAATATGAGCAAGGAAAAGTCAAAGGCAGCAAGGGAATACGTGTGCATATTTGAAGCTAAGGAGCCGTTGAACAGCTGGCCAGGACCCACTTTCTTTCTACTCCACTTTTCTCCTCAATGGGGATACAGAGTGGTTTATGACATCATTCTCCCCACCATTTTATCTTCACAACAACCTTATGAGGTAGGTTGGGCTGAGAGTGTGTGACTGGCCCAAGGTTGCCCAGCAAGCTTCCATGATAGCGTCTTGGGGATGAGAGAAGAGTAGAGCCAAAGAGGAACTACAACTGAATTCAAAGGCAAGATGACCTGAAGAGCAATTCCTGACAGTAACTACCCTGATAAGGCAGCATGAGGCACCAGGAATCAGCCTATGTTTGATGGCAAGCCTGGAATATTTTGGGAATAGGCTGTTACCAGTTGGTGCTTTGTGCCTCAAGTCAAAGCCTATTGGAGCTGTTGTGTTTCCTTTTTTGGCTTTAATTAATTAATTCATTGCACTTCAAATTGGTCCTTTGTGAGCCACTTCTGAGGATACTTTACAACTGAAGTAAAGAGACCGGACAGTCATGCTGTGTGGTCGATGGCTTCACCCCACATAGGAATGAATGGATTGCAGTAATTGGTGCTGCGACAAAAAAACAGTAGGGACAGGGAGTGTCATCTGTTTATTTACTTCATGTGCATCTATGTGCCTGGAAATCTGAAGGAGGGGTAGTTTCCAATTGCCTAGGGCAGCAGAAGTGCTTCAAGCTGTCTGTGCAGCATGCCAAACAAGCTTTCCTAGTGCTGCTCCCAGCAAGGGATTTATGGCTTGGCTGCTCTCTGTGGTGAACTGTTAAATATGCAGATGATGGTACAAACTGAGCAGAGATGGGGCTGAGAGCCAGCATTTCGAGGGCAACGCGCTGGAGGTCTCCCTGACTTATGATGTGTGTGGTAAACTGATGGCTGGAGAGTCAGCCGCCATCAATGTGGGTGTCATGTGTGCTGCTGCTGTAGTGTGTGGAACATCAGGTAAGCATTAACTCCAGGGCTCTTAATTTTGAAGCGCAAGGATGGTTGTTCTGTGGGAAAGGTTTCCCTCTTCCTGTCTCTCTCCTTTTCACCACCTGAGATGAACATTAAAGCCATTAAATAAAGATTTTCATAGCGCCTGAATTTCCACTCAGATTATAAGTGGTTCTGGGTTGCAATTGCACATCAGACTAATTGCAGTAGCCTCATTCCAGTATCTCATGGTTTTTATTAGGCTCCACCCCCAAAAGAAATTAATACCCTTTCACCATATATTGTAACACCGGGAAGCTCTCATGGTTCTCGCTGGTAGATCACATTATACCTGCAGAAAGCCCCAGGCATGTCCAGTTAAAGAACCTCAGATAGCAGGTGTTAAAACAGACCTTTCTTTGTCTGAGGCCTTGAACCAAGACAACTACTGCAAAGCACAATAGACAGTACTTGGGGTGGTGGACCAATGGTCTTACTTAGTATAAAACAGCTACATGACATCAGTTTAGGTTTCACATTTAACATAGCATAAATCCCATATTCAGCTCCACTAGAAAGGATACATGCCAGCATCCCAACATCCAAAAAGAAAAGGCAAGACCTGTTCTATTAAAGGAAGAAAACTTGGTGCTGACCTCTTTTGTTTTAGTATTCAGACATGTACATGTCCTTTCATGCAGAGTTGAACTGATATAAAAATCAGCTTAACTATCATAGTATTGTGGGCTTGGCCATGACCACTGTAGTTCAATCTGTCCTATGTGACAATAGGAATGTAATGAGTCACAGTGACAGTGGGGTATCTCCTTAGTGGCCTTTTACTGTTGAGAAATGGATCTGGCCAAGTGCTCACCCGGGCTGGAAGGATGGAGCAAGGGAGTAGATGGGTCTGTGTGATAGGGAAACACAGCAGTTTTAGACACTGTTAAGAGAGTGAGACGGAAGCAGGCAGACTGCTGTGGGATTTTGGCGTGCAGGATCTCTCTCTGTCTTTGGAGATATGAGGGAGGGAGGAGATCCAGTATCCTAAATGAGTGTCTTTTTGGGTCCACCTGTGCTATACCTGTATATTATTAAATAAAGAAAATGATACAAAATGCCACAAGCCTCCACTGTTCTCTCTTCCCAAGGGAACCAACCTGAGTAAGTGCTGCCTTTGGAATCTATCAGCATTTGGAAAGCTGGGGGTCATGTACAATAGTTTTCTTCACCCCAATAAATTCTGAGAATTATGGTTTGGGCAGTGTCCTTGGGAAACTGTTTTGAAAACTGTGGCCACATTTCTTTAACCTACTTGATCAAAGATATGACAAAGGTATCCGATGAAGGAAGCTTTGACTCTCAGAGGCTCATACCCTGAAAATCTTGTTGCTCTGAAAGGTGCTACTGGACTTGAATCTAACTGTTCTACTGCAGACCAACATGGCGGCCCTCTGAAATTGTATATCTATATACTAATTCCAACAGAGGGCGCCTTGTGCGGATACTTATTTCCACTAACAGGAAGCTCACTCTCCCCCAACAGCTTTTCCAACATAGTCAGTAGACTTCCTGTGTTTGCAGAAAAATCCAAGAAGTAAAAAACTCCCTTCAGGGAAGGTTGAATTCCCCAATACCTTTTGAAATGGCCTCTGCAGGGATCTAACTCCAGGCATCAATGGTGAGAGAGAGATTAGAACGTTCGGGGCGGGGGGGCCTTCTAACTGGCTCCGTCAGTAAAAGGGTGGGGGAAGGGCCCTTTCCTGGCTTCTTTTGGCCTCAGAGGGAGGGAAGGAGGGAGCCTTGGGGCCAGGCCTGACAAAGGGTCGCCAGTGCCAGCCTGGGGAATCCCTAGAGGTTCTGAGGTGGACCGTAAGGAAGGAGGGCTGGGTTTGGGGAAGGGAGAGGCCTCAGCTGGGTATAATGCCACAGAGTCCACCCTCTAAAGCAGCCATTTCCTCCAGGGAGACAGATCTCTGCTGTCTTGAGTTCAGTTTTAATTCTGGGGTGGTGGTCCTCTAGGCCCCACTTAGAGGTTGGCAACCCTAGGCCTGGCAGCAGTTTAGGGTCGCCAGGTCCCCCCCTGGCCACCGACAGGGGATGGGGGGGTAAGGTTGGCAGGTCCAGGCTGGGAAACTCTTGGAGATTTGTGGGTGGAGCCTGGGGAGGACAGGGATTTCAGTGGGGTACAATGTCACAGAGTCCACCCTCCAAAGCATCCATTTTCCCCATGGGAAGTTATCTCTGCAGTCTGGAGATGAGCAGTAATTCCAGGCATACCCAGGTCCCACCTGGAGGCTGGCATCCCTAGGCAGCACCCTCTGGGTGGCTTGATACCACCTGATTTGCATGACTCAAGTAGACCCAGCTGCTTGCTACTGTTCATCAGCAGCCACCCTATGAAAGCCAGTGTGATGTAACAGTTAGAGCTTCAGATTAGGGTCTGTGAGACACAGGTTCTTGCGGTGGAAGCTGACTGTGTGATTTTGGACCAGTCACATACTTTCAGCCTAGCCAACCTCACAGGGTTGTTGTGCAGATAAAAAGGAGGAGAGAATAATGTAAGCTGCTTTGGTCCCCACTGTGGAGAAAGACTGTAATTTTCCTAGGTAGAGGCTGTGGGGGAGGGGTGTGGAGATGGAAAGTTGAAGACAGAGAGGCAGATAAAGGTAGGTTGGCTGTTGGGTGGGAAGGAAATTGTGTTGCCAACTTCAGGTTGGCAAATTCCTGGACATTTGAGGGGTGGAGCCTGGGCAGGGTGGGATTTGAGGAGGGGAGAAACTACAGACCAGTATAATGCCATAGACTCCAACCTCCAAACCATACATGGAGGAGAGAGAGAAAGAAAGAAAGGGGGGGCAGAAGGGAGAAATAGTATGAGAGAGGTAGGGGGAGACAGGAGGAAGCAAAGGCGTGAGGAATAGGATAACCATCCCGCAAGTTTCTTGCGGGTCTCCACTTGTATATATCTAATTCTCATGTGTGCTGTTAGCCAAATTGCCTTTGGTTATTAATAAAGATGGGGAATTATAATTATTAATGTGCAATTGGCATCTAAGGGAGCAAAGCCTATGTATACAGAAGTCCCTCCTTTTCCAGTCAACCAGAAATAAATGCAGAAGTCAAATCTCAAATAAATGGCTTCTTTACTGAGATGTTTTCAAGCATACAACAAAACACAATCACACACACAATTATTCAATCCTAAGAAATATAGATAGAAAGGGATAGCAACATTCGCATTAGCAGGATAATCGTTGATGGGCGATATGTACCTGTCCTTGGCGGGATGAAGTGATCCCCAGAAAAATAACAGAGACTATGGAGGAATGAGGGTCGTATTCTGAACCAGCAGAACACGTGGTCGACTCTGGCAGTGCTAAGACCAAGAGTCGTTGGAGATAGGGTGGGTCTAGAGGAGGAGAGAGAGAGTGTGGCTTATCATGCTTTTTTATACACTGTGGGGATTTGGGGGTGGGCTTTGCTGGCCAGTTCCCTTGTCACATCCCCTTGGCCAGTCCCAGGAAGTTTCCTCATCAAAAACCATTTTCAGGAGTTAGGGGGCTTAATGGTTGGGCAATATTGGCTTCTATTTACTCTTAACAGTGGCACCTTTGAGAACAATAGCTGAGGTAGCTAGAGTCATTGTCGTTGGTGGTCCACTGATGGCTCCAGGTGATGGGTTTAGCTAGTACGTGTCAGCCTTCTAATCCCTTCATGGCTGCGGATTCTTTGTCATGCTAGATTGCCTACATGCAATGTTAAGTGAAGGTGTGGGGGGGAGTCTGCCTGTGTGACAAGGAAGATGCTGGCTGGTGGAGGATCTCTGGTCTTCTGGCCTGGCCTGGCATCCGTTTAAACCATGTGGCTAGGGAGCTGGGCTCTCTCCCTGCTGCACTGCAGGTAAGAGATGGCAGGTAACCCCCGGAACCACTGGCACATCCTCTCGGGAAGATTTTCCTCTGCTGGGCGCATGTCTGCAGTTGGCATCAGCTTAGGGTCACCACACAGTCCATTCCCTTTTGCACATTTATTGCACAGTCCAGTTATTACAGAGCTCATAAGTCCAAAGGAGTGCTATAAGCTCCTTGCAGGGCAACAGTGCCCCTTATCTGAGGATATCTAAATCTGCAGATAGGGGGCACACTTGCCCTAAACAGAGGTTTCAGCAAACTTGGAGGACCCCCTAATTGGCAGGAAAATCTTACATTTAAAAAAACCCCAACATTGGGAGATTTAAACTCTCCCTTGAATAAAAAAAGCATTGTCTGCACATGCACAGACAAGGCACTTACTTTTAACAGTCCTGGTGGCTCCTACCTGGAGCCATATCAGGTGAGCCACCAAAAGTGGGCTCAGAGGGGTGTCTGGAGCAGCTCTAGGTGGGCTGCTGAGAGAGGTGGGGGGGGACTCTGTGCTGGCCACAGAGAGCAGTGGAAGGGAGGGGAAGGGAGGGGAAGGGAAGAGTCTGTGGGCTCAGTCAGAGCTGCTCCAGACCAGCCACAGAGCATGGCAGGGGGAGGGGGAGTGAGAGTCTACTGGCTCACCTGGAACTGCTCCTGGTGAGCCACAGAGAGTGCCGGGGGGGGGGAGAGACTGCTGGCTCACACAGAGCAGCTTGGGGCAAGCTGTGTGTGTGTGGGGAACAGTCTGCTGGCTCACCCAGGCGAGCCTCTAAGAGTGGATACGGGGGGAGCCTGAGGGAGCAGACAGAGAGAGTAGGGGGGGCAGAAAGAGAAAGAGAGTGATGGGATAGATGGTAGAAAGAGAGTTATGGCGTAGGGGACAGAGAGAGTGACAGACATGGGGGAGAGAGTAAGAGATCAGGTGACAGGACAGAGAAAGAATGACAGGCAGAAAAGTGGGTGGGGGAAAACAAAGGGGGAAAATCCCCCCCTGCAAGTTTCTTGTGGGTCCCCACTTGTGTATGTACTATTTCCCAAGTGTGCCCTCTATCTGCAGATATCTATTCCAAACAGATTTTTCTACAGACCTGGGGGAACTCCTAGGTTTGCAGAAAATCTAAAATGTTACAAAAGTTACAAAAATGTATTGGGGGATTTAAATCCCCCCCCCTAGATAGATCGATGAAAGAATGACGAGAGGGGAAGCAGAAAGAAAGAGAGTGATGGGGTAGGGGAGCAGCAGGAGAGAGTGATGAGGTGTGGAGGCAGGAGGACAGACAACGTAAGTGCACAAGCAGTGCACTTGCCTTTGAAGGTCCTGGCAGTGGTGGCTGCTGCTGTGGCAGTGCCCAGGAGTCCAATGGCTGCTTTGGCGGTTGGGGGGAAGGCTCGGCAGGCCTGGAGCTGCTCTGTGTAAGCTGCTGAGAGCAGAGATGGGTGGTGGTGGAAACCTTGTCAGGCCCTGTCACAGCTTCTCCAGGTGACCCCCTGAGAGTGATGATGGGTGAAAGTCTCAGCTGGGGGACAGAGAAAGAAAAAGAGAGTGCTTGAGTAGGGGGCAGAAAGAGAGTGATGGGGAAGGGTCAGAAAGAGAAATAAATTGATGGGATAGAGGGCAGAAAGAGAGTGTGATGAGGTGGGGATGCAGAGAGAGTGAGTGATGGGGTGGGGGCAGAGAGTGAGAAGCATGGAGGAGACAGTAAGAGAAGGGGTGGCAAAATGGAGAAAGAGTGAGAAGTGGGGGGAAGAGGGAAGGAACAACAATGGGGGGGAATGTTCCCTCCCTACAAGTTTCTTGTAGGTCCCTACTTGTATACTATAATTTTGGAGATCACCTGATAATTCCTCTTTTATTTGAACTCCTTGTCCTGCTATAATGAATTCAAATTATCTGATAATAATACTATGAAAGAAGTAAGGATTCTTTGGAAAATCCCATGGTCCTGAACTGTATAATGACCCCTAGGCCTGAGACAAACCTTAAAATTAAAAATTTGAAATGTGAAAATACTAACTTTACAGTATCATTGCCTTCAATCTGGCTTGAGAGTGTAAAGAAAGTTGCAAAGAAGTTTCAAAGCAAAATATGAATGGCTCTGTCTTAAATAAATATATATTTTTATTATTGTATGCTCATTTGAGAGACTGCAATTGAATTCATAGCTTTGGAGTGGGGGGAATTTATCAAACTCCTGACATTTTTATTTCAGCCAATACTGATCTTTCTGTATTCCTTTTTCTCTCAGAACTTTTTTCATATAATTGAATCTTATTTCTCCTAGAATTCTTCTCTGTTACAAATGTTCCTTATTGTCTCAAAAATCCTCATATTTCTACTTCTCTTACGTAACTGATATAAGCAGTATTATACTGCCTTAACTGTTATCTAGATTTAAGATTGGCCAACAAGAAGTCAAATTACCGCTGTAGCTTTTGGTCTCAATGCATCCCCCTCCCCCCTGCACTTCAGCTATACAATTTACTATAATTCACCACATAATTAAATATGATCATTTTATGAGTTTTCCTTCCCATCCATATCAACACTGTTATCTAGAACATTGTTCTCTGGAAGGATCAGATCTTGCATGTTGTGTGTGACTGGAACTAAAAGGATACAGACATGAAGTGGGAAACACCATAATAGCTTTAAATGTTCTTGTTACAAATCTATAACATTGTCATGTTTGAGATCTATTTTGTAATTAAAGACCCATAACGTTTAATTAGAAACTTCATTTAGCATCAATAGCCACCAATGACTGTTCTTCTCAATATGTCCTCCTTGTCCAAAGCCTGCCCATGAAAGTCATTAGTTTTCATGTGTGGAACACCAAGCAGAGACCAGGCTTTTTGTTGTTCCATCTGTCATAAGGCTTCTGAAAGGTTCCCTGCTGTTCATGGTTTAATTAATTAAATTAAAGACGGAGGTCCTGGGCTTCCCTGCTGTTCATGGTTTAATTAATTAATTAAGGTTCCCTGCTGTTCATGGTTTAATTAATTAAATTAAAGACGGAGGTCCTGGGCTTGAGTCGCGGTGGTCTGGGGTTGGGGCTCCCTCTCCCGACCTTCGATGGGGTGCCTTTGGTGCCAGCGCCGGAGGTTAGGAGTTTGGGAGTGCTCCTGGACTCCTCGTTAACTATGGAGGCCCAGGTGGCAGCCACTGCCAAGTCAGCCTTTTACCATCTGTGGCTGGTGCGGCAGTTGGTTCCCTTCCTCAACCGCAGTGACTTGGCCACGGTGATCCATGTGACGGTCACCTCAAGGCTAGACTACTGCAATGCTGTCTACATGGGGCTGCCTTTGTTGCAAATCCAGAAGCTGCAGCTAGTGCAGAATGCTGCGGCCAGGCTGCTGATGGGTCTTTCTAGTAGGGACCACATCCAGCCTGCGCTGAAAATGCTGCACTGGTTGCCAATAGCGTACCGGATTCACTTCAAAGTGCTGGTTCTTACCTTTAAAGCCCTATATGGTCTGGGTCCAGCTTACCTGAAGGACCGCCTTTCCTCATATGTTCCCCCGCGGGCACTTCGGTCTGGGATGCAACATTTCCTGGCTTTGCCAGGCCCCAAAGAGGCCAGGCTGGCCGCTACCAGGACCAGGGCTTTCTCGGTGGCGGCTCCTACCTGGTGGAACGAGCTCCCGGAGGAGATCCGGGCCCTGCGGGACCTTGTACAAAGCACTTTGAACACTGCTGCTCAAGGAATATACAAGATTCCCTTCCCCAAGGAGATGCTAAAATCCTCCGTGTCAGAAATTCTTCTTTCTCATCCTCCATTTTTGCCATGTTGCCTCAGCTTGTATTGCAGCAACAGTAACCTGAGAAATGGTGGCAGTGAGAGGAGGATTGCTCTCTCAGGCTCAGGTTAAATGCTAAACTGGGGAAGAACTCAGGGCCAGAATTTTCACCTTTAAATTAAGGGAAGCACCACAAGTTGCTGCTGAGGTTCATATTCTGAGCCTAAGAATGACCAATTTTGATGACGTCACAAATTATTTGTATTCAGTTTACCAATTCACTTATTGCCTTGAAGTCAAATGATACAATTCAAATCAGCTAAATTGCTGGAGGCGTGGATAAAAAAGTGCATTTTGTAACTTGTCAGATTTAAAGAATTGTCTATTGCCATCAGCTAAGACAAACAACTTTCCAGTTACCTGGTCCCTTAATCCTCTTTTCCATCTGAATAGCAGAAGATTATGAAATGGTATCCTAAACCAGGTATCCAAGATCTTTGATTAATTTGCCAGCTAGCGAGGTATGCAGATCAGAGGGTGGGGTTTGGCAGGTCCACTTTATAGTGATGCGAAAGAATGAATAATTATCATGCTCAGAAAGTGAGCAAAGTGGTAGAAGAGGACAGATGCACAGAGGGGTTGGCATATAGGACCTAGAGGCAGAGGCAACAGGTTCAAGCAGGCTTTGACAGATGGCACAACAAAAATAGATACAAAAATAAATACATTTCCAGGCTGATCTAGATGTTTATATTCAGTGTTCAGGCCCATCAGTCCTATGGATGCAAATTAGATCTTTCAGGATTAGGAATTCATACTGCGTGACCTCAATAGACAGGGAAATTTTGGAACAGCTTCCTTGGCCCTCTGGTTGGCATCTTTATCTAAGGTAGTCCAAGAGGCAGTTTTCATCATGGCTGGGCTAATACCGTTGCACCAAAATGAAATTAACAGAAATAGTCCTGAAGGAAAGAGACACTAATGAAGAAGGAGATGTAGAGGAAAGGTCACCTTTTTATTCTGCTACCAGTACTAGTCTTACAAATTCCTGGAGTAACAGGGTGTCGGGATTGGAGTCATCACATTTCTGTAAATCATATAAGGTTCCCACTTATTAGAGGATTGAATGTGTGTTTTGGAGTGATGTTATGGGGTTTTGTGGAGAAGGAATTAAAATGTTAGTATGTTTGGATTTTTCATGGTTTATATGGTGATTTGTGCTACTTTTGCATATGTGCTCCTCTGTTAGGGAAGAGTGTTTTTCTGATAATAGTACAATATGTTTGTATATGCAAATAAAGCATTTCGAGTGGAATATGAAGCCTAAATTCCACATAGTTATTAAGAAACAAGACATAGACTCATCCACTTTTGTGGAGGTGGGGAGAATTCCAGTCCTTTCCTCTGTTCCACTGATCGCCTCAATATTCTACCACTTGAACACACATGAAACTGTTTTATACTGAATCAGACCCTTGGTCCATCAGGGGCAGAATTGTCTACTAAGATGGGCAGAAGCTCTCCAGGGTCTTAGGTTTTCACATCACCTCCTACCTGTTCCTTTTAACTGGGATGCCAGAGATTGAACCTCTAACATTCTACATGCAAAACAGAGGCTTCTCCACTAAGCCATGGCTCCTCCCTCACTTCAGTCCCATATGCCATTTGCTTTGCCTGCTGCAATGGGAATGCCCATGAACAGAACGAGAAAGTGCGGAGATGGTTTGGAATAAGGTCACCAAGTTTATTACTGGTCCTGCTCCTATGAATTTAACCAGGTACTAAGGCATGGAACCAGCTGCTAGTACAGGAGAAATCAAGCCCGGGTATTATCTGGATCCAGGAAAGGGAAATATTAACCTGTTTCAGCTATTTCTAGCCTGGTACATAATTCTCATCAGCACCAGTAGAGTAGCATTTATAACATGTAGTGCAATATACCACAGCACAATAAAGGAACAGGTTGGATAAAATGAAAATAAACAATGACAAAAGATGTGATGCTTTAATGTTTGCAGACTTAAAGGTGGACGTAGTTAAAAGTTTTTGGAACATTTGTAGCAGAGTTGCTCTTGGCAATTTGTCAGTGTTTGTATAAACATATTTGTATTCATTTATATTGTTGTTTGACACAGTTGGCTTACAAGAAAATAAGAAGAGTCCCGCTGGATCAGACCAGTGGTCCATCTAGTCCAGCATCCTATCTCACAAAGTGGCCAACCAGTTCCTCTGGAGGGCCAACAACAGGGCAGAGGCTGAGGCCTTCCCCTGATGTTGCCTCCTGGCACTGGGATTTAGACGCTTACTGCTTCTGAACGTGGAGATTCTCTTTAGTCACCATGGCTAGTAGTCACTGATAAACCTCTCCTCCATGAATGTCTAATCTCCTTTTAATGGTGTCTATGCCTGTGACCATCACTACATTCTCTGACAGCAGGTTCCACATTTTAGTAATTCACTGTGTAAAGAAGTACTTCCTTTTGTCCATCCTGACTCTCCTGCCCATCAGCTTCATAGATGCCATCAAGTTCTAATGTTTTGGGATAAAAATTTCCCTTTGTCAACTCTCTCCACGTCATGCATAATTTTATAAACCTCTATCATGTCACCCCTTAGTCATATCTTTTCCATACTGAAAAGTCTTAGACTCTTCAGCCTTTCATCACAGGGAAGATGCTCTAACTCCCTAATTATTTTGGTTGCCCTCTTCTGTACTTTTTCCACATCTGCTATATCCTTTTTGAGATACGGTGACCAGAACTGTACACAGTATTCCAAATGACGCTGCACCGTAGATTTATAGAGGGGCATTATAACATTGGTTATTTTATTTTCAGTCCCTTTCCTAAGAATCCACAACATAAGAGCTTGCCTTTTTCACTGCTGCAGCATATTGGGTTGACACTTTCAATGAGCTATCTACTATGACCCCAAGATCTTTCCCCCTCTCAATCTCAGCAAGTTCAGACCCCATTAACCTATACTGGAAGTTGGGATTTTTTGTTCCAATGTTTATCACCTTACATTTACCAGCACTGAACTTCATTTGCCACATGGTCGCCCACTCACCCAATTTGTGGAGATTTTCCTGGAGTTATTCACAGTGATCCTTGTTTTCCACCATCCTGAATGATTTTGTTACATCTGCAAACGTCTATATTACTCCCCCTTCTATACTACTTCTATACTACTCCCCCTTAGTTCTTCTATACTTCTTAGGGCTTCTAAATTACTCCCCCTTAGTTCTGGGGCCCTGACCTGGACAGCCCAGGCTAGCCCGATCTCGTCAGATCTCAGAATCTAAGCAGGGTCAGCCTTGGCTAGTATTTGGATGAGTGACCTCCAAGGAATACCAGGGGCATGGCACAGAGGCAGGCAATGGCAAACCACCTCTGAAATATCTCTTGCCTTAAAAACATCTAGCTCACCACCTAGTGGTGCATAAATGATAAAAGAATTAGAGCTTCTGACTGCTAGACAATCTTAGGATCTCCTTGCTATGCTACACACAAGGCCATACAAGAATTATTATCATGTATTACCCCTAGTTTTGGAACACATTAAATAGTACTGCCCTGTCCCAGTCGTGACTGGGAGCTCACGGGCCCAGCGGGAGATGGCGGGAACCCACTCACTGGCCAGATAACCGTACTCACCCAAAGGACAGGGGGGAGAGGTGGTGAGCCAGGAGAAGGGCCGAGTGCACGGGAGGCAGCCACGAAAGAGACTGGGGATGGCGTCGGCGTCGGAGGCAGGGACGAGGAGGCCCCGAGGGAGCGGTGGATGATGCCGAATCAGGGCGCAGCTTGAGGGCGGGCCCAAATCGCCCCACACTCTGTGACGAGGAGGCCGACTGCAGGGGTCAAGCGGAACGGAGGACAGATGGCAGTGGCAGATGCGGAGTGGAGGGCGCACCAAGGCTGGACGGCAAGGCCAGGCGGAGGGGTGGAGTCACCAGCCTCGGCATCAAACCCTTTACCGGGGGGAGGAGCCGGAGAGGGGAGGGAGCAGGAGGCTGAGGGGGTAATAAAAGCGGGAGTTGAGTTGGCCGATGAGGAGGAACTGGGCTGGCTACAGCTGTGAAAGAGACAGAGAGACGGGAAACGGAGGGGAGAGAGAGAAACCGGGAGTCGGACGGGGAACCAGTGGATGCCAGACTACAAAAGGGGGTAAGAGGGTGACGCAACCCTCTGCACACCCTGGTATCTGAGGCCACAGCTCTCTGGTGAAAGGACCCTCCTCGGCTTAAGCTCTTCCTCCCTACAGTTCCCCCCCCTTTTTCTCCGGTCATACAGGGATGTCCTACCATAGGTAACTCTTTGGCTATGCGTCCCTCGTTGCCGGGACAGCACGGCGACTGGCGGCTCACCCTCACAGGAGTGGCGTGGGCGTGACATGCCCCTAATACCAATCCTTGTGGGATCCCTCTGCTTACTTCGCTCCATTGTGAGATCTGTCCATTTATTCCTGCTCTTTGCTTCCTGTCATTTAACCAATTTTTAATCCATAAGAGAACCCATCCTCTTATGCCATGACTACTACATTTACTCAGGAGACCTTGGTGAGGTACCTTGTCAAAAGCCTTTTGAAAGTCCAGGTATATAATATCTACCAGGCCACTGTTGTCTACATGCTTGTTCACTTTCTGAAAAAAGTCTAAAAGTTTGGAGAGGCAAGACTTTCCTTTTCAAAAGCCATGCTGATTTTCCCACAGCAGGTCCCCCCCCCTCTGCGTGCCTAATAATTTTACCTTTGATTACAGTTTCCACTAATTTGCCTGATACAGACATTAGGCTGACTGGCCTACAATTTCCTGGTTCTCCTCTAGACCCCTTTTAAGAAATTGGTGTAACATTTCTTCATTTACATGAACAATTGCATAACAGAATCTGACTTGCCACATAGTACCATTAAGTAATACAGTGCAATGCATGAGTCTTGATTAAAACCCAGGCCCCTCATGGGTCTCTCAGGCATCCAAAATAAAATGCAAGCTGTTCCATCAGTATAGCATATACTAAAAATGGCACTTTAACCCTCCAGAAAATTTGAGAAGTGCGCTCCTTAAAAATCTTTAAAATAATACAAAACATTTGTTGTTTGTTGTAATTCCTTTCATTTGTTTGCTTGCTTATATTGCAACTAAAATTTTATTTGACCTTTGTAATTTCACATTTGCAGCTGATAAACTTTTATAGTTGTTGTTATTTTTTTCGATCTCTGCAGTTTAATGCTGAACATGAAAGATGTGATGAAAGTAATATCTGAACGATCTGGCCAGAGGGCTTGTGCCCTCAAATGATAGAAGGACCCCACAAGAGCCACTGCCAGTTTTCTTCCTGCATCCGATCCCTAGGAAGGATTTTTCTGGCCCAGGGCTCAGCCTAACAGCTCCTCCCTGTGCCAGACAGGCTTATGAGCTAGCATTGCTGCAGAATGTCAAAGTGACATTCATAACAGAATTCATAATAAACAAATAAATAAGCTGACCCCCCCCCCTCGAAAGTATACTGGAAGAATCAATTTACTGGAAGTGACCCAGGCTGTGGCTCCTGGGAAGAACTACAGAAAAGAAGGTTCTCTAAAGCTATAATTTTTAGGATTGTATAATTCAGAGCATAATTGTAAACAGCAAAACAAAGTTCACATCTCACATGAATGTAAAATAATGGCTGCATGCCTGTAGCTGGTTAACCATAGCACTGGGAAGACACTGTCGCCCTTTCTGTCCCACAGCATGAGAAGTATGTCAAAAATGCTGGCAGCAGCTTGCCTGCTTTATTTCCAGCCCCACTCCTCTTGAAACAGGATGCTCTTGAGCCCTCTGACTTCAGTCATTTTCCCCCCAATCTGAGCCTGCATATGAAGCCATAAAACAAATGTCCTGAAGTTGCCGACCTTTCTGCATATCCCCTCCCAACCCACAGATTACTGCTTTGCATGTTCTATTTTTCTTCCAGGTGTCCGCACCTGTGAACATCTCTCACATCCCCCAAATTATATGCAAATTAGCTGTTAGAGTTTAAAATAAGATTGCCAATAGGAGTGTGCAAAAAAAAACAAAACCCAGTATTTTTTGGGTCCGGGTATATTGAAACCCAAAATATTGGTATCTCCTTATATCCCCAAATCACCAAAACAGTATGATATTCCAATTCAGGAAATATTCGGGAAACCCGAATAGGGACCTTGTGCAATTCGGCAGGGCCTGTAAGGCAGAGATGTTCCGCCAGGCTTTTGGTTGAGGACAGCAACGGTTGGTTGACTGACACCCTTTCCCTTTCTCACTCCTCTCTCACTATGGTTTGTTTAAGTTCCCCTCTCCCCTCCCACCAAATAGACAGGCAGTACAGAATGGAAACAGAAAATTGTAAATTACCATCTGGGATCTTTTACTCTGGTTTTACTTCTTATTAATTGTATCTGAATTTTAAAATTTGTACTTTGTTTTATGGCATTTTGCCATTTCTGTTCATTGCCCAGAGCCCAGCATTAAATCAATAACAAGTTGATTTAATCATCATTATCATCATCATTCCATAGGGATTAATGGAGTATTGATCCAGGGGTATTTAAGGCTCTGGGGAAGCTGTTTTTTGAGGAAGAGGCACCAAATTTGCTGCACAGCTGCTGGTGCTTCTCCTAAACAAAACCCCAAGTTTTAAAAAGATGGAACCAGGGGGTTCAATTCTGTGGGCTCCCAAAGAAGGTGCCCCCATCCTCCATTGCTTTTGAGGGTGGAAAGGTATTTAAAGAGATCATGATCTCTTTAACTGCCTTCTGAGTTCACTCGCGGAGTCATGCCACCCTCTTTAAAAGCCTTCTCCAAGCCATGCTGCAGTGGTGGCACAGATTGGTGAGTGATCTCAGAAAGCTGTGCCATGGCCACTGCTGCAGCACAACTTGGTGAGTGAACTCAGAAGGCATTTAAAAAGACTATGGTCTCCTTGAATATCTTCTCCAAACTGCACCTGAATAAGCGTACCGAAACTGCCATAGCGTACAAGCTGCCCATAGTGTACTGAATTTGATTCAAGGTGCTGGTTCTTACCTTTAAAGCCCTTTATGGTCAGGGGCCTACATACCTGAGGGACCATCTTTCCCCACATGTTCCCCAGGGAGCACTATGATCAGGGTCCCAAAATCACTTGGCCTTTCTGGACCCCAGAGAAGCCAGGCTGGCTTTGACAAAGGCCAGGGCCTTATCAGTGGTGGTTCTATACTGGTGGAACAAGCTCACAGAAGACATCTGGGCCCTGCGGGCCCTTTTATAGTTCTACAGGGCCTGTAAGACGGAGCTCTTCCACCAGGCCTTTGACTAGTGAGCTGCACTTAATATATCGAGGCCCTGGCTCCAATACTAATACCACCATCAACAGCCTGTACTCCACCAATAATTTATTTATTTATTATTTGCATTTATATCCCGCCCATCCCACAGGTGGGCTTAGGGTGGGTAACATCATTGAAATAAATACAATTTCAGTTTAAAACATTAAACATTAAAACACAATGTAACATTATAACAATTAAAACAATGGGTACAGCTTGAAAGAGTATAAGTTGGCTACAAAGTTCTGGCCTGATGGTACAATGAGTTAAAGGCCAGTTGTCGGTGGTCAAAAAGTGACAGTGACGGACAGGTGACAGCAACCTCAGGGAGGCCATAGATGGGCACCTGCTGCCTCAACCAAAGGCCTGGTGGAACAGCTCCATCTTGCAGGCCCTGCGGAACTGAAGAAGATCCTGCAGGGCCCTGGTCTCAATAGGGAGCATGTTCCACCAGGCTGGGAACAGGATGGAGAAAGCCCTGGCCCTGACTGAGGCAAGACAGGCATCCTTCAGGCCAGGGACCACCAGGAGGTTTGATCTTTTGAGTGTAACGCTCTTCAAGGCATATCTGGGAAGAGGCGGTCCCTTAGATATATTGGTCCCAATATGACCCAGAGTGAGATGCCAGCCGACTGTACCCTTATGCTGATGCTACTAACACCTCACCATTGCTATATGATCTGCATTAGCACTTTATGTAGTGTTTTTACATTTATATTTATATTTTATCTAATTCTCTGTTTTATTTGTTCAATAAAATTCTACGTAAGCTGCCCTGAGCCTGCTTCAGCAGGGAGGGCGGGATATATTAAATAAATGAATAAATAAATAATAAATAAAAAAAGGTGAATAATATCTGCTTTTATTTGGGCTCCACTATATTGGTAGCTGAATCAGATTCTCTACTCTAATTTGGCTTTCAACCCCCCCAAAAATACAGGTAAGGTATTTTGGGGTTTTTTTTCCAGATAAACCAAATGCACACCTCTAGTTGCCAATTATCTTTGTGACAAAGCCCTTTTCATCTGGACAACTGACATAAACATGACAGAAGCAGTTTTCTTGGCTTTAAGAACATCAGTTCAGATATAACACTAATGAACAAATATAACACTAATGAACAAATATAACACTCGGACCCAATAAATGTTGTTTATCTTGACTTCCAGAAAGCTTTTGATAAAGTTTCTCATCAAAGGCCCCTAAGTAAGCTCAATAGTCATGGGATAAAAGGACCATTTGTGGACCAAAAACTGGCTGATTAATAGGAAATGGAGACTGAGTATAAATGGACAATTTTCTCAGTGGAGGGTGGTAAGCAGTGGGGTACCGCAGGGATCAGTACTCGGTCCGATGCTTTTTAACTTGTTTATTAATGATTTGGAGTTGGGAGTAAGCAGTGAAGTGGCAGGGTGGTGAGAACCAGGGAGGATTGTGAGGCACTCCAAAGGGATCTGTTGAGGATGGGTGAGTGGGCATCAACGTGGCAGATGGGGTTCAGTGTGGCTAACTGCAAAGTGATGCACATTGGGGCAAAAAAATCCTAACTATAAATACACGTTGATGGGGTCTGAACTGGCAGAGACTGACCAAGAGAGAGATCTTGGAGTCATGGTAGATAACTCACTGAAAATGTCAAGACAGTGTATGACTGCAATAAAAAAAGGCCAATGCTATGCTGGGGATTATTAGGAAGGGAATTGAAAACAAATCAGCCAGTATCATAATGCCCCTGTATAAATCGATAGTACGTCCTCATTTGGAGTCCTGTGTACAGTTCTGGTCACCACACCTCAAAAAGTGCAGAAAAGGGCAACTCGAATGATAAAAGGGTTGGAACACTTTCCGTATGAAGAAAGGTTAAAGCACTTGGGGCTCTTTAGCTTGGAGAAATGGCAGCTGAGGGGTGACATGATTGAGGTTTATAAGATTATTCATGGGATAGAACTACTTTTCTCCCTTTCTCACAATACAAGAACTCGTGGGCACTCCATGAAATTGCTGAGCGGTCGGGTTAGAACAGATAAAAGGAAGTACTTCTTGACCCAAAGAGTGATTAACACATGGAATTCACTGCCACAGGAGGTGGTGGTGGCTACAAGCATGGACAGCTTCAAGAGGGAACTAGATAGACATATGGAGCAGAGGTCCATCCGTGGCTATTAGCCACAAGGTATAGATAGGAACTCACAGGCTGGGGCAGGTGATGCACTGTATTCTTGGTGCTTGGGGGGGGGGGCAACAGTGGGAAGGCTTCTAGTGTCCTGGCCCCACTGATGGACCTCCTGATGGCACCTGGTATTTATGGCCATTGTGTGACAGAGTGTTGGACTAAATGGGTCATTGGTCTGATCCAACATTGGCTTCTCTTATGTTCTTATCAGTTGGTTCCCTTATAACACCAGGCCCTGTGTGCATGCACACTCGCCTCCCACCTTCCATCATACTGTGTAATTTAATTAGTTTCTTTGGTTTATTATCACTGCTGTGACCTTCAAACCTGCAAATTATGGCTTCTGCTTCTCTTCCAAACTGGGAATGTTTAGGGAGCAAGCACCAATCAGATGTGAAAAACAAACTATGGTTTGCACTATAGTGAAAGTTACAAATGGTTCTGACCATGTAAAGAGAGGAAAAGACAATTCTGGAACACAGGACTCATTCCTGCAATGTCACTCCGTGGGTTGGCATTACACGTGAATTGAGACAATTGTCATTAGTTGAAATTCTGGTTGTCAGCAAAAAAAAAAAAACCTTACAAAGTTAGAGATGTCTCATACAAAATATTTTTAATCACATCTTTCATCTCAGGTATAAAATCTAAGGAAAGAATTCACAGGTGCTGTGTCAGACATAAAGTCTGCACAGCATTTTTTTGTGCTTTCCCAGTTTCTCCTTAAAATCACATTTAAACAGGATAGAATCAACTTTTGATTACAGGTCTTTTAAAGGAGCAGATTAAAAAGCACTTTTGAATAACCCATATCTGACACAGTAGACATATCTCTTTATTGACATGGTTACAAAATACCTAATACGATTCTAAGAGCAGAGTTACTTATTACAAACAAATATTCTATTATTTGTTTGTTTTTTTAATCCCACACATCCTCCAAGGAACTCAAGGAAGCTTATATCATTCTCCTCTCCTCCAGCAGAAAAGAGTAAAAGTCCAGTAGAACCTTAAAGACTAACAAAATTTGTGGCACTTTCGTAAGTCACTGTTTACTTCTTCAGATAAAGTGAGCAGTCAGTACAGTGTTGGCCTGGGGTATCTGAATGTAGTTTTGAGCTGCACCTTTTCCTCAGTGTTGAGAAAATGTGGAGCAAATGCCAGATGCAGAACCAACCACTGAGGAAAAGGTGCAGCTCAAAACCACATTAGTGACTGCAAAGTCACCCCTGAATGGCCATAAAATGGCCATAAATCTATGCAGAAGGTACAATAAAACCTGATGATCAAAGAAAGTGAAAGCAGCATGCAATGCAGAGGATACCATAAAATCTGATGATCAAAGGACATGAAAGCAGCATGCAATGCAGAGGGAAATTTCTGTTCCAACATGGGTTTGCTAAAACAACAGAGGGAAAAGCCAATGCAGAATTGCCCACAGAGTCCAAGTCAGAACAGATGAGAGAGATTTTATCTGCAAAGTTCTGAGTAAAATAGTCACAGCAGGCCATCGAACAGTCCACCTCCTCCTGCAGGCCATATTCCAACAGGCCTCTGACCACTTTGAACAGCTCTTCCAGCCTACACTGTGCATAGGCAATGTTGATGGGAAAGTGTTATTTATTTGCCATTATCACTGCCATGGAGTATGCTTTAAATTAGCTTTTGCCTGTGTCCTATTGAATTCAGCCTGAGTCACTTTACTGTCACTCAAACCATTACCCTTCTCTTTTCATTGCCTGAAGTTCCTTTAGATTGCAGTTTTCCCTTGGAAGGGGAGCTCTAGGACCAGCTCACATACTGACTCAGCTTAACACAATGAACAGAAAACAAGGGATGATATGTTTAAATTTGTGGACATATATAAATGGCTGGATTTGTGGTAAGGACTTGAGCTTCTCGGTGCATTCACAACACTGTACAGTAGGGGGTGAGGTCCATTTATCTTCTGAGTGTCTCTGAAAATCTGACAGTTGCCCTGACAGTCATCCACTGCTCTTACTGAGAAATAAAGAATTCTTCCACAACCCCTTCAGGAACCTGTAATACTCATCCAGGATTCTTGTCCCCTGGGGGTGGAGGTGGGGAGCACGCTTGAGAGAGGCTTGTGTTGATTAATATTCAAGGAGTGATAGATTATGACTTGATGACTCTAGAATATTTTTTGTTTCTTTCTTTGATGGCAGGAGGAGGGAAAGCAAGAAACAAAAGACTAAGGAAAGGGGGAAGGGGTGGGGGAGAGGTGTGTTTTGAAATCTGCTTCCTTTTGGCCACGCTTGAACTTCCAAGCATCTGCATTTGACTGACATTCTTAGGAAATGGGGGAGAAACTCCATGCTGAGCCAACTTTCTGCCTGGCTCAGAAAGGAGGAGGCATCTGGCACTAAGGAGCTGAAATAGATGCCTTTAATGTGTCTGTCACTCTGCACTGCAGAGGTGGAGGAGACTGCTGGAGTGCTCCATTCTGGAGAGCTTCCAGGAGCCTTCAGCTCTCTTAGGGCTTAGGTTACCACCTGGGCATTTAATATTAAAAATGTGCTTTATTTGAATTGCATAAAAGAAAGCAACAGAGGGCTCTAGTAATCAGGCGAAAAAGCAGCACACAGATTGTTCTCAAAGCTGGCCTTGCCATTCTCTAGCACCAGGTCTTGATTGCCAGCAATTGGGAGATAGAAAGAGGGGGTGAATATCTGTGGCATGTTACGGACATTCACAGTCTTCCATATATATTCACAATCAGAGAGAGAGAGAGAGAGAGAGAGAGAGAGAGAGAGAGAGAGAACACAAGTTGGTATATAGACCCTGTGAATTATGATGGAAAGCCTCTCTGCATGCCACACAGCTGCCTCTCGGTACTGCAACCTGAGGGCTTTGGCACATGTGTAGGACATATGACATTGCTATGTATAGTGGAGAACGCCGCTTAAAAATGGAAAATAACTGCTGTGATAAATGAAGCCCCCTGGCTGGGACCAAATTAATCAGATGGAAAGAACAGAGCCCCGTAATCCAGCACTAATTAAAGATGCAAGTCTTGAGAAATCATTTACACAGAACAAGGCTTCCTACTGATAGATTTGCTGGAAGTGATTCTCAGAACTGTAGAATTCCATATTCCTACATTGCCCCAGAGAATGTTTGGATTACAAATTAGATTCTAAACTCACTGGGGCAGGAACTCCCCTTTTACTTATATCAGTCAGCCACATACAATAATGGTGTCATAATTACAACAACAATGACTAATAAGATGGAGCCACATCTGACAGGGTTGGTTCAAGTAAAGGTGGCTATGGAGCTTTTTGGACTGGCAGAACTGACCAAGAAATGCACAAAAAAGCAGGGTGGTGGCTTTTTAGGCTAATGATGGAGTTCTTTGACAAGGCAGTTTTCTTTCATTTTTATGAAAAGCATCAGACATTCTTCTTGCACTCAGACACTTATACAGGGCCAAGGCATTGTCTTTTCCAGACAGGGTGGACCATTGTTAATGCACTCTCTGGGGATTACATGGTGGAAACATACCATTAGACAATGTCATTTGCCAAGATCCTTAGAATGACAATGCTGAGCTTTATTTGGTTTCCAGGCATATTGTATTTGTTTTAGTGGGTTATGTTGTCTCAACAGTTCATCTCAGTACTTCAGGTCAATAAAGCATTCAGTACATGAACAGAGATGCTCTCAAGTCAAAATGCTTGGTTTCCACTCTCTCTGCCCTTTCCTGGTCCAACTCTGTTACGGCCTACAATTAGTATGGAAAGAAAATGAACTGCATTAATCTGGGAGGATCCAACATCTGCTGATATTTATTTGTTCGGAGGCTATTTTTTTAAAGAAAAGCAGTTGGTAGACTTGGTGATTCACTGGAGAGTAGTTCCAAGCTCTTGAATTCTGTTTGCCCTCCTCTGAGAGCCAAATCATAAAACAATTTGACACATTTTGAATGTGGATTCGGTGGACCCACGCAACAATCATGCTTTAGCATTTGATTGAGTGGATCCATGCAAAGATCATGCTTTAGCATTCCAGCTCTATCCACATTTTATCGTCCAACACAACAGCGTTGTAATGACCTAGTAAACATAGGTTGTCTTATATGTTGGAGACATTCTGAATCAATCATATCACCACACGCATAATGTGCATTTTCATTGTGTGAACAGGGCATGATTATTAAGAGCACTTTAATCTCCATTATATTGTAACAGAGATTGAACCTGGAATCTTCTGCATGCCAAACAGAAGTTCTACCACTGAGCTACAGTCCTTCTTACTTCACATGTTTTATAGCATATGATCAATTCATGTGGCACATTGATAAGGATTCTTGGGGCATGAGCCAACTAGCTTTTCAGAGGGTGGAAAATGGAGGAGAGGGTAACTTTTGGCCATCAAAAAGCTAAGCTGTGGATAATATAGGGTTGCCAAATCTTCTTCCCCCCGCGGTGGGGGAGCGTCGCCGCGGTCCGGGAGTCGGGCGGACGTGCACGCGCGCGCCGGCAGCACATCACCGGAAGTGACGGGCGACGTGCTGACGTTGGGGGCGTGGCTGAGCTCGTCGGAGGGGAAAACCTTATGGTTTTCCCCTCCGACGAGCTCAGCCACGCCCCCAACGTTGGCAACGTGGCTGCGTCACCTCTGGTGACGCAGCTTGGGGGGCGGGGTTCCCCCCGGGCTGGAATTCCCCTGCGTCGGAAATCGGGCCGCGGAAGCGGGGGGTTCCCCGCCCCCCGGCCCGATTTGGCAACCCTAGGATAATGGCACCTTCAAGACATAAGGCATCTGCAACAAGTGTTGTACTAAGGAGATGAACTACCTGAAGTGAAGTTTAAAAAAAAAAAAAGTGGGCTGGATCCAGCCCTTCATTGTCACCATAATCTCATATGAATCAAAAACTCATTCAGTCTTCACCTTGCCATTGTGAATTGCAGAAGAAGATTGGTGTTTGGCAAGATGTCATTAAGACAAGCAAGTAGACCATTACTGATATTCATACTGAGATACCCCATTGTTCATTAAATACATTTTGAAAACTGCTGTGATAGACCTCTATAATTTCCATTCACCAAGGGGAAGTAACTTGGAGACATGGTGACTTGCCCAAGGCTGTTTCGCTCAGGCTTGATAGTTTTGTAGAAGACCAGATCTCTCATGTTCCAAGCCATCATTTCCCATTAGGCCACACTGGTTTTTGATGGAAGCTGAGGCCTAACAAGAAACGGGTCCCTAACTTAAACAAGCAAAGGGAACTTTGCAGTCCTATTTGTAAGAGTCACAAGCTGGAAGCCTGCCCCCACGAATAATTGTTCGGCCTTCTGGTTAAAAGCAGGCTATGTTGTGCTTATTTATTGCATAAATCCTGTCTCCAGTTTTCCTCTATAACATAGACAGAAATGTAAGAGAGGCCCATGAGGCCACAGCTTTCCATGTTTCAACTTTTTCCACCCAGTGAAATCCTGCTCTGATTGTTGAGAGATGATAAGCTTACACATGTCCAGATGAAGAACCTACAATGACAGATAATACCCATAAAGCCCAGAGTTGCTCTGAGGAACAGAAGGTGATTTATCCCTCTCTGGACAGCTCAGCTGCATGGAGCAAAGAGCAGAAATCCTACGGGAGCTGTGGGGCACACATCAAAACCCTGTGTCACAGTGTGCACCACACCCAGCGCAGCAGTTCAAAGACATCACGTGCAGGGTCTGAAGACTTATGGTGATGCCAAGCTAATAAGCTAACGAAGCAATAAATTACTCAAAAGCCATCATTACATGCTGTCTTTCCCCCCAGAGTTGGTGTGCATAGCCTCTCGTTGCGAACAAACATTTCTAACACCCAATTACTCATACTTAACTCCCTAAAATGGAACCCAAGGCAGCTCCAGCAAACCATTCATCTTTGTGGAAGAGAAATCTTTTCAAGTCCCTGATCCACAGCCATTCTGTTTATTGTTAAGATGAGCACATGGGTTACATGAACTGTTCTTATTTATCTTCAACATTTGCCTTTTAGGTCTTTTTTTTCCTTTGCTTGGTTTGGCTGGCATTTCCCAGTTCTGTCTTTACCAAATTATTCCTATTTATATCTTCACAATCTCTGTACTCAAGCCTCCAGAGGCAAAATGGTAGAAGAGCGGCCTGGGCAGCTCCCTCCAAAGCTTGTTACTCTCACTTACTACTTCACATGAGACTGAAAATGAAATGATTGCGAGATGAATTTCCAAATAGAAATATGAGCAAATTGTGCCCTGGAAAGGAGGAAACAAAGCATAAAATGGCTGGAGTTATCAAAGTGGAAATAAATGTTTCATGGAAGCAAGCAGTTCATGTGAGAATGACCTATTAGAGAGGAATTATGTGTTATCTCTTGGGGTGTCCACACAGTGGCTGAAGGTTCAGTAAGGGAGACGGTGCATGAAATGTCACATGTGTACATTGTTCTGCTTCACCACCATCAAACCATTCCTCAATCTCTGAGAGGCAATGGCAGGTGGGGTGGGGAAAGAAACATAACAATCTTCCTGCCTTGCCCTTTATCTGTTGTTGTTGGAGTGGAAGTGAGCTCTACACCCATTGACTTGCCTTAAACTTGGGGAAGAGTTAAATAATTTTTGCTAGGGGACAGTTTCCCCCAAGACAGAGGTGATCATCTAGGCAGCCATCCTAGCAGTACTCTCCAGAATTAGAAGAAATGTGAAGGGGACCCCATAGTGTTCAGAGTGGAATTATCTGGCAAGAAAGACAGAGGAAGTGATACATGTCAATCACCTCTGAGGACAACTTCATTCCTTGGCATTCAGTCTCTGATTAAAGGAAGTAGAATGTTGAAGGAAGAAAAGGTGACAAAGGAGAAAGGAAGAGCTTTAATTATACTTCTTAGAATAGCATAAACCTATCTAGTGTGATAATAAGCAGTACTGATACTTAAAACTGATAGCCTTGAAGTTATCTTTCACATATATTATCATATAGTCCTGTAAGAGAAGTAAATATTAGTCTTGAAGATGACACATGTTCCCGATTTTGAGGCTAAGTGAAAAGGGACTTGCCTAGGGTGCTTTAGTGTGTAAGCAGTAGAAGTCCAGAGATGGATAAAGAATTCTTAGAAGAGAAAAGAAAAATCTAAAAACAAGGTAGGTTACTTAATCAGCTGAAAGGCTGGTTCTATTCTAAAGAAGTATAATAAAATCACAGATGCCAGACCCAAAGGCCACTGTCATACACAGTCATTGAAGTTGAGATTTCTGAAATTACAGTTCATTAATCACGGTGGAGCACAGTGAGACACATGACTGAACCAACTGCAACATCTCGTTACTTAACTCTCCATGTAGAATGAAGATCCTTATTTAACACCCCATGATAAATGTAAACCTTCACACTTTGTCCCCTCCCCTAGCATGACTTTAGTTGTAAAGATGTGCCTTTAACAATCTGCACAAAGTATGTTGAATCAAAAGCTAAAAATGAAAGAAGAAAAAGAGGACTTTGTATACTGATTCATAAAATAGGGATTGCACCTATTGTAACTTTGTTCCTTGACTTTGGGATCTATAGGAACATAAGGCTAAGCTGTAAGGCTGGCATCCATATTATTACATTGACACTCCTGTACATATATCACATATATATAGTGGTTTGGGGAGTTTTACTTGTCACTAGCCATAACTCAAGCTTTTATTGTAATCATGACCATATGGTTAATGGGACTTAATAAACCACTGTTGACCTGGGCTCAGCATCACAAATCTCCATCTCTCTTCCTCTCCCCTTTCCTGGCTTATCACTACATGATCTACAGAGCAACTCCAATTTAATGATGTCACATGGCTGGTACATCACATTTTCATTGGCCAGTCACTAATTTAACTGAGAAGCAATAAAGTTCCACTCAGTCAGAGGTGATGCATTTGGGCTGCGTGGTGCATAAAATGCCCTAGTGTAAACCAGGAAATACAAAGATGGCAGCACTTCAAATACTTCCAAGAAACTTGTTCCATTGCCACACATGAAACTAAAATCCAGTTACATTTTTCTGTTTGGGATTGGATGAAAGATTCTCATTGCTATGATTAGTTAATTTTATACCAAACAGATTTTTTAAAAGGGATTCAAAATTTAATATTGGGAGGCCATTCAGTCAGTAGAATGGGTATATATAAGAAATGAATTCCATGTCTTTTCCAAAGATGTCTGTAATATTGTCCCCATTCCTACAGTGCAAGCCTAAGCAGAGTTACGTTCTTCTAATTCCAGTGAAGTTAATTGAGGTAAGGGGACATTTTTTGAGATAGGCTGAGTTGGAATAAAACCTTTTTTGCAACTGTGTTAATTTGCTTCTCCTTCAGTGGGGGAAGGCATCCAGACTGGTTAGGTCACGCCCCTTCTCGCTTCAGGCAGGGCTATGCAAATTTGTGTGTATGCATACTTGGTTAGAGCAAGGGCACCCTTCCAGTTTCGATAGCCCTGTCGCTTCTGGAGATCGTTAGAGCCTAGCTCCGCTCACCAGATCAGCAGCTGCTATCTATTCAGCATATCTAAAGACTGAGGCCCTTTGCGGTGCAAACAGCATGGATTCCAAGGCGTCAAAGAAGGCTCCAGGCTCAGGAGCTGTAAACAAAAGGGAACAAAGCTTGAGCAGACCTTGCCTGTCTGAGGCCTCGGACAGAGGGGAGGGAGCAACACAGACTGCCGGGGCACAAATGAAAGAGGACCGGGCAGGGGCTCACGAGGTCTCAGGAAGCCACACAGCCAGCGCAGCAATTCCCGGGTCTGGGACGGCCCAAACAGCCCAGAGGCCTCCAGGAGACCAAAAATGGCTGAGAGGCATGAAACTGGGGTGCACACGAGCCGTGGTGAACAAAGCGCTGCCATGGGTGTTCTTGCTGTGGTGGGTGGTGAGTCCGGGAACGTTTTCAGAGCCCCCAGCCCACTAGTCAACCCCCCATCAGGAGCAGATCCCAGGCTGGCCGGCTACAACATCTATGGGGCCCCGTTCTTACCCTCCCCTCTCTAGATGATGAGTGCACCTGCAGCAACAGGCAAAACATGGCTACCACTGCCACATTTCCCCCCACGCTTTATGGACAGCCCCCTAGCGACTGGCCAGTTAATAGCTGGAGGGCGGCCTGGTTCCTTCAATCAATTCCTGCCATCATTATCTCCATGCCAAGCCAGATACTCAGGCAGCCTGAGGAGGAATGGGAGCCTACTGATCTGAGGTCTGGGGACCGGGAGCATTCTTCCAGCAAGAGGTCTATGGATCCCCGCAGCAAGGAAAGGCATAGGACCTCCAGCCTTTCTGTCTCTGCATCTACACTCCTCCTCCTCCTCCTCTTCTTCTTCTTCAGAATGAAAGTTTTCTAAGAAAAGGGGACAAAAAAGGCGAGTTAGGAGAGAGAGATCCAGGAGCAGGAGATCCTTAACTCCCCCACCCTCCACAAAAAGGCCCAAGCTGAGCCATAAGATGAAGCATACCCAGCACAGGCTAGTTTCAGATGAGGAAGACAGCCATTCTGTTGTTTCAGCCATTCACTTTGACAAGAAGGAGGGTGAATGGTCTGGTGGGGACTCAGACTCCAGCCAGGGTTCTACTCGGTTATTTCAACCTGAGCACTATCAGAGATTACTCAAGAAGGTAGTCTCCACCCTCAACTACTCAAATGACGCAGGAGAACAAGACACTTCAGAGGCAACAGATAGCCTGGATGCAAGAGGTTTCAAAAAACCCAGCAAAAAATGGACTGGCTGCCCCTTTCCAAAGCATTTCCAGGAAGTGATCAAGTCAGAATGGGCTCTTCCTGGGACTGGCTCTACCCTGAATACTATAGCAAAGAAGTTCTATGGTCTGCCACATGAGACTATGGAAGACTTGAAGGTGCCACATGAGACTATGGAAGACTTAAAGGTGCCATTGGTGGATGCACCAGTGGTGGCCCTACATTCTGGGGCTGTTTTATCCAAGGACGGGGACAACGTCCTTAAAGATACAGTGGACAGAAAAAATGAGGCTGTGCTCAAAAAAGCCCATGAGGCAGCCTCCTTGGCAATAAGAGCTTCTCCTGTCCTCTCTAATTTTACACATGCTATAGTCATCTGGGCAGATGATCTTCTTCAACAACAGGATACAAGATTGGAGAAGGTGTTTCTTCCTCAGGAAAAACAAAACGTCATCAGATCCCTGATAACAGTTGGGTACCACAGGGATCAGTACTCGGTCCGATGCTTTTTTACTTGTTTATTAATGATTTGGAGTTGGGAGTAAGCAGTGAAGTGGCTAAATTTGCAGTTGACATGAAGTTGTTCAGGGTGGTGAGAACCAGGGAGGATAGTGAGACACTCCAAAGGGATCTGTCGAGGATGGATGAGTGGGCATCAACGTGGCAAATGGGGTTCAGTGTGGCCAAGTGCAAAGTGATGCACATTGGGGCAAAAAATCCTAACTATAAATACACGTTGATGGGGTCTGAACTGGCAGAGACTGACCAAGAGAGAGATCTTGGAGTCGTAGTAGATAACTCAATGAAAATGTCGAGACAGTGTGTGACTGCAATAAAAAAGGCCAACGCTATGCTGGGGATTATTAGGAGGGGTATTGAAAACAAATCAGCCAGTATCATAATGCCCCTGTATAAATCGATGGTACATCCTCATTTGGAGTACTGTGTACAGTTCTGGTCACCGCACCTCAAAAAGGATATTATAGCATTGGAAAAAGTGCAGAAAAGGGCAACTAGAATGATAAAAGGGTTGGAACACTTTCCCTATGAAGAAAGGTTAAAATGTTTGGGGCTCTTTAGCTTGGAGAAACGACGGCTGAGGGGTGACATGATCAAGGTTTATAAGATTATGCATGGGATAGAGCAGGTTGAGAAAAAAGTACTTTTCTCCCTTTCTCACAATACAAGAACTCTTGGGCACTCCGAGAAATTGCTGAGCAGTTGGGTTAGAACAGATAAAAGGAAGTACTTCTTGACCCAAAGAGTGATTAACACATGGAATTCACTGCCACAGGAGGTGGTGGCAGCCACAAGCATGGACAGCTTCAAGAGGGAACTGGATAAACATATGGAGCAGAGGTCCATCAGCAGCTATTAGCCACAAGGTATAGATAGGAACTCACAGGCTGAAGCAGGTGATGCACTGTATTCTTGGTGCTTGGGGGGGGCAACAGTGGGAGGGCTTATGGTGTCTTCACCCCACTGATGGACCTCCTGATGGCACCTGGTACTTTTGGCCACTGTCTGACAGAGTGTTGGACTACATGGGCCATTGGCCTGATCCAACATTGGCTTCTCTTATGTTCTTATGTTTATGTTCTCCCTGATCTTTCTCAGCACCCTGCCGAGAATCAGGAGTGGAGGAAAAGCATACAAGAGTCCCTTTGGCCAGTTGATGTGCAGGGCGTCCAGACCCTCTGCCTCCCTCTTGCTGAACCTGGAGAAGAACCTGGGTACCCTTTTGTTCTTCGTGGAGGTAAAGAGGTCCGATATGGGTGTTCCGAATTGTGATGTCAGCTCCTGGAACACATGATAGTTCAAAGCCCACTCTGCAACTCAACCAATCCACCTGAATATTTACAAGACCTTGAATGTGTTGGGTTTTCATGCCTTATACATGCCTTTTGGCCCATTTGAGAATCTGCACTGCTTCTTGGTGTAGGAGAATCGCTTTTGTCCCCTCTTGGTGATTTATGTGTGCCTTTGCTGCTGTGCTGTCGGTGCAGATCAACACAAATTTCTGCATCAGTATGCCTTGGAAACTGTGAAGAGCCAGACGTATGGCTCGGAGCTCCAATAGATTGATGCTGTTCTTCTTCTCTTCATTCCACCTACCCTGTACTGACATATCTAGGCAATGGGCCCCCCAGCCTCTCAGACTGGCATCTGTGGTCACAGTGACATCGGTTTTCTGAAAGAGAGCAACGCCTTGTCCCAGGTGTAGTGGAGAAATCCACCATGTCAGTGAACTCCTCACCTTGGGTGTGATGAGGATGAACCTGTGTCGTCTTCCTTCTGATGTCGTTCTGAAATGGAAGTAGAGCCCATTGCAGCGGCCGCGCATGGAACCTTGCCCAGGGCACCAAGTCTATTGCCGCTGTCATTAGCACCAAAAGTTGAGCTAATTTCATTAAGTATGCTTTTCTGTGAAGTAGTAAGGTCTTTACCAAAACTATGGTTGAATCCGCATTTGTCTTTCCCACTGGTGTTCCAGCCTTCTGACTCAGTCTTCAAAAAAGCTGTCTACATTTGGTTTCGTTTTCACACCTCAACAGTGCTAGCATTTGCACATCCACATATGTTTATCACCTTCTTGTGGCGGCTCCACTGTCATTGCACCTCCCCACTGCTTCAAAAGATTTTTCTACAAACAACGTTCAAACAAGCATAGAGAAAGATGGCGTCACAGCAGCACGAAACAGATTTAAAAATGCAAATGCAGATTCGACCTATGAATGGTTTGGGCTTTACATAAAAATTGAAGAGCACTCTGAGGAATGATCTGAGTCAGTCCAATGCACAGCCCATTATGCCTACTTCTGCCTCCAGGCACATCAACAAAATGGCATGGTCCACCACATCAAAAGCAGCAGATAAAGCCAGTAGGAGCACTTAAGCAGGCCTGACCTTTGTCTACATTTAAATGGAGGTCATCCACTACAACCAGCAGAGCCAACTCCATCCCATAGCCCAGTTGGAAACCAGACTGGAAAGGGCCTAGAGCAGATGAATTATGCAAGAAGGCCTGGAGTTGGTCTGCTACTTCTCTCTCAATCACTTCTCTCTCGACCATTTTTCATAAGAATACAATATTATACAGTCAAAGAGATTCATTCCATGACAGAAAATATGTTTAGTCATAAAAACCCTAAAATATTTATGAACTATAATAATCTGGGGGGAAAACCCTTAAGACATATCTAAAATGTCTAATATATGTAAAACGATTACAAGTTCTACAAATAAAAACTATATATAACCATACTTCTTGTTATGAAATTTTGCCGAGTAGAAGCAGAATTTGACTATTTGTCTGGAGATAATTGGATTTTCATTAACTAAAAGTCTCTCCAGGCAGGCATCTACCAATGATCTGTCTAAAAATGGGGATATAAACTTATCCCTTTGAACTTGATAGAAAGGCACCTAAAGAACCATATGAACCATCGATTCCTCTTCTTCAATAGAACAAGGGCAACATCTGTCTTCATATGGGATCTTCCTATATTTCGCATCTAGAACCCTTGAAGGGATAACTGCACAATGAGACAAAGTAAAGGCTTTTCTATGAGATGGCACATTCAAATATGTAAAATATTTGGCCATGTTCATAACATATCTGGATTCTCTGAGGGCCAGGAAACAAGGGGCTTTTATTAAATCTCGCTGTCGCTCTATATCACACACCCTTTGTTTGATGGTACTTTTCGCCTAGGAACTGCTTTGCGCCAAAAGATTCTTTTTTCTTTTTCTTTTTAGATCCCCCTGAGGGGAATCTTTTATTGATTTTTTACAGACTACAAAACTACAACTGAAAATATGGGAAGGGGAACTACATCTAGGATAAAGAAAAAAAGACCCACTACTAACTAAAAACCCAAGAGTAGGAGATCATTACATCACCTTAACTCAATGTTATTTTTTTCTTTAAAAAACTAATAAAACAATGAACATAGTCAGTTATGCTAAGTTAATTATCTTTTAACTATACTTTTAGCTGCTTAGAGAACCCCC